>NW_012115155.1:10112884-10152962 GCF_000951035.1 Colobus angolensis palliatus | reverse complement strand
CAGCTCACTGCAAGCTCCCTCTCCCGGGTTCACGCCATTCTCCTGCCTCAGCCTCCGGAGTAGCTGGGACTACAGGCGCCCGCCACGACGCCCGGGGAATTTTTTGTGTTTTCAGTAGAGACGGGGTTTCACCGTGTTAGCCAGATGGTCTCAATCTCCTGACCTCGTGATCCGCCCACCTCAGCCTCCCAAAGTGCTGAAATTACAGGCGTGAGTCACCGCGCCCGGCCTTATTTTTGTTTTTTGAGACGGAGTTTTGCTCTTGTTGCCCAGGCTGGAGTGTGATGGCACGATCTAGGCTCACTGCAACCTCTGCCTCCCGAGTTCATGTGTTTCTCCTGTCTCAGCCTCTGGAGTAGCTGGGATTACAGACACCAACCACCACACCCGGCTAACTTTTTGTATTTTTAATAGAGAGTTTCATTATGTTGACCAGGCCGATCTCAAACTCCTGACTTCGGGTGATCCACCTGCCTCCGCCTCCCAAAGTGCTGGGATTACCCATGTGAACCACTGTGCCCAGCCCGAAAATTTTATTTTTATCAACTGCATGTTTACTTTTCAAGAATTTCTGGTGGTTCTCTGATCTTTTCATTTTTCAAAGAGGCCTATTTTGTAGTTGGTTTGTCTTTAAGGAAGATGCCCCTTAAAACCTTTAACATAGTAATTGGGGTGTTTGTGTGGATGTCTGGTTTGATCTGTTGTCCCTGTTTGTTTTCCCTAAAGTCATGTAATCTGTATTTTTCTCTTTCCTGGTACTTGCTTTTTCTCAAATGCCCAGTGACCCTTGGTTGTCCAGAGATTTGAACGGTGGTTTGTATTGGTTAGTATAAGTAGTTGTCTTGCATTTTTTGCAGTTAGGTTCGCTTACCTACAGGGGTCCTCTTGGATGGAAGATCTCACTGTGGATTCGTGTTTCTGTGTGTGTGCTTGTACATGTGTACACACATGCATGTTTGTGTGTGTTTAATGAAGTGAGTGGAGAAGCACAGGCCACTGCCACGTGTTATCAAGTAAGTAGGTTGTGGGCTGTACTCTGAAGTGGAGTGCTTAAGTTGGTTCCACTCCTAAGTGGAACTGCTGTCTTTCTCTCCTCCTTCCCTTCTCTTTTGTCTTTTTCTCCTCCTCTCCCATGGTCTCTTTACCCTCCACTTCTTTCCATTTTCAGCGTCGTCTGTGGCATTTCCGCACACTTTGTGCCGCTTTACTTTTCAGTCTCAAATCCTGCTCTAGGGTTTCTTCCCAGAGTGAAATGTGCTTTGTGTAACAAATGTGCTTTGTGTAACAGATGTGCTTTGTGTAACTTGCTTTGTCTGTTCTACAGAAACAGGAAGTTAGGAGGTAAAACCTGGACAAGTCTCCCTATAATTACCTTCATTACTTCATCACAGCCTTTGTCACTGAGCCTTTGCCACAACCTTTGTCACTGACAGCTACAGTCGTCTGTGTATTTTGGGTTTCATTTTTCTCCACTCTGGTTTGTTCATAGATAGGGCCCATCTGTTTTTAGAGACTGGCCACGTTTTGGTTGAAGTTTTTTCAAAATTTCCTAAAATTTGTGGCCAACGTATATCAGTCTTGGGAAGTAAATTCATCCTCTGCAAACCTTTGAAAGTAATTTAGGAAGAGGCTTGCATATTTCATTTTACTTAGTATTAAATCAAGATTTTATTCCAAAGCATGATTCCCTTTTCACATTAGTGACCTTGAAATAATCTTCCTTACCTCTCTCCTGATATTCTCCCAACTTCGATCATTTTTCCCTGTCTTAAGAAGTCTTTCATAAATTTTAATTGTATACTTGAAGCTTAAGGTAATCCGTGGCATTGGGGGATTTAGAGATGAGTAATCAATTAAAATAATTGAAAGATTGTGTTGAACCCAGTTCTTTTCTTTTTTAGAGACAGGGTCTCTCTCACCCAGGCTGGAAGTGCGGTGGTTTGATCTCAGCTCACTGCAGCCTTGACCTCCTGGGCTCAAGCCCACCTAAGCCCCTGCCCATGTGCCCCTGAGCACCATGACACCCAGCTAATTTTTGTGTGTGTGTGTAGAGAAATACAAATCCCTCCCAAAGTGCTGGGATTATAGGTGTGTGCCAACACTGCCGGCCCAGCATTTTTCCTGTAGATTTTTTGTCCTCCTAGAAATAAATTAATGTTCTTTAACAGCAGAGAAAATGTAGAGGGAACCATCAGACATTCACACCACAAGTAAAAAGGAGAAGTGATTGGTATCATCTTCTCAGTGTTGGAGGTGGCATTGTAGTCTAGTGGAATCAATAGTTACATTAAAAGTATTACCTTTCTTAAGTACTCAGGACTTAAATGCTAAGTTTTTCTTAGTATCTGTCTTTCTTAAAAAAAAACATAATCAACATAGTGAATGTAATGGTGGTCTCTTATTTTGGATTTTCTAGTTCTGAGAGGTAAATGGCATTACATGAAGTGTATTACTTGGGGTGAATGTTCATAATCAGAATTCAGTGTTATATATTCTGGAGTCATTTGAAAACTGAAATTTAGCAGTCATACAAAAGTTGCACTTTGGGGGCACGCTCTCACATCGAGCCATTTTCTGCTTTCCCATACTCTATTCATGGTAGTAACCGCTCTTGCTGGATAACTAAGTCTATATGGAAATAGCTGTCCCCATGGTGAACTTTTTTAGGGCAGAGATTGGATCACAATGGAAGTTTTTATTCATTGAGTGTTAAGAATATATGCTAGGCATGATGCTAAGTGCTTCATGTATTTAATTCCTGAAACAACCCAATAATTGGGTAATAATCTCCATTTTGTACATGTAAATATTAAGGCTTAGCAAGGGTTAAGTAGATTACATAAGGACATAACTAGTAAGTGACATCTGAGGTTTAAACACATCCAGTTTATTGGAATTTTTTTACTATTAGTCATTATGTAGCATATGAGCACTGAACCTATTTTTCTTGATTCCAAATGTAACTGATTTGACACTGTACTTCTGCTTTTATTGGACAAAGCTACTTTCATCTCTTGGTTATTCTCTTCTTATGGGGCGTAGGGGGAGATTATAGTAGACTGTAAGTGGAAATGAAAATTTTCGTGATTTACTCTTGGTCCTGGTTCAGAGTTGAAGGTGGAATAAACCATTAATCTATTTTCCTGAAGAGCTTATTTTTGGATTTTAAACAATGTGTATATAGGTCTATTTTTTGATCTCTCATCATTTCCTCATTCATTCAATAAAGAACAAGAACATGGCAGATTTTAAACACCTTCACAAGGAGATACTTGTTTATAATATGTTAAGGTTAATTTGAACTGGTTTGGGTTTTCCTAATAAGCATTCCTTGATTTTCACATCTCTGGAATGGTAAGATAGTTTTTCTGAGGTCTGTGGGCAAAAATTTTTAAGGTTCTTGGGTGTCTTTTATTTCATGTTTACATTTATAATGGGACTGGTTGGATATTGAATGCTAGATTCAAAACTTTTCCCTCTATTTCAGCACTTTCAAGATTTTGTTCCATTCTCCTCCTCCTCTTCATTTTAATCAGGAAAATTATTTACAGAGTGACTGCTTGTGAGCAGGACTAACCCATAGGCAGTGTGCCCTGAGTAGCCCCACCCTCTTCTTGCAGCTAGTGTGTTGATGAGAAGTTGTATGGTATATTGGAGAATGTCCCTCAGTTGGCATTTATCTATTATTTTTCTCATGATTAGACCGGAGATTATCGGTTTTTGAGAGGAAGATCACACAGGTAAAGTGCCAGTTTCATCATACCATCTCATGGGTGTATACTATCAATATGACTTAATGTTAACCTTGATCATTTGCTTGAGGTAGAGTTTGTCAAGTTTCTTCAACAACAGCTACTCTTGTTTCCTACTTTTCATACTGTACTCTTTGGAGTGAAGTCATAAGATTAATATATAGCCCACACTTAAGGAGTGGAGCGTTACACCTCACCTCTTTTCAGGTGGACTAACTGTGTAGGTTATATGGATTTCTTAGGCATGGGAGACTTGACTCTTCTCCACTTACTTATTTATTCAGTTATTTGCTTGTATCAGTATGGACTAAATGGATATTTTATGGGAATATGTTTTTAATATGGTGGAAATCAATAATCAGCTCCCAGCTGAAGTTTTCTCAGGCTACATTTTTCTTGGAAACAGAAATGGAGATGTTTGTTAAGATCTAGTTGGAGCATGTGTTATCTCAGATTACTCATTAATAGAAAAAAATCATAGTCATAGCTAGAAATTATGCAATCTGCCAGGGCTCATGTGATAGATACCTGCCTCCACAGTGTTTAAGAGTTCATGTACTCTTCTTGTTTTGATAGACAGATGTTTTCATCACTGCCACTTTCTCCCAAGAGGTGAACAGCAGTCGGTGGACAAAGTTTAGGGAGCCACATTTAGCAACTTCTGTGAATATACCCAAGAAGATTCTGGCAAAACACAGATTAAAAGTACAGTTGATGCTGTGGATGGCTATAGGTTAACTATTTTTCTACTTTGACATGGATTATTTGTTGCTTTTATGTTTCTAAACTCTCAATTAAAAAGAAGTGTATCCTTAACCTGGCCAACTGAAAATGAAATTGTTCTCCTCTTTACCTTGCTTTCAAAAGGACTGCTTACCATGGAAGTGCTCCAGAAGAATCATTTAAAACGTCTTTTGTTTTCCTTCTTGGTTCTGCATTTTCTTCCTTACTAGGGACTTCAGTCATGGCTTCTCTTTATTCTTGACCTGGGTTGTCTGCGGGCACTAATACCTCTATTATTAATGTAGTGTAGGTACTGGCCTTTCTGGTAGTCTTGATATTGCCAGACTCTCATCAATCTTTTGAATGTCTTTTCTTTTTCTTTTTGCACTTTTCTGGTTTTTCAAGTGATGACTATATGCTGCTTTTCTTAACTGTATATATTGTTACTGAATTATGAATATCTGCAGAAATGTTTACTAGAGAACCTGTGACTGTTGAATTACATGTGCCTAAACAAACACACACACACATATGTACACGCACACCCCAGAGTACACTTTCTTACAGTGGACTTTGCTGCTGTTTTCTGCTTGTGTGGGACACTGGTATCTCCCGTCTCAGACAAATGGCTGATGTTCTCTATGATATTGGTGTTAACATCAAAGAATTGAACAAATACAACAGAAATGAGGTTGAAAAATATTTGGTTACTACAGTCCTTTAAACATCTTTGATGAATACTCTGCAAAGTAGCCTTTAAAAAATGTAAATTTAAAGAAATGTCCACAAAGGAGAATTTGCTGGTTAGCACAACACACACTGCAAAATTGCTTCTTTATGGTTATTATAACTGAAGAATATAGAAGATTGACACACATTTTATACACCGTCAGGCAGTGTTTTGGAAAAATATTGTACCTTTTCAAATTGTTATCAATTACCTGTTTTTCTCCATTTCATAATTCTCAGGATTTTTCTAAATACAGCCTTTAAACTTGACTCAAATGGAAATTGTGCGCTTTCCTGTTTATATCCTTCCCCACGTTATTGTAAAAGAGTTTAACAGCAGCCTGATATGTAAGTTTCAGCAAAACTTATACCTGTATAGGTTTTTATTTGACTCAAAAATTAGATATTTTACCATATAGTCATAAGAATTTGCTCACTTTGATGCCAGAAGTACTTAAGAATTTAGTTACATGGCACTGATCTTATGAGTTGTATGCCTAATTTCAATTTCTAACCTACTTGAGAGTTTCTTTTAGGTCAGCCTTTGTTGGTCTTCCATGTAAATACAAGTTGGTACAAATCAATAGAAAGATTTTACCTGCATATGCAAAGTAAATGTGTGACTTAAATAGACTGTCAGATTTATGGTGCATCTCTCTTTTTATCTATTTGAGCTTGCTGTTTTTTATGTTTGTGTATTGATTGCTCTTGACACTATACATTTCAAAATTTTTTATAACTTGAAAAACACTTCTGTGCTACCACTCAGTTCTGATCAAATCCTTATTTGTCACACTCGTTTCTGAATTGTCAATAAAGAAATACACATTACAGATTAAAGGTTAAAAGCCCCTTCCCCAGTCTCCTCGTCCTCCCACAGAGGTGTCCACTCTGCTGAATTTAGGTTCATCATTGCCAGACAAATGTAGTAAGCTGGTGTTTCACATTTCCAAAATCAGCCTTCTGGCGGACTTGGAAGTACTCTGAGAAAAGAAGATTCGTGACCAAATTCTCCCACAGATTTGTAATAATGTACATATTGAAAGGACTGAAGGCTCTCAGACTGGGAAAGAAACTTACCCATTTTAAAATTTAGCATTGCTCAACTTATTTGACTGCCGAACCCCTTCACCCATGATTCTATGCACTGTTGTTTCTTGGAACATAACATTGTGAAAACACTGCCCTGCCTAGGCAGACCCCCTTTCCAGAATTAACTTTCCATTTAGTTCTATAGTTTTTCACTGGTGTAACTTTCTAGATTGGACAACAAAGATGGCTAATAGTAATCACTCCAAGTTGATGTTGACTGTTGGGTTGTGGTGAAATCATTTTGCATTAAAGGAAGGTAAAATGCTAATAAATTGCATATTCCTTGACCAGAGCACAGATTACTTATGCTTCTTAATTTTTTAAGAAATCCTCTGTCCAACTGGAGTGTCTGGCTATGGACCATGGATACTCATATACCCTTTGTCTTAAACTGATGTTACATTTTATGTTCTTGTGGCTAGAAGTAGCCTGAGTTTGCTGTTAATGTTTAACACATTTTCTTGAGTAACAGTTCTGTTAATATTGTACAAGATGGTACTTGAATTCTTTGTTTGCCTTTTTTCTTCCTGTATTAGAAAACCTTGGTGCTTTTTGTAAGTTTTGTATAAAAGAAATTTTCTTAAGATTTGTTCATAAAATGGCCTGATCCAGGAAAAATAAAATGGGAACATGGACACCATTTCTGACCTTCAAATAAAACTTATTATGTATTGGTTTTCAGACTGTTCACCGAGCTTTGGGATCCTATGGACTGTCTCAAGACAGGGTTATTTAGCTGCTTGGGGTAACAGGTTCCTTAGGATCTGATGAGGTGGAGGAGGGGTGATCAGGTGGAGGAGGGGTGAGGGCCTGAGAAAAATGCACAGGGCATAGAGTTTACATCCCGTTTCACAGAAGCCAGGGAACCTCCTCCTTTAAGGGAATCGTCAAAAAGCAGACCTTCTGCCCTTACTGGTTCTAGCCTTCACTGCACTACACTTTACGGTTCTGGGATAGGGAATAATGAACAAGAAGGCTTCACCATCTACAAAGCAAGTCTAAATGTCTGTTCACCAAATAGCTAATGTTCACCAGATATCTAATGCCTAATCCATTTATCATGTTATTCTTAGAATTTTAAGGTTTATTAAAAGGAGTCTCTGCATTTTATTTCTGGAATCTCCTTTTTAACACATTAAGCATTTTTTCATTAGGAAAATTACCTTGTTTGCATTCTGCACCTTGCCATATCGAGCATGGTTACATAGCATATTTTAAACAGAGTTTTCTGTTTTTATTTTGTGGAGAAAGGTCTTTAAAAGTGCACTCGTGTTTTTTAAGGTTCTTTTCTATCTTGACCCAGAAGACTTTTATTCTAAGTATTAACTTTCTTAAAAAGCTATTATTCTAGCACTATGTAACCCTACAAATACTCCCCAATATTCAGGCCTCGTTTTGTTTGGTGACCACATATTTGAGAGGTTGAGCACCAATAATAGGAACTCAATAAATGTTGGCATCATGCACATTTTATTTTGAATTAATGAATGAGTGGAAGTGGAAGAGTACATAAATGATTATGTGAAAGAACGAGTAGAATAAGTGAAATCATTTACTTCCTGTTTGCTGTGCATTTTATTGCTATTAATGGTCGCTTTCTGCAAATAATTATTACAAAGTAGTAAGTGGAACATTTCTGGCATATTAGACACAGGTTAATCTACAAAACAGCGTCACCTGCCTCCAGGAGATGCTAATTCTGTCCTGGTCATTTAGCTAGGACCCTGAGGGAATGTTTAGCTGGATAGCTAACTAAGAAATGATGCAAACTCACTGTTCTCAGTGCTTCCTATCCAAAAATAACTCAGTATGATTAATTTGGAATATCTTTTGGTGGAGTTAGGTTGTGGTTGTCACCTTCCTTCATTCTGAACAAGACTCTGGTCTTCAGAATCAATGTGTTTACTTATTAGTCAAAAGAATTATGTATTTATCCCTAAATTGTTTTATTGTAGAGTTCTGAGAGGTGGAAAGGAGTACAGAAGTTGTCATGTAAAAGCTCTTCAGTTACAGTTGAGAAAGTGAAAGTTGATTTGTAATTGGAACAAAAGGGACTATCCACTTAATCTGGATGTTATATTTAGTGAGGTGAAGACAGGATTGGATGAGGAGGAAGAAAGTCCGGGCCCCCTCCCACCACTGCCTTAACCCTTTCAGGCTTCCGTGTTCTCATCTGCAGAGTTAGAGGGCTGGATAGTTTTGCAGGTCTTCTCAAGCTCTGATGGCACTGAAAGATAGTTTTTTGTTGTTGCTGTTCATTGTACAACTGAGATAAATAAAAATAAGATTGTGGAAATTTAAAGGGATGCTTTCTTTAAGGCCAGTTACTGTCCAATAGGTTTTTTTATTTTATTTTTTTGTGATGACGGAAGTATTCTATATCTCTCCTCTCTGATACTCTAGCCACCAGTCACACGTGACTATTGGGCACTTGAAATGTCACTAATATGACTGAGAAACTAAAATTGTAACTCTAAAACAAATTTAAACAGCCACATGTGGCTAATAGGTGCCATATGGGACAGTGCAGTGTAAATTCTTTAGTATTTGTGTTCAGAGGGAATTCCACACAGATTTATAATAGTCTTTTTCTTCACATAGTGCTCTACAACTGGAATGTCTTAATTTTAGAATTTTGCAATTGTACCTCCAAGTCTTACTGCTGAATCTTTCATCCCTTTATCACTGGCTTCTTTAAGCTCTGCCATCCTACTGAGGATTCTGCATGTCCACCACAGTCTACCTATAGACTCCTGTCAGTCCCCTGCAGGGCCACACTTTGTGTTTGCGGTGGACTTTGCAGTGTCTGGAGCAGATTTGGTGCTGTTCAGAATTTTGTCTTCCTTTTTTTGTTGTTGTTAGGGACTTGATTCTGAGAAGTTTAACTTGAAAAAATGCTTGGTCTTTCATCAGCAAGAAATTTTCACTACTAAAATCTTTAGCTTTTAGGGAGATGTTTTTAGTACTATAACGTCTAGTCACTAGGCTACAAAAACTCTTGTTACCTGGGTGAATTTTCCAATAAGTCTGTATTAATTCAGTATTACAAACACTACATTCTTGGAATTTTCACATTTGGGGAATCACAAAGAGCCTAGAATAATGGTATCCTGAAATTCTGTACCTCAGAAATGAAATGATCAGATTTAGTGTAGAGGCATTCTTTAGGCTTAATGTTTGAAATTAATAAACCATGTGTTTGGTACTTAATCAGTTTTCTATGAAATAATAATTTAGATAAGATTAAGTTTTTATGTGCGGTTTGCTTCTTCACAAAGCCCACAATATCCTGAAACTTAATGCACCCAGACCACGTCTGAGAGCTATGAGTGAGAAGCTGCATCCCTTCTGAGTATCTGAGCCTCATCTTCCTGGGACCACAGGCACTGGTTAGTTCTGTTGGCAAATGAAAACACTAATTGGTATCAGTCATTCACTTGAGTTTTGACTAGAGGGACACCAGAAGTAGTTGCCATTAAATAAAGTAATAAATGCACATGTTAAGAAGTGTTTAACCAGCCTGTGCAACACAGGGAGACTCCATCTCTACAAAAAATAAAAAAATTAGCCGGATGTGATAGTGCATGCCTGTAGTCCCAACTACTGGGGAGGCTGAGGTAAGAGGATTGTTTGAGCCCAGGAGATGGAGGCTGCAATCAGCTCACTGCAGCCTCTGCCTCCTGTGCTCAACTTCCCACTCCACTCTAGACCCAGCAATAGAGCGTGACCCTGTCTCCAAAAAAAAAAAAAAAAAAAGTTACAGAGTATAGAAGAGTAAATGCCACTCTTGTTCCCATACCATTTCTTCTTCCTAAAAAACTGTTACTAGCTTAAGTATTATTTTATACAAATAGAACCATGTTAAATCTTGGTTTTCCACTTATATTTTTTAAAAGGCTTATTGGGTGGGTGTGTGGGTGTGTGTGTGTGTGTGTGTGTTGTATCTTGTTTATATGTATTTTGTTTTATTTTTGAGACAAGATCTCCCTCACCCAGGCTGGAATGTGATGGCAAAATCACAACTCACTGCAGCCTTGACCTCCCAGGCTCAAGCAGTCCTCCCACATCAGCCTCCTGAGAAGCTGGGAGCATGGGTATGCACCACCATAGTTGGCTAATTTTTAAGTTTTTGTTGTAGAGACAGGGTCTCACTATGTTGCCCAGGCTGGTCTCTACCTCCTGGGCTCAAGGAATTCTCCAGCTTCAGCCTCCCAAAGTACTGGGATTATAGGTGTAAGCCACCATGCCTGGCCCTGAGGTATAATTTAAATAAGGTAACATTTACCCTTTGTAGGTCTACAGTCCTATAAAATTTGACACATTATAATCTAGATATAGAACATTTCCAAAACCCCCAAAAAGGTCCTTATTTCTGCCTCAGTTTTATGAGCTGGATTGTATTCAATTATATGTCTTTACCTTAATTTTCTTAAATTCTCATTGATTCATGTTTAGGTTATTTCCAGTTTTGTCAATTCAAACAAGGTGCAGTAAATATCTTTGTACATAAATCTTAGTGTGCTTTTGCAGTGACAGGGTAAATTCCTAGTAGTGGATTGATAGAATCAATGGTTATATGCCTTTAAGATTGTGATAGATATGGCCATATGGTCTCACCCAAAAGTTGTCCTAATTTACTTCCCAACCAGTTCCTGTCTCTTGTTAACATTGAGTGCCACCAACTTTAATTTTTGCTTTTCTTTTCTTTTCTTTTTTCTTTTTTCTTTTTTTTGAGGCAGGGTCTTGCTCTGTTGCCCAGGCTGGAGTGCAGTGGCGTGATCTTGGCTCACTGCAACCTCTGCCTCCCTGGGCTCAGGCGATCTTCCACCTTTGCCTTCTGAGCAACTGGGACTACAGGCATGCATCACCATGCTCAGCTAATTTTTGTATTTTTTGTAAAAATGGGGTTTCACTATGTTTCCCAGGCTGGTCTCAAACTCCTGGACTCAAGCAATCCACCCACCTCAGCCTCCCAAAGTGCTGGGATTACAGGCATGCACCACTGTGCCTGATCAATTTTTGTTAATTTGATGGGAAAATATTACCTAGCAAAGTAACTTGCATTCAGTGGTGTTTTTTTTTTCCTTCATATTAAAAACATATCTAAACAAATAAAAAACAAAAAATCAGAGTTCACACACAAAATATAATCCATGTTGTTTATTCTTAAAACCACAATATTATACTAGAGGAAATGTGGATAGAAGTTCATCTTTGTTTCCATTATTCTCAATGTGATTTTCATTTTCTACCTATCCGTATCTGCATTTTGGTAACCATACCAAAATGTACAAGTATAAAATGTACAAAATGGATATACATATGTTAGGATGATTATAAAAATGTGTATTTATATGTATAGTTTGTATGTGTGTTGTTCTGCTTGCTTTTTAGTTCACATTATTTCATGAACTTTTTTTGTCTCAAAAGTCTTCGTTTTAATAGTTTTTGGCTGTGGCAAAGTTTGTTTAATAATTCCACTTCTAAAATTTGTTTCCATTTTTTTGCTATTATTAATAAGACTTCAAGTGCCATCTTTTACATATCAAAGGTTTTTTTAAATCCACTTATTAGGATGAATTTCTACTGGTCTTATTCCTCTGGATCTAAATATACCAACATTGACATGTGAGGGTAGAATTTTATCATTTGAAATTTTTTTTTCACTTCACTGAAAATTCAGTCACTTCTTCCTGAAGAATGTTTTAATGTAAAAGAGAAAAATAAATAAATTAAGCTGGAATAGAAGAAAATTGATATGCAATCTATTTATTTTTCTCTTTTACATTAAAACATTCTTTTAATGATATATGCTGCTTATAAAGATTTCCCACCCACTTTCCAGAGGTAATCCACTGTTATGTAGTAAGTTTAGTAAATTTTTTTCAGTTGAATTTTCTCAATAGGTCATTAATGTGTTTCAGAGTTGAAACATTACAAAACAGTGTGTAGTGAAAAATCTCTTTTCCCTTGTGTCCCAATCTACCTAGTTCTTGGAACCAGTTGATGTTACCAGATTCTTTTGTATTGTTTCAGACACACGTGCTAGGCATTTTTGAGCAAAGGCGTGTGGGTGTGTATCCGTCTGTTTTTAAGTTGTAACTGTTAGCATGCTACACATACTTTTTTCATATATTTTCTTAAGCAACTTTATTTCATTTATTTGTATTTAATTTTGAAAAATTAGATACTACGTGAACGTAGTTCAAAAGTAAAATGATGTAAAGGCTGAAAAATGAATAGTTGGCTGGGCGCGGTGGCTCACCTCTGTAATCCCAACACTTTGGGAAGCCGAGGTGGGTCGATCACGAAGCCAGGGGATCGAGACCGTCCTGGTTAACACGGTGAAACCCCATCTCTACTAAAAATACAAAAAATTAGCCGGCTGTGGTGGCGGGCGCCTGTAGTCGCAGCTACTCGGGAGGCTGAGGCAGGAGAATCGCTTGAACCTGGGAGGCGGAGCTTGCAGTGAGCCGAGATCAAGCCACTGTGCTCCAGCCTGGGCGACAGAGCGAGACTCCGTCTCAAAAAAAAAAAAAAAAAAATGAATAGTCTCTCCCTGTTCCAATTCACTGTCTGCTAGGTACCGTTCTGCACGGAGTCTTTGTGTATAGAGAAGCAAATAGGAAGTGACACAGTTTTGTTTTTTCTGCTCTTGTAACTCTTACATTCACCTTTTCATATCTAAGAAAGCAGTATCACATAGTCCTTAAGAGCAGAGGCTCTGGGGCCTCCCTGCATCCACATCTCTGCTCTGCCCCGTATCATCAGTGTGGTCCCAAGCAAGTTCTTTAATCTGTCCGCGCTTTACAGTCTTCATAGGTGAAATGAGTCACTACACAGACTTCGCTTAGAATAATACTACACATAAGTATATGGGCTTTCTAGTATTGTTTGTTTTATTAAGAACAGCGATGAATAAAATTATATCCAAGAATCAGGACCGTTTGATTTATATTTGTGATGTGTATGGATATGGGTAAATTAATGAGATTCCTCACTTGCTTAAATTTTAATAAATTTTAGAGAACATTAGAAAACAAAATTAAAGCAGCTGAAATTTATTTTGTGGTTCCTTTTTGGGTTCATAGTTTTTTGTTTTTACATATGCTTCTTTAAATATATCTTAAAACTAAACAGACATATGTTCTTTATGTAATAAACGTGTCCCAGAGAAGATGAGGGTAGATAGAGATGGTTGTTAAGAATATGAACTTTTCGTATAGTGCATTGTAATTTGAAACTGCTTTCTCAGGCATTTCCTATAATCCCAAATTTGATTAATGGTTACATAGCTATACATAATACTTATTTTTGGGTGACAATAGCCCATAGAGTTTTAAAATTCCCTGGCCATACCTTTTCAGGGGCAAATCGTTAATTAACATTTCTTAAGGCAAACAAGGGGCAAGGGAGACTGAAGTGTATTTATATTTCAATTATTCCATCTTCAGTTATTTTTCTTTTTAAAAGACAAAGCAGCAGCAAAACCTCTCTTCCCCTTTCCCATCCTCAGATCCCAGTTACAAAATACGTTCATTGTAGAAAATATAAAAATATAGAATAAACATGGGGAGAGAGAATCAATACCACCTTCCAGCTTAATATTATTTCTGTTAACAATTTGGTGTCTAGACTTCTTGGCTTTTTTCTTTTATTTAGATAAGCTCACACAGTCACTCATGTTATTGACTGTTGGCCTTTTACAGTGATGGTATACACTGGTGTATTTTTTTTTAAATTTTGAACATTTTAATCATGCCATTAAATCATCTATAGGGTCGTTTATAATAGGTGCATCACATTCCTTTAAGTACATATGCCACACTGCAATTTATTTTGTAATATATTTGTGTTCTATTAAAAATAAATTGAATCAGTCAATGTCCTTGCAGACAAATCCTTTTGCACATCCATTATTTCCTAATGATAAAAATCTAAGGCATGAGATTATTGGGTTGTAGGAGACGCACTTTCTTATACTTTTGATACATACAGCCAAACTGTTCTCCAGATTGTTGTTACCTCCCTACATGCTTGCCAGTATGAGGTACTGTGTTGGGATAAACCTATGTCCATTTGAGACCCAAATGTCTCCCCTTATGAACGGGTACAAATCACTTTCGGTGCCTCTAACCCATTTCTTCTTTCCCATTTCACTTCCCCTTGTCTCTATTCTTCTGTATCCTTCCTTGTTTCCACCTCAGAACTTCACAGAAGCTGGATTTGATCCAGGGCAGAGAAGGAAGCTCTGAATGTTCTTCCTCACTCCTCACCTGCTTCTTAGGTCATTCGTTATGTAAAATATTCTTGGGGCTTTGTACAGCATCCAGTTCGTCAAAAATCATACCCATCTTTTTCAAATTTGCAAAGTGACTTTCACGTTTGTGACTTTTAGTAAATTAATCTATTACACTTGTGAAGTGAGCTTATGCTCTAGCATGGTGGTTACTGAAGTAACCATCCCTGGAATCCCACGGACCAGGCTCAGAGACTCGCTCCTGTTCTTGCTGACTGACTTTGGGATCTAGGATGTGTTATTTAACCCCTCCAGCCCTTCTATTTCTGCACTTGTAAAATGGAGATAATGCTAATACTTTCATCAGGATTTTGTGAAGATTTTAAAAGGTGATGCGTATATGTGCTCATTACACTTCCTAAAATATAGCAAGCCTACAGTAGGATAGCTGTTATTATTACCTCATCTAACTGTCACAACATGTGTGAATCAAGCAAAGAGTGTATTTCTCCTGCATTTCAGTAAACAGGAGCTGAAAGCTGGCTTTTTCTGTCATTCCATCTAGAAAGTGGTGTCCTAAATTACTAAATGGTGGTCCCAAAGTCCTAAATTCAGGTTGAATCAAGTTCATCTGTAAGAACTATCACCAAGTGGGACAACTGAAGTGAGTGACAGGGATTGTGCCCTGGAATCAGGGTAATCGGGAACAACATGAGATGCTTCAAAAGCTTTCCATACTGGGGTCTTGAGAGGTCAGCCTCCAAAAGCCTCGACTGACCTCCCGGCAAGTAGGTGGGAAGATGCACTTGGCTCCAGGAGAAGAGGACTGGCTCCTGTGTGTCTTGACATAGGAGGAGAGGATACTGTATCTGAAAAATTTCCAGACACAGAGGCCAAAGAGTCTTCACAAAAAAAGTTTTAAGTTGAGCACTGAGAGCAAAACATTTACTAGGTTTCTCTACTTTGGTTTAAATTGCTTTACATGCATATAACTAATTAGGTTTTAATCCTAACTTGTTTCCGACAGGGCATGGTGCTGATGTGAAATGTGTAGACTGGCATCCAACGAAAGGGTTAGTTGTTTCAGGAAGTAAAGATAGTCAACAGCCAATCAAGTTCTGGGATCCCAAGACTGGGCAGAGTCTTGCAACACTGTAAGTGATAGGAGCCCCACTTTGGCCTCTGAACAAAGGGGAACAAAGCAGTGTATCCTTTAACTTTTAGCTTTGTTTTCTCTTATGTATTTCTGGAAAAGTCATTTAGGCAACAGATGGACTTGGATCTATAGACTTCTTATTAATTATGATTCATCTCTAAACTCTTAATGAAGTAAGGCTTGTTTCTGTCCTGCCATGTAGACCTAAGTTTAATTTGGTTGTTATACGGGAGTGGGGAGGAGGATGAGGAGGGAGGTGGTTACTATTCTAGCCTATTGTCTGTCATCAGAATACCTTGTGGCACTGTGAGGAGTTGATGCGTGTGCCCCTTACTAGACACGGCCCAGCCGTCTCCATCTCACATCATCTATTTCGAGAGGGTTTTCCTCTGGTTTTGAACCAGTTCTCATTTTTTGGTCTGATGTGCTTACTTATGTAAGCTATGTAATCTAGTTTTTCTCTTTCAGTTATTTGTGAACATTCACAGCTACATGCATATGTTAACGTTTTTTTGACCAAGCATCCATTTCCTGGTCTTTCCCATTGGGAAGAGGACCATATTCAAAGTGAACTGGTTGGAGCAAGGCTGCTTTGTTGTACAACCCCAATGGCCATGGCAACCTGGAATGCCTTGTGAATTTTCCCTTGGATATGTCCATTGTGCAGGCCAGGGGTTGTTGCATTGTCCTTAGTTCAAATTAAGTTTCAAACTTTCCAGTCCATTTTTATGCTTTGTCTTAATTAGAGAAACTTTATGGAATTTTTGAAATGTAATGATCTTTATTGAATATTAATTTCTGTGCTCATGTGCTTCCCCTGCTTCATAGATAAATTTTATTGTTCAGTGGAAGCTCTGCTGCTATTTTATTATTATTATTATTATTATTATTATTTTGAGACAGAGTCTCACTCTGTCACCCAGACTAGAGTGCATTGGTGCAGTCTTGGCTCACTGCAACCTCTACCTCCTGGGTTCAAGCGATTCTCCTGCCTCAGCTCCTGAGTAGCTAGGACTATAGGCATGCATCATCACGGCCGGCAAATTTTTGTATTTTTAGTAGAGTCTGGGTTTCACCATGTTGGCCAGGCTGGTCTTGAACTGACCTCAGGTGATCCACCTGCCTCGGCCTCCCAAAGTGCTGGGATTACAGGCGTGAGCCACCACACCCAGCCTCTGCTGCTGTTTTAACTGGTTGATGAGAGCTGTCTGTGTCTGGGCAGTGCATATTATTTCTATCCTTGACCTGTTTCTTTTAAGTGTGTTTATAACTGTAATCCTTTAATGTTATAGGCTTTATTGCTTCTAGGCCGAACCTCTTGCCATCTTGATCCATTCGCTTTTCATCAAAAATGGTCATTACATTTATACTTGTTTTGAATTCTGACAATTTTTTTTTTGATACTTTGTTTCTAGTCATGCCCATAAAAACACAGTAATGGAAGTGAAATTAAACCTTAATGGCAATTGGCTACTCACAGCATCACGTGATCATCTCTGTAAACTTTTTGATATCAGAAACCTAAAAGAAGAGCTTCAAGTCTTCCGAGGTCATAAGAAAGAAGCCACAGGTCAGTGGCTGTGATACGCTTCTCTTTGGCAAGGGCACCTGTGGCATTCTCAGATCCTGACCGCCGTGTCTTCTCCCCTGTCTGTGTTCTGCAGCTGTGGCCTGGCATCCTGTTCATGAAGGACTGTTTGCCAGTGGAGGCTCTGATGGCTCTTTGTTATTCTGGCATGTTGGGTATGTAAGATTTAGTATGTGAAAAAGTGTATTTTGTGAAGAGAGCACCTGAATGTGTGCAGACATGATAGTTGTGTAACTTTTTTGAGTGTTCATATATCCTATATCAGAGACTGCTTGCAGTTTTCAATTCTAAATCCAGCCTGGAATAGAAAATGTACCTCTGTTTGTGGATACGGAAGTCATTAAGGAGGAGTAAAATAGATTTCCTAGTTTCTAAATGCTTGCAGCCTTTCCCCTGTGAAGTGCTCTTTGGTTCTCTTTGGATGAAAGGGTAAAAATCCTTTGGCAATGACAAGCCAGTACCCCTGAGACATGTGGAATTCACCAGAGTCCAAGTCCAGGCTTTGGTAGCTTCGTTTTAAGGGTAACAGAAAATGTCTTTTTTGAGGGGGAGGGAGGAGCTGGGTAACTTTTGTGAAAAAGTCTTCTCTCTTTGGTGCTGTTGCAGGGTAGAGAAGGAAGTGGGTGGGATGGAGATGGCCCACGAAGGGATGATCTGGAGTCTGGCCTGGCATCCTCTTGGGCATATTCTCTGCTCAGGCTCCAATGACCATACTAGGTAAGCTTTATATTGAAATAGCAAAGCTTTATATGGAGCAACAGGAAATAAATACTGTATGTGTTTATTTTTATTGGTTGGTTGATATATTAATTTATATTCCAACTTATTCTTGGGAACATTTTTGTAGTGGTTTACAAATACTTATATTGCAATAAAGAGATTGGGTATTGAATATGGTTTTGGCTATTCAAATTTTGTTTTGCTTTCTAACTTAAAAGTGTTCCATTTTTTTTTTTTTTTTTTTGAGACAGGGTCTCCGCCCAGGCTGGCATGCAGTGGTGCGGTCTTAGCTCACTGCAGCCTCAACCTCCCTGGGCTCAGGTGATCCTCCTACCTCAGCCTCCTGAGTAGCTGGGACTATAGGCGCACACCACCACACCTGGCTAATTTTTGCATTTTTTGTAGAGATGGGGTTTCACCATGTTGCCCAGGCTGATGTCGAACTCCTGGGCTTAAGCAATCCTTCTGCCTCAGCCTCCCAAGGTGTTGGGATTACAGGCGTGAGCCACCTTGCCCGGCCCCACATTTTACTCTTATTTTTATTATTATTTTAAGAGACAAAGCCTTATTCTGTCACCCAGACTGGAGTACTGTGGTGAGATCACACAGCTCATTGCAGCCCCAAACTCCTGGGCTCAAGCCATCTTCCTGCCTTAGCCTCCTGAGTAGCTGAGACTACAGGTGTGTGCCACCACACCCAGCTAACTTTTTGATTTTTATTTTGTAGAGACAGGGTTTTGCTATATTGCCCAGGCTAGTCTTAGACTCCTGGACTTAATCCTCCTGCCACAACCTCCCAAAGTGCTGGGATTACAGATGTGAGCCAAAGTGTATGACCTCACATTTTAAATTTGTAGAAGAAACAAATCGTAAAAATTTGTTGTGTTTACCAAGGGTCTGCCTAGTACTGTTAAGTGCCCAGAAAAATACTGAAACCATGCTTCTCTTCTTCTCTTAATTATTTTTACAGCAAATTCTGGACTCGAAACCGACCAGGTGATAAAATGCGAGATCGATATAATCTAAACCTTTTACCTGGAATGTCTGAAGATGGAGTAGAATATGGTGAGACTCTTGCACATCTGTCCTTCTTTGAAATCTGGTATTCTGTTATAGAAGTGTTAGATGTTGGGAAGATTATACAAAATGCATTTTAATTTTATAGTAGATTTATTTATAAATCATCAATGACATTCATTTTTATAAAGCATTAATTTTATCAGTCACTACTTTTATAAATTCTCTATTGACGATGGTGTATTACTATTTATAGATGACCTTGAACCTAATAGCCTGGCAGTAATTCCAGGAATGGGAATACCAGAACAACTAAAATTAGCTATGGAACAAGAACAGATGGGTAAGAGAAGTTACACAGATACATTTTATTTTTATAAATTTTTTTCTTGACCTGTTTATCTTCCTGACAAATATATTGAAATACCAAAATGATTTATGTTGAGAAATGTTGATAAAAATTATATAAACGGCATAATACTTAAAATCTGTTCTTCCAATAATGTGTTCATTGATCAAGTGGCCAATTTCTTTTATTTAAGAGGCAAACCACTTTTCTTTACGATTACAGGGAAAGATGAATCAAATGAAATTGAAATGACAATTCCAGGTTTAGACTGGGGAATGGAGGAAGTGATGCAAAAGGATCAGAAAAAAGTACCTCAGAAGAAAGTTCCTTATGCCAAACCCATTCCTGCTCAGTTCCAGCAAGTAAGTAAAAGTGATTCCACCTCATCCACGCAGAGAGATTTTTGTTGGTTAGTTTGACGTTTCTCTTGGATTATCTCACTGTTGAAGGTGTTTCTGTACTGGAGCATTTTTCCCATGTTCATGCACTCTTAGACATGGTTCTCATCTACTGCTTTGCAGTTGTATTGAGTTTGTTATCAGTCTTCTCTGTTCTGTCCTCACCTGCTTATTATCATCCATGCTATGAGAGGAAATAGAAGAAAGAAGCATGGAGCAGAGGGAGTATGGGAGTATGTTGATTCTCTTCTCCATTGTTTATCTGTCTTCTGCTTTAATTGTCCCCTCAACACAAAGGGCATGTACCCTGTGAAGAGGCTGGCAAGCTTTGCATTCTTAATAACATGCAGTATCTTGCAGCTTTTATCACCATAGTAATTTCTACCTAGTAATATGTCAGTAAGAATTAGCATGAGTCATGTACTTGAGTCATGGAGAAAAGGTAAAAAGACGGTTCGGAGGTTAGATTGAGCAGATGACATTGTAGAGCGGTTTTCTCATTCTATCATTGTGATTTTCATACTTAGGGTATATTTTAGTATTCTCTTCTTTCCCAAGGCTTGGATGCAAAATAAAGTTCCAATTCCTGCTCCAAATGAGGTGCTGAATGACAGAAAAGAAGACATTAAATTGGAAGAGAAGAAAAAAACACAAGCAGAAATTGAGCAAGAAATGGCTACATTACAGTATACTAACCCACAACTTCTGGAGGTGTGTGAAGCTCTTGAGGGGGGAATTGAAGATGAGCTAAGAGGGTAGTGGTGACATTTTTATTGATATGCTCTTAAGGAAAAGGGAAGGGACTCTCCGATGGTCTGACAAACACCGCCATTTCCTCTTGCTATGCTAGAAGACTAGTTTCCAAAAGAATCCTGTTTCATAAAATTTTTAAAAATGTGTTATTTATATATTTTGTTTTATTTATTTTATTTTATTTTATTTTAGAGACAGAGTCATGCCCTGTCACCCAGGCTGGAATGCAGTGGTGCGATCATGGCTCACTACAACCTCTGCTTCTCAGGCTCAAGTGATCCTCCCACATTAAGCCTCTTGAGTGGCAGAGACTACATATACGCACCACCACGCCCGAGTAACTTTTTTTTTTTTAAAGTGACTTCCTTGAGTCATATCTTGGACTTTTAAAACCCAATTAGGGTCAGGCGTGGTGGCTCACACCTGTAATCCCAGCACTTTAGGAGGTCGAGGCAGGCAGATCACTTGAGATCAGGAGTTCGAGACCAGCCTGGTCAACCTGGTGAAACCCCACCTCTACTGAAAATACAAAAATTAGCTGGGCATGGTGGTTGCATGCCTATAATCCCAGTGACATGGGAGGCTGAGGTAGGAGAATCGCTTGAACTCCAGAGGCAAAGGTTGCAGTGAGCTGAGATCTCACCACTGCACTCCAGCCTGCGCCACAAAGTGAGACTCTGCCTCAAAAACAATAATAACAACAACAAAAAAGGAATTAGTGGGGCAATGAGTAGATCTAAGTTAAATATACATTTTAAATTGAAAAGATAAAGCCAACATAGTTTTACTTTGAATTCACCTATTTATGAAAGAATTTTTCTTTTTTGTCAGCTCATATAGCAGGTAGCTTGTTCTTATTTTTCCTATCTATGTTAGCTACCAGGAATGATGAAAGTGGTGAATTATTGGGCTTTCCCTGATCAAGATGGACATAAATAATCCTGACTAGGCCAGGCACAGTGGCTCACGCCTGTAATCCCAGCACTTTGGGAGGCGAGGCAGGAGGATCAGTTGAACCCAGGAGTTTGAGATCAGCCTGGGCAATACAGCAAGACCCTATCTCTACAAATAATAATAATAATTAGCTGGGTGCGGTGGCACGTGCCTGTAGTCCCAGCTACTCCGGAGGCCGAGGTGGGAGGATCGCTTGAGTCCAGGAGGGTGAGGCTGTAGTGAACTATGATCGCACCACTACATTCCAGCTTAGGGGACGGAAAAAAAAAATCCTTACTGCTGTGTCCCAGGACTTAAAAAGAATGAGAAAGAACCTAAAACTCCTTACAGTGCTTGAGTGTTGCGTGGACCCTAATTACCACTGGAGAATGAAGAGTTTGAGCAGTTTTTATGTTTATTTTGAGAGTCCCCTAATGGAATACATGACAGCAATATTGTCATTTTCAAGGGTTCTGGCCTATTTATTCAACATGCTTTTTTCTTTCTTTCTTTCCAGCAACTTAAAATTGAAAGACTTGCACAGAAACAAGTTGAGCAAATTCAGCCTCCTCCCTCATCTGGCACCCCTCTCCTTGGACCCCAGCCTTTTCCAGGACAAGGTCCAATGTCTCAGATTCCTCAAGGTTTTCAACAGCCCCATCCATCTCAGCAGATGCCAATGAACATGGCTCAAATGGGGCCTCCAGGTCCACAGGGACAGTTTAGGCCTCCTGGACCCCAGGGACAAATGGGACCACAAGGTCCTCCACTGCATCAGGGAGGTGGGGGGCCACAAGGATTCATGGGACCACAGGGACCCCAGGGCCCGCCCCAGGGGTTGCCACGGCCTCAGGACATGCATGGGCCCCAAGGAATGCAGAGGCATCCTGGACCTCATGGCCCTCTGGGACCTCAAGGGCCACCTGGACCACAAGGTAGTTCTGGTCCTCAAGGTCATATGGGTCCTCAGGGTCCACCTGGCCCACAGGGTCACATAGGCCCCCAAGGTCCACCTGGCCCTCAGGGTCACTTGGGCCCACAGGGGCCTCCGGGTACTCAAGGTATGCAGGGACCACCTGGTCCCAGAGGAATGCAAGGACCTCCTCATCCTCATGGGATCCAAGGCGGGCCAGGCTCTCAAGGGATCCAAGGTCCTGTGTCTCAGGGACCTCTGATGGGATTGAATCCAAGAGGAATGCAGGGGCCTCCAGGCCCCCGGGAGAACCAGGGTCCTGCTCCCCAAGGGATGATGATGGGCCACCCGCCTCAAGAGATGAGAGGACCTCACCCTCCAAGTGGACTACTGGGACACGGCCCTCAGGAAATGAGAGGTCCTCAGGAGATCCGAGGCATGCAGGGGCCTCCACCCCAAGGATCAATGCTGGGACCTCCCCAGGAATTGCGAGGGCCTCCAGGCTCACAAAGTCAGCAGGGGCCACCCCAGGGCTCTTTAGGACCTCCACCCCAGGGTGGCATGCAAGGACCCCCCGGACCTCAGGGACAGCAGAACCCAACAAGAGGGCCACACCCATCTCAAGGCCCAATACCATTCCAGCAGCAGAAAACGCCTCTGCTAGGTGATGGGCCCCGGGCCCCCTTCAACCAGGTATTATTCATTTCCAGCTTACCGGCATTAACACACTGGGAAAATACATGCTGCACAGAAGCGATACTGCTGAGTATTGTGGAAAATGGTCACAGCAGGATATAAATACTTATCAAGTAGTGGCAGTAGCTTAAGATACTAGCCTCCTGGCTGAAGAAGGAAATCATAAGAATGATGAGTTAGGTTATACTCCCATTAAGTACATCTCAGTATTCATTTTTACTTCTCACCTTTTTTCTTTTTTTTGGTAATAGGGTTTCTTCCAGAAAAGGTCAACTCTCATTTGAGTACAGTTGATAATTGTCCCAGGGCTCCAGGAGAGCTGTGACCCTGAGGAGGAAGCATGTTTTACATGGTGGTCGGCTCTGAGGCTGTCATGCCTCCTTTTCCGGGCCCTTTACATTGCAGCCTGGTGTTCCATGGGCCCGCCAGCCACTGAGTCACCAACTCTGCTTTGAAGAGATAGGATGGGATATTTAACTCATGAGTATACTATAGACTCTGTACCTCACTCTGTTTTTACAGTAAATAGAAATAAAAGAGACCTGTGATTCCAGAATTGAGCTAAGCATTCTGGAAATGGTGACCCTTTGGATGAAACTCTGCTCAAGTTGTTTTCAACTCACATATAACAGTATTTGCAGGAAGGAGCATTTCTGTAGAAATTCTCCTTTTTTGAAGACTCTGTTTTTGTTAGCCAATTTTTATTGCTCATTCGCTGAGCTTGTGCTTGAGAGATACTGTGAGGAAAGTTCAGGTTGCTTGGGGGAGTCAATTACAAAAAGAATTGCATGAGCATAAATAGATGTAATACTGCTCAGCTATGTGCATTTTATGCTTTTCTCAAGTTCTTAGTCTGGAGGCATTATTTGGGTATGAATAACTGAGTTGTGTCCCTGAAAACTCACTTTTGGTCCACACTGGACCAAAAGTGAGTGAGTAAGCGAATATTGACTCCCTGAGACACTTGGAGAAAGGAGATGCTACGGATGTAGAAAGCACAATCTGTTTTGGTTTTTCAAATACCACCAGGAATCCCTAATGTAAAGATGACCATTGGGTTCCCTGAACTCAACTAACTAGCTAAAACAAATTATCTACTATTCTAAAGTAGATCTTCCAGAACCTAAAAGTGTCATAGCAATGGAGAATCTGATAGCATCTGAGTTATTTCCAGATTTTTATTCAGCACTTCTCAGAAGTTAGGATGAATTAAATATAGGATTGCCATTCTAAATTGCCCTAAATCTTGAAGTATTATATATTTTATTAATTTACTGCTCAGTTGTATGTGTGTATAATATTTATTATAAGCTATTTTCCTAACTTTCTGGTAGTAAATTAACAGTTTTCATTTTGGAGGATAAAAAAATGTGAACTTTAGCTATTCTGTTATAACTGAAACATGTCAGAGTCACAAGGACAGGCCTGAGTTTCTGGGACAATTCAATGAGATTTTTTATTGTACCATGTAGTAAAAGATTTTATACATGGAAAGCATGATTCTGAAATTTAATTGACCTATAGCAATACTGGTAGAATGAGTCTGAAGATCTGATACTTTGTAGTGCATTTCAGATCTCAGAAGTTGCCTGATGAAAATTTGTGCTCTTATTCCTTATATGCTGAAATCTGACTTGTTTCACTTTAACCAGACCAGTTACTTAAACCAGTTATTTTAATTGGTTTAATTTAGTGTTACTGTGTTAGGATTTCTGACATCCCATTAATGTTCTTTTTTAGCATTACAAGTAAAGATCTAATTTTCAGTAAAAGTTGTCAACAGGTTTAAAATACAGGTGTTTTAAAAGAATTATTATAGTAAGAGAAGTATCTCCTTTCTCCTGATTTAAGGACAGTGTTGCTGTCATCTCACTAGCTAAATATTTACTGGGTGTTTTTATGTTGTCATATTATGATACAGTCGCTATTTATGTGGCACAAGCCTGTGATTTCATACCCTCACTTTAAAAACGTATTTTCAGGAAGGACAGAGCACAGGCCCCCCACCCCTGATACCAGGCCTAGGGCAGCAGGGCACACAAGGTCGCATTCCTCCTCTGAACCCCGGACAAGGACCTGGCCCCAACAAAGGTAAATATCTGCTCAGCTGAATAAAAGATTATATTCTCCCACCTTTGTGCACATTTTACAGTAAATAGTTTTGTTGGTCAGTCATTGATAGACTGGTCATTTGAACCTCTGGGCAAAATAAGGGCATGGTCATTCAGGTAGGAACTTTGTCTTTGGTCGTTTTCTTAGATCTGTTTAGTAGGCAGCACCGCTGGCCAGAGGAAGTAAGCCCCTCACCCCAGAAGCTGACAGTGAAGGCACCCGAACAGGCTCCGGCAGTCGTGCCTGTGTGGCAGGGCTGGCCTTGCCCATCTGTTGCCAATGCAGGTGGTTCCTGTGCTCACTGAATGCAAATGTATGTTTCTACCATCCTGAAGAGATGAATTGTTTCTGCTTAAATTTTTTGACAGTGTTTTTATTGTCACACCGTGTTCTCCCAAATCCTGTCATATATTGAATTCTTTAGCGGTTATGTAGTTCTGCACCATTTGAAAAGAAGAAAGCACTCTACCCATATGTGGTTCCTCAGGTTGTTGATACGAAAAGGAAAGAGATGAGAATGATTAGATGTGGGGCTATTTGGAAGTTTAGAGTTAATCCTTCCCAAGTTGGAGCAGGAGCGCAGTAGGCAGCATGCTGTTGGGGAGAGTTGGAGGGGGTGACTCGGAGTGTGGATGGAGGAGAGTGAGGGAACACTGTGTTATGTTCAACACACACTTCATAGCAGGAAGAGACCACAGCTCGGAGAATCAGGAGGACCACAGAGGTTGCCTTCACAGAACTTTACATTCTCAGTTTTAATTGGCTAAGCCCACAGCACTGTGTAGTACGTTAAGATTCTTGCCCCCATTTTATCCAATTAAGAAAAGTCCTTGTCAGCATTACAGCCCTAGGACTTTGTGAATTTATGCTAATGTTGAATCTATGTGTGAGATTAGAGGTAAGAAAGAGGTAAGGGAACTGGAGAGTGTTTACTGCTTTCCCATTGTGTGGAAGTGGTAGTAGAGGCTCTACGGAAGGAAGGTGGCCCACAGGGAACTAGAGAAACAAAAGGAGAGTCTTTTACCCCCCAAGTTACCGCCATCAGCAAACTGAGAGCTGCCTCTCTTCCTCTCCCTGCCCTGTGTCTGTCTCCACCTCCTTCCCTCTCATCCTTGCTCTTTCCCTGTTCTCTTTATCCCCCGCCCCCTTTCTTTCTCTTCCTCCTTTCTCCTCCCAGGGACCAAAGGGAGAAGGGAGAGCCGAGAAAGTGGCCCTGCCATCCCCTACTGGAATAACCGCCGCCGCCGCCCCATCACTGGTGGCCACATCCCTTCTAATTTGTAGTGGTGGGTTTCTTTCCTTGAGGAGCAGGGTACTTTTAAACAGATAGAGGTAATGGGAGGATTAATATTCATAGGTAAGTCCAAACGGAATATGTTTAGCTTCCTTACTCCAAAGGTCTGCTGTTCCCGAGATTACACTAAGTTCAAACAACACCATGTCAGTGAAGAAGCCATTAGCTGCAGGAACACACTGAAAAGTGAAGGAGCCTGTCTGCCAGAAGGAAATGGAGCTAGGATCTTTGCAAACTGCTGAGTAGAGAGGAGAGGACGGGTAAATGAGACAGACGAAAAAGACCTGGAAAAGAGAGACTCCTTTAATGGCACATTTTTATCCTGAGATTTCCAAGCATTTTATATATATTGCGTGGTAAGGAAGAATTGAAATAGCCAATAGAAATGAACGAAAATGAAAAGGGAGGGGCCGGGTGCAGTGACGCATGCCTGTAATCCCAGCACTTTGGGAGGCGGACTGGATGTATCACTTGAGATCAGGAGTTCAAGACTAGCCTGGCCAACATGGTGAAACCCTGTCTCTACTAAAAATACAAAAATTAGCTAGGCGTAGTACCTGTAATCCCAGCTACTCGGGAGGCTGAAGCAGGAGAATCACTTGAATCCGTAAGGTGGAGGTTGCAGTGAACTGAGATCACACCACTTCACTCCAGCCTGGGTGACAGAGGAGGGATGCTGTTGGCGGGGAGGTGAGAATTATGGCTGGCTGGGGTACAGGAGGGGTTTGTCTTTATTGCCAGGGAAAAGCAGTAAAAGGCATAAACTGGGCTATTAGAGGAATTCCACTTTAAAAACACAGTTTTTGTTTTTAGAATCAAGAGTATCCTTTTACTACCTACTTTTTAAAAGTGCTTGATTTAAATTGTATGTTGACCAAAAATAGGTAAACATTTACAAAAGCTGCAGTAGTTCAGTAGCTGGGAAAACAGTCCCTTCCAAGTGAGGAGGTGAACTAAGTTAACCATCACACATTTAACTGGCATCTTTCCATCTTTATTCAGTACTTTCACTGTGGTACATATTTTCAAATATTTTAGAAAACTTTAGTGGGATTCCAAACACTGTCTTCAAAGAATGGTGAGAATATTGTAGATGAGGAACAATATTCATAGAGAGGTGCAGAAAACCCCGACACTGAAGCCCAGCAGGGCTGTTTGGTCATCAGGCAGGTGTTTGAGAGGCTGGTGATTGCATGTACCTTACAGAGGAATCAAGTGTAACAAGCTGGGGTTAGAGGAGGGATGGCATGGGTGGCAGTGGTGCCCTGTTGACGGGTGCAGAGGTGAATTCTTGGGGTTAGAGGAGGGATGGCATGGGTGGCAGTGGTGCCCTGTTGACGGGTGCAGAGGTGAATTCTTGGGGTTAGAGGAGGGATGGCATGGGTGGCAGTGGCGCCCTGTTGACGGGTGCAGAGGTGAATTCTTGGTGCGCTTCCTGGCCTGCAGCATTAATTTCCTCTGTTGTGTCCTCCTTGGATGTGGAGCAGGTGGCCCTAATGAAATGCCTGAAAGAATAGGGGCAGACAAAGGAAGCTCCTTCTGAAGCCCAGGAGGCTCCCTCATTTTTCCAGTGTGAACTAAGAGATGGAGACGCACTGCTGATCTCATTTGAGATGAGTAATTCGCCCTAGTGAGTGGGTGATGAAGTTGAAATCTGCACCTCAAAACTCCTGTTCTATTATACAATGCCTCAGGGATATTTGTCTCCTAACTAAGCTGAGAGCCAAGGAGGGAAACCATTCTCAATAAAGAATGTATTCTGAAATGTGGAGATGCTACAGATCAGACCTATGTTGGGAGGTTTCCTGGAAGACATGGTAAAAGTCAGCTTTGTTTCCTTTAGGTGACTCCCGCGGCCCTCCAAATCATCACATGGGCCCGATGTCAGAGAGGCGGCATGAGCAGAGCGGCGGGCCTGAGCATGGGCCCGAGAGGGGGCCTTTCCGGGGTGGCCAGGACTGCAGGGGTCCCCCTGATAGGCGTGGCCCTCACCCAGACTTCCCCGATGACTTCAGCAGACCAGATGACTTCCACCCTGACAAGCGCTTTGGCCACCGGTTACGTGAATTTGAGGGGCGAGGAGGACCTTTACCGCAAGAAGAGAAGTGGAGGCGAGGGGGCCCTGGGCCTCCGTTTCCCCCTGATCACAGGGAGTTCGGCGAGGGGGATGGCCGGGGTGCAGCCCGAGGCCCTCCGGGGGCATGGGAAGGCCGCAGACCTGGAGATGAACGTTTCCCCCGGGATCCCGAGGACCCACGTTTTCGAGGGCGCAGAGAAGAAAGGTGGGACAGATACTTTGTGGGCCCGTTCCGTCTTCAGTGGAGCTTTTTACCTGCTCTCTCCACAAAGGTCTCTTTCTTCTTTTTCTGGAGGAAAGAGAATGACATCAATTACTAGCCCTACACTCTCTAGAGTTTGCATTTGGACTTTTAAGAAAAGTGTGCTTTTTTAACCGTAGTCTTGTTTTAATCTTTGCTGTCTAGAAGTCTTTTTTGTTTTGCTTATTTTTTAAATTTTTGGTCCTTTTAAAGAGATGGGAGGATCAGCATACTACAAGACTTGCTGGGATCTGACTTAAAATTGCCAGGTTCTTCTTGATTAGAATGACGAAATATGAGGCAGCTACCTAGATTGGAAATAAAGGGGTTGTGAAATAGATGCAAGTTTTGTGTAATTGCCCAATAATCTTAACAAACTTAAACTGAAAAACAATCTTCCTGTTAAACTTAGATCAGGCTTGAACACTCACCTCAGCCTGCTTGGGGAGTTTAAGGAACAGAAGAAATGCGGAGAAAGAAACAGGAATTAGCCCAGGACCAGTGTGGCTCACGCCTGTCATCCCAGCACTTGGGGTGGCTGAGGCAGGAGGATCACTTGAGGCCAGGAATTCAAGAACAGCCTGAACAGCATAGTGTAACTCCATCTCTACAAAAAAAATGAAAAATTAGCCGGGTATGGTGGTGCATGCCTGTAGTCCTAGCTACTCAGGAAGCTGAGGTGGGAGGATCAGCTGAGGCCAGGAGGCTACAGTGAGTTATGATTATGCCATTGCACTTCAGCCTGGGCTACAGAGCAAGACCCTGTCTTTTAAAAGAAAAACAAAACAAAACAAAACACCCAGGAAATAGTAAAATCTCAAGTGAGACTCAGAATAATTAAAGATGACGATAATTGAGTGTTTATTTTGTGTCAGATGTTGTTACCTCATTTAATTCGAGGAATCTGTTTTAATTTAGGAAATTAATGACCTCATTTTATTTAAAGAATTTGTGAGATGGGTGCGACTGTCAGCATCTTATGCTGATTCAGACAGAATAAGAGCAGTGTCTGAGGTCTGGCAGGTGGTAGATGTCGGAGATGGGCTTCAGGCCCATACTGTTCAGCACTTCAGCTTTTACTGTAGTCTCTGACTGCTCCTTAGCTATCCATGTCCTTTCATCCCATTTCTTTTTTTTTTTTTTTCTTGAGACGGAGTCTTGCTCTGTCACCAGGCTGGAGTGCAGTGGCACAATCTCAGCTCACTGCAGCCTCCACCTTCCGGGTTCAAGTGATTCTCCTGCCTCAGCCTCCTGAGGAGCTAGGATACAGGCGCACGCCACCTCGCCTGGCTAATTTTTGTATTTTTAGTAGGATGGGGTTTCACCATGTTGGCCAGGCTGGTCTTGAACTCCTGACCTCAAGTGATCCACGTTTTTCAGCCCCCAGAGTTCTGGGATTACAAGCCTGAGCCACTGTGCCAGGCCCTTTCATTCCATTTCTTACTCTTCGTGTGAATAGGTGGTTAATGCTGGGCACAGTGGCTCATGCTTGTAATTCCAGCACTTTGGGAGGCCGGCCGAGGTGGGCGTATCATGAGGTCAGGAGTTCGAGACCAGCCTGGCCAACATGATGAAACCCTGTCTCTACTAAAGATACAAAAAATTAGCCAGGCATGGTGGCGTGTGCCTGTAAATCCCAGCTACTTGGGAGGCTGAGGCAGGAGAATCGCTTGAACCCAGAAGGCAGAGGTAGCAGTGAGCTGAGATTGCACCACTGCACTCCAGCGGGTGACAGGGCGAGACATATGTGTGTGTGTGTATATATATATATATCTCTATGTGGTTGAGTTACGGTTGGCCAGCCCACCCTCAGGGGTGGTGAGAAAAGCATGGCTGATGACAGGCCTGGAAGCATGACATAGTGGGGGCTAAGGAAGTGATTGTTTTGGGAAGGGGAGATAGGGAGGTTAAAAATAAAGATGTAAGGGCTCCCAGTGTTTTTAAGACCCTCTCTTAATGATATGCAAGCATTACCTTTGACATGGCTTTTTATGACTAGAAGAGCTTTACATAATGTTCACTGGCTTATTGAATCTCTGCATCTTGTGCAAAATGTTACATTTTACCTTGTCTTTTTTTCTTTTTTCTTTTTTTGAGAGGGAGTCTTGCTTTGTCGCTCAGGCTGGAGTGCAGTGGCGTAATCTCTGCTTACTGCAGCCTCCACCTCCTGGGTTCAAGCGATTCTTGTGCTTCAGCCTCCCGAATAGCTGGGATTACAGGCACGCGCTACCACACCCAGCTGTTTTGTATTTTTAGTAAAGATGGTATTTAGCCATGTTGGCCAGGCTATCTCGAGCTCCTGGCCTCAAGTGATCTGCCTGCCTCGGCCTCCCCAAGTGCTGGGATTACAGGCGTGAGCCACCATGCCTGGACACCCTGTCTTGATTTGTATTGTCTTTCATCTGTCAGTGCAGACCCACAGCCGAGGCTGGTGTATAAGAGTGTAAAGGTACTGTGGTTATATAGGAGAAAGTCCTTGTTCTTAGAAGAAATGTACTGAAGCATTTAGGGGTGAAGCTCCTGTCGGCAACTGATTTTCAAATGGTTTAGAACACATGTTTGTGAGTAGCTGGACGGAGAAGATAAAGCACACGTGGCAAAATATGAAGAAGGGATTGATCTGGGTGGAGGATCTGGGATGTTCATTGTACTGTTCTTCCAGCTTTACCCTAAGTTTGAAAATCTTCCAAGTAGAAGATTAGGGTAAAAGGCAATGGAATGGAAACCAGAGGAAGAGCAGAGGCTCGGCCTGGGAGGAGGCCACGCAGCTCATGCAGAGGGGCCCTGGAGGGTGGCGCTGCTGCCTCTCAGTGTGCGCTGCCAGAAGGTCACTTTCTTTTCTTTCGCACAGGCTTCCTGGTACCCTGTGTGCCTCAGCAATGCTCCCAGTCAATGTAGTCTCCTAGCTCCAAAATTCCTGAGAGAAGGGGAAGCTGTTCACTAAGCAGGGCTCCAGGCTGCCAGCTAGCCAGTGGATGGCTGCCTGTAAGCCAGATGCTGGCCTGTGTGCCTGTCAGCTGTGGACCAGGGCCATGAGTGCAGCTCGTGGCCACGGAGGCCTGCCCCTGGGTGGAGGCTGTGGGCTGGGGCAGATGGTAGAGCCCCTACCCACAAACAGGTCCAGTATGGTTGGCAGACACGATCTGTGCCCCCATTTTTCTGATTATGTAGGTCATAAATGTTCATCATACAAATATAGATGATAATGACAAGTATTTGTGAGGCAGTGATACAGAACCTGGGCCGAGGGTCAAGACTGGCTGAGTTCAGATCACCAGCACTTACTCTATGTCCTTGAATAAATGTCAGTAATCTGGGCCTCAGTGTTCTCATCAGTGGAGCTGCTGCTAATACCAGCTTCATATGGTGGCTGTGAGAATGAAATGAATGAAACAAAGTATACTTGTAAAGTACTTGGCATGGTATAGGCACTTTTAAAATGTTGATGTTATTATTATTCCTAAAAGCCTAAAAGCAGCTTACAGTAACCCCACCCTCTGGTATGTTTCCTTCTGGTCTGTTTTTGCCTCTGGTAGTATTAATAGGATTACACGATGTGTCCTTTCAAAATACAGTTTTATTTTGTTTTCCTCTCAATTAACATTATATCATGCTTTCTCATACCACATGCTTTTTTGAAACGTGAACTTAGAGTGGCAAGGTGTTCCCTGAGATGGACATTCTGCTGTTTTCTCTTGACAGTTTCAGAAGAGGAGCCCCGCCGAGGCATGAGGGCCGTGCTCCCCCCAGAGGAAGGGATGGTTTTCCTGGTCCTGAAGACTTTGGTCCAGAGGAGAATTTTGATGCTTCTGAGGAAGCGGCCCGAGGACGAGATCTCAGAGGTCGAGGTCGGGGTACCCCGCGAGGTGAGCGAGTTACTAAGGACACCTGGTCTGGAAGGATAGGGTGCAGAATACAGTGGTTGTGAATATACCGGGAACAGTCTGAGTGCAGCACTGTTTGCTCTGTTGTGTAGGAGGAAGGAAGGGTTTACTTCCCACTCCTGACGAGTTCCCTCGCTTTGAAGGAGGGCGGAAGCCAGATTCCTGGGATGGAAACAGAGAGCCTGGTAAGGAAAAGAACCGCTTGTTGGGTAACTCTAGATAGCAGTTCACAAAGTGAGTTGAGGGCCCTCTCTGGGGTGCATCGGGTCCCCTCTTTCCAGCTCATGTCTCCCGGGGGCCTGGGCTGTCTCCTGTCCTGCAGCCACAGAACTTGATCTCAGCAGGTGGAATGAGAGCAGAGGAATCGGCCAGACATTACAGGGATCTGAGTATAAAACGGGACTGCTCTTTCCACTAAATTGTTTTTGGAGAATAAAGTTAAGTGAATTAAAATTTTCTCAGTCTCAATTGCTAATATGGTAAATATTTGTAGTTATAACTCTCATTAACAAAATCTCTTAGGAGTCCTTAGTAATTCGAGACCGTAATGGACGTCTTGATACTACACCACCTGAGAACCAGTTCTCTGGATCTTAGTCTCGGTGGCTTACCCCCTGGCCTGTGGTGGGCATTCAGCATGAGCGAACGGTGGCTTTTGAGTTGCTCCCTACTCTCCACAGTGTCATTCCCATCTGCTTTTGGTCGCACTGTGCTTTCCTGTAAGGACATTTGTTTCTTGTTTCAGGGCCGGGTCATGAACATTTTCGTGATGCTCCCCGACCTGATCATCCGCCTCACGACGGTCATTCCCCAGCCAGCAGAGAACGCTCCTCTTCTCTCCAAGGCATGGACATGGCATCCCTACCTCCCCGAAAGCGCCCCTGGCATGATGGCCCAGGCACTTCTGAGCACAGAGAGATGGAGGCCTCAGGAGGCCCTTCTGAAGACCGAGGAGGCAAAGGTAAGAGCAGGCCAGTGGTTATGGTTCCAGGAGCTGCGGGGGCTGGTGGAGGCCTTGCCTGCATCTGCGGCACATGCCCTTGCAGCCTGGGCTGTGCAGAGGCACATGCTGCTAAATGTGGTGCCAGTACCACACAAGCTGTCATCTGGTGGACTACAACTTGGCCCTGCACAGGACTCCACTTGCCTCCAGGAATCCCCGTTTGCTTGAGGTTTTCACTTCAGCCCTCTGCCAAGATGCCCCAGTACTCTCTGCTGGGCTTGCTCTCTGGGAGCCCTGCTTTCACTGGCAGTCTGCCCTCCAGGAAGGCTGCTTGGAACCCTCAGGGGCTCTCAGCGGGAGGGGAAGAGTTGTCCTCTCCTGGGTGCGCTGTTGGTTTTTTAGCCTGGATCTAGAGGAACACTGCTTGTGCTCAGAGTCACAGAGACTTTGGAAAACGTGGTCTATGCGCAGTGTTTCCGGGGGCACAGGAGATTCTCTCCTCAACTGGAAACTCTGGAGCTTTATTTTATAGGCAGCACTAACTTTAGCCAGGAGTATTCGCCTCCGAAGGCTGATGACAACTCTCGTTGCAAGACAGCGGGGGAGGTGCACAGGCGCTGTGGCTCCGAGGCTCCTGGGAAGGCTGCTCCCTGCATGCCCAGCTTGTGCTCTGCTCCCGAAGTTGGCCTGTCTATGTGGACAGTCCTTCCAGTACAGAGTTCTGCCGTATGGTCTTTTTGGGTTTTTTTCTGTCACCCAGGCTGGAGTGCAGTGGTGTGATCTTGGCTCACTACAAGCAACCCCCGCCTCCTGGGTTCAAGCGATTTTTGTGCCTCAGTCTCCCCAGTAGCTAGGACTACAGGTGTGCGCCACCACGCCCAGCTAATTTTCGTGTATTTAGATAGATGGGCTTTTGTCATGTTGGCTAGGCTGGTCTCGAACCCGGCCTCAAGTGATCCACCTGCCTTGGCCTCTCAAAGTGCTGGTATTGCAGACATGAGCCACTGTGCCTGGCCTGCCATTTGGTCTTGATAGTTGTTTGTCTCAACAAAACTCTCAGAAATTACCTTATGTATCATCAGTAGATCTCCCTGCATAAACACACTGTACTACTAGCCAGCGTGCTGTGACCTTGGCTGACTTTCTTGGGTACTTGGCGCACCATTATTAGGTCCCTCTGGTCAAGGACATGCAGTTAGCATGGGAATGACGTAGTAGCTGACACTCTGCCCAGGTGCCCTCAGTGGGTTGAAGCTGCACTTTGTAAGAAAAGAAGCCAAGATTGTTCCTTTGGCTGGTTCTCCTACTTCATCTCAGCTAGATTCATATTCTATTACAAAATATAAGACCGCAGATAGTTTGCAGTAGTCTTCTGAGAGGGCATTGTGGGAGATGTGACCAAATCCTATCATTTCCTGAGGAAAAAATTCTTACAAGGTAGATTTTTTTTTCCTTTTTCTTTTTTTTTAAAAATATATTCTCAAGCTTCAGCAGAATGAAAGAATTTTAATAGTACCTAAACATTTGTGTGTTCAAGTCTGAAGCGAGTTAAGCTGTGCCTAGGTGATATAACCTGAAAGCCAGTGTTTTGTGGGGTTTTTGTGCTTTTCTTTTGTTTTTTCAAGAAATATTTTACTAATTATGAAAAGGAAGCCAAAAGTGCCACATGTCACAGGACAGTTCCAGTGAACACTCATCCTAGTTGGAGCACTTTTTATTAACATTAGCAGCGTGTACTTCCAAAGTTAAGTCAGTGTATTCAAACCTTCCCTCAACATACCCTGGTGGCTGGGAGCAGGTAGGTACACGTCCCATGGCCTGGGACATGGCCCAGTGTGGCCGGATCTCCCTGAAGGTGCTCTGTGCTCATCTCTTGGCTTCCCATCGTCTGTCACAGCCCTAGGGACACGGATCTGGCTGATGCTGAGGCCCATGGCAATAAGCCGGGAAGGGGGAGGCAGGGTCAGGAAAGGGTAGAGGCACACCTCTCAATACTCTGAATACCACTGCCAGTCTCCCTGGCACCCACCAGAACTGGTCCACTGTCATCAGAGAGTAAAGTTTGTACTGGGAGTTACTGTCAAGAGTTGCTAATACAAAAAGTCCCATGTGAAATTTTCTTTGTTTCAGGCCGCGGGGGCCCAGGACCTGCCCAGAGAGTGCCCAAATCTGGGCGTTCCAGTTCCTTAGACGGAGAACACCACGATGGATACCACAGAGATGAACCTTTTGGGGGCCCTCCAGGCAGTGGCACCCCTTCTCGAGGGGGCCGGAGTGGCAGTAACTGGGGTAGAGGGAGTAACATGAACTCTGGCCCGCCGAGGCGAGGAGCTTCACGGGGTGGTGGAAGGGGTCGGTAGAAGTTGGAACTGAGTACCCTGAGGCCTCTCTGGACAGTATTTAAGAACTTCTTGTGGACTTACCAAGAGAAACAAAAGGAAGCCTGCACCGTTGTAGCCCTGAGCTCTTCTGGGCACCTGAATCCCAGGAACCCTCAATGAGGTCTTCAAGATGAAGAGACTGCTGCCAGCTACCAGCCCAGCTGGCCCTGTCCTGTCCTGTCCACCCTCATTGCCCCAACTCCCATGTTGTTTTGTGAAGATAAAAGCTGGGAACTTTTTTTTTTTTTAAAGTCTCACAAGACATGGGGCGTCTCCACAAATTTAAGTTCCTGTCCATTTGGAAATTTGTTTCTATGTGTACAGTTTGTCAGAGAAAAACAAAAAAGTTTTTGTATGAATACAGAATGTGATTTACGCAAGAATTAACAGAAAACTAGTTGTGGAGTGCTTGCCTTAAGGAAACCTTTGGTTTCCACCGCATCCCATCTGCCGAGGAGTGCACGGTTACCGCTGATGTTCATGAGCGTAGTAACCACTAAGTCATCTACGTTAATCTCAGCTGTGAACTTTGTGTTTTTCAACAAATTCTGTCACACCATTTTTGTGATAGAGAAATACTTGAAAATTAATGTAGTTTGTAGTAGGTTCAAAGTTATGCTCAGACATGCTCTGACAGATGGAAAATTGTACTCTGAAGAGAAAATGCAATCTTCTGGCTGTCCAATGAGGGAGCGCATCTCCTAGGAATCACAGTTTAGATTTGAATCGCCTTGTCATGATGAGGAGAGCAACTTGACGTTAGTCAGAAATAAAGTCACATGCCCTGTAGGTAACTTGAAATCACACATGGAGTTGATAAGGAATGGACCAAAATAGCTCCTAAAACAATTTTGGAACACTTAATTAATCTCTTTCTCTTCCATACTAGCTATGTGGAAATACCAGTGTTATGGCAGGGTGTACTTCTAATTCATAATAAGCCAGACAGATCTTGTCCATGGCAAATTCCTTGTTTGAAATAAACATACCATTTAGCCCAGTTTGGATTGGAAGCCAAAAATTCAGTTTGTTATACCCCATGATACTTTCTATACTGACCTTTATTTTGGTTTTACATGGAAGCTTTTATTAAAAGGACTGTCCTATGGCCACCTTAACATTTCACTACATTGGCAGCTTCAGTTTGGCGTCAGGAGTCAAATTTATTTTGCACATTTAGTGGTGCTGAAAGTTTCATTTTTTCTTCTTTTTTTGAGACACAGTCTCGCTGTCACCCAGCCAGGAGTGCAGTGGAGCAATCACGGCTCACTTCAGCTTCGACTCTGCCTCAGCCTCCCTAGTAGCCGGGACTACAGGCACACACCACCATGCCCAGCTAATTTTTTTTTTTTAATTTTTTGTAGAGATGGAGTTTCACCACATCGCCTATGCTGGTCTCAAACTCCCGGGCTCAAGCGGTCCACCTACTGTGGCCTCCCAAAGTGCTGGGATTGCAGATGTCAGCCACAGTACCTGGCTGCTGGTGCTGGAAGTTTCAGTGGTTGCTTAGAAAAGGCATACTGACATAGTTTAACAGTATATGAAACTCTAACTGGTTCTCCATGACTGTAAAAAATAGCAAAAGCTAATTGATTTATGTGGAGAAAATGCCAGCCATATACACTGCTTTTCAGTGTTAGAATTGAGACTATTTTTTTTAACTTTGAAATTACAGCTTAATCAGCACCCCACCATAAACATGCTATTATAACGCTCAAGATTGCTTTAGGTTATGGATATTTCTTCCCTCACCCCCAACTGGTATAGCTTAAAGACAGAGAAACTGTAATCAAATTTCATGAAGCTAAAACCGGATCCAGAGACCAAACCCATATCAAGATTAGACTCTTTTTTCCTGAGATTCCAGTGGAAAAAATTTCATTATTTTGGGCTGTAACTTTAAAAACATAGTATCTCAAGCAGATAACCAGATCACATTTTAAACATTTTCATTTTACCTTTAAGCTCTACTGGACTTGACAGATCACATTTTGAGAGTGATTTCATTTAGAGAAAACAATAAACCTACATTGTATTTATTAAATACATAATGGCATTTAAAAACATCACTGTCAGAATACATACTAGATGTTGTGATTTGAAACTTATAAAAACTAGATTTTCAATGTTTGAACTGAGAAAAAATGAGACAGGGTCTCGCTGTCGCCCAGGCCTGGGTGCAGTGGTGTGATCACGGCTCACTGCAGCCTCGACCTCCTGGGCTCAAGTGATCTTCCCACTTCAGCCCCGCCCTGAGTAGCTGGGATCACAGTTGTGTGCCACCACATCTGGCGAATTTTTTAAATATTTTTTGTGGAGATGGGGTTTAACTATGTTGCCCAGGCTGGTCTTGAACTCCTGGCCTCAAGCGATCCTCCCGCCATGGCCTCCCAAAATGCTGAGATTACAGGTGTGAGCACCAGCTGAGAAATGTTGAATTTTAAAGTTTTTATTTAAGAAATAAACATTGTTAAAACATTATAAAACCCCCAACTATTGCAAGTTCTAGAGAAATTTAAAACTAGAACAGAAATTTAGGTGACTAGAAAGAACAGCCAATGGCACAAGTCTTTACAATTAAAAAAATAAATCATTCTCAAAATACTGCATTTGCTCCCTCACAAGCAGCCGCCTGAGGTAGGTAACCTTGTTCACTGATGGGGAACAAGCCAGTGTTCTTCACCAAATCTCAGGGCGGGTAGCCTGCAAGCCTACAGTGTGGGTGTTGGCCACTTGCGTCACTTGCTGGGACAGTGCTTAGGGACCTGACTTAGGAACATAAATTTTGGGGTTGGAGGAAGCAGCAGTGCTCTACTGCGGCATGGCAGACACCCTGGTTAGGCAACACTGGGATCCAGCTCAGGAAAAGCATTATTTTCAAACTGTGCAAGTCAATGCACAGAAGTGGTCTTCAACCTTGGGGCATGCAGAATCACCTGGGGAGCTTTAAAAAGGTCCTGATGTCTAGGACCTACTTCCCTGGTTCAGACTGTGTTGATCTGAGGTGTGGCTCTTCAAGTACCTGACGTGCAGTCAAGCGCAAGAACCACTGGCACAGAATGTTTAAATTCTAAATATATTTTACTTCCTAGTGTGTTGCTGACAAAACGTAGTTTTCTGGACTCATCAGAATGTTAGGCTCATACTTTTCTGGCAATAAATTACGGTAGGTAAAAGTCACTGCTGAACCTAAAATGAAGGAAGCAGCAATTAGATATAAAAAACATCTTAAGTTCAGCCTGCAAATTGTAAACTAGTTTACAAAGCAGACCATACAATGAGGAATAATTCGAGCTTGCAGAAATCCATGGTTTCCATCAGATACAGGTATTCCGGATCTAGAATTATCTTCCCATTTGCAGGATTTCCGCAGAGCCCGCTAAGCATGTACGCGCCCCTTCCTGGATCCCATGCTGCTTGGGGCAGGAAATTTCTTTTGGTCCATCGCTTTCGTCGTGAAGTACAGAACTAATTTTCCTTTCATGTTATAAGGCACCATATTTATGATTTTGTTAACTGAAGAAAAAACCCGAGATTAACTATCTTAAATAAGTACTTTTAAAAGTACTTACTCAGTGGCTGAATTCGGTGTTTAATAATCTGATAGCTTTCTGGATTCGCTGGCACTGAAGAGAATAATTTCCAAGTTTTAGCAGAGCCAAAACAAAAAATTACCGTCGCTAAGCTACATCTACCGCTGGATTTTAAAATGACAAAACAGCCTGAGAAAAATCACAAGGGCAGCTAATTCGAAGAAAAGTCCTTTTTCAGCCGAACCTAAGATCACAGTTACTTCGAAAGCAACTTCTAATAACCGTCTCACATCCTATCACCAGTTCAATGACAACATCTGTTTTCAGAGTATGTGCCAAGTCCAGCACAAAACGCTGACATCGAGGACCTCCCAACGCTGCTGTCGCCTCCCCTGGCAGCAGCCGCTCCCGGCTTAGACTCACAGCCGGTCGCGGCAGGGTCTTCGCCGCGGGCGTCCAGGCCCCGGCGTGCAGTCCTCGGCTCGGCAGGGGCAATCTCCGACGGCGCTGGCTACGCGTCCTTCCCCAGTGGCGCGGGGTCGAGGTCCTCACACG
>NW_012115155.1:10107713-10112110 GCF_000951035.1 Colobus angolensis palliatus | reverse complement strand
CTGCGGCGCTCGCGGAAGTGCCGAGGTGCCTCCTCCGCGGACTTTTGTGGTGTCCTCAAGCACCGCGGGCGCAGGTGCTGTTTGTCCGCCTGCAGTCGCCCTCCCAGCGCCTGACCCTCTTCCTTGTTCTGAGTACGCGCCCTTACGGTCTGGCTAAGTCCTGCCAGCATTAATAGTTAGTTGGAAGGCAAGGGTGGGTGTGGTTCTAAAGGGGCACAAGAGGGGCCCTTTTGCTGATAGAAATGTCCTGTGGCCTCACTGTCTGCGTCTACCGTGGCGGTGATATTGTGCTCGTTTTGCAACATGGAGGAATAGGTAAAGAGTACACAGGATCTGTTTCTTACAACCGAACACAAACTTAACAGTGATCTCAAAATAAAAATTGGATTTAAAAAAGTTGAGATCTGTGTGACTCAAGTGGTTTTTTTTGGGAAAGTTGCGTCCTGATTAGTTAACTCACTTGTAGTAATAGTGACCATCCTAATCACTTACCATGGGGTTGATAAAGGAAGGGTTGACACCCAGTAAGCTCAACCTGCTTCTCTATTCTGTTCTCAGTTTCAGCCACAGGCCTGGCAACATGCTTGAGTCCTTCGCGCCCCTTGTCCAAGACTCGGTGCTGCTGTCCTATGTGTTTGGTGTCACTCTCGTGCTCTGGACACCGCCACGGCCAGGTGTCCTGACTCATCGTCGGATCACTCTGACAAGCTGGCCCGCGCGCAGGTCAATCCTGATTTATTCCGAGGCCGCGCCCAGGTGCCCTGCTCTTTCTCGGAGCCTCCTAGAGGATGTCTGCCTGTGGTTCCTCTCACAGGTCAGATTCCTCCAGATTCTTCCAGCTGCCTCCACAACTCCCCTCACCACCTTGGCTTCCCCTGGGTGGCCTTGCGTCCTTTGTCCTCTGCCCTAGGTGGATGTAAAGTTAATGGCTTCCTGCTGTTTGACTTCTCAGCCTTTCCATCCCCTGTGTAACTAATCTCCCCCACTAAGTTCCTTTTAGTGCTTTCTGTTTTCTTGGTTGGATCCTGACAGATGTAATTCTTTTTCAAAGTACGTTCTGATTTGTTATCTCACTTGATAATAATAGTGACCATCCTGATCACTTAGCATGGGCTAAACCATTAGGATGGCTACGATTAAAACAAAAAACAAAAACAAAAAAACACACCAGAAAGTTACAAGTGCTGTCAAGGATGTGGAGAAACTAGAAGCCTTGTGCACTGTTGGTGGGAATGTAAGATGCTACAGCCGCTATGGAAAACAGTACAGAAGTTCCTAGGAAAAAAAAATATGTGTGTGTATATATATATATATATATACACATACACACACACACACACACAGAGATACATAGACACATAAACATATACACATATTTGTATACATATATGTGTGTATGTGTGTATATAATTACAGTCTGATCCAGCAATTCCACTCTGGATATATACCCCAAAGAATTGAAAACAGGGTCTCAGAGATTTGTATAACTCTTCACAGCAGAACTATTCATGTTAGTCAAGAGATGGAAGCAACCGAAGTGTCCACCAGCAGATAAATAAATTGTGAGATATGCATATGGTGGACTGTTATGCAGCCTTGAAAAGGAAGGAGATTCTGACACATGCTACAACGTGGATGAACCTTGAGGACATTATGCTGAGTGAAATAAGCCTGTCACAAGAAGGACCAATACTGCATGGTTCCACTTCTGTGAGGTACTTAGAGTATTCAAATACGCAGAGCTAGAAAGTGGACTGGGTACGTAAATGCCCATCAGTGATGTCACCTAATCATTTATGCAGCTACCATATAGAAAAGGCAGGACTGTGCTGCTCATTTTATAGGTGAGGGAAGCTGAGAAATACCAAGAAGTTAAGTCACCTACCCAAGGTCACCTACAAAACTGACAATAGGGTAGCGTTAGGTTGTGATTTCTAGTTTCTAACCTTGTGGGCTTCCCATTGCAGGAAGAGGCCTTTGCTGGGGGTCCCTCTGTGTGAGCCCTGGATGGGCTTTCTGCTGTGGTTTGGTTGCAGGGAGGGAAGGTCATTAACAAAACCCACCCTCTTCCAGCACTGCAGCAAAACTCATCCTAACAATCATCTTCACTTGCTTCCCTGTCTCCCTTGAAGCCCTTCAACCAGGCCTTCAATCCCCCGTGCCAGCAAAATTGTTCATCACAAAATCGCCAGGTGCTGTTGGCTAGTGCAGTGAATTTCAGCCTTCAGCCCCAGGATGACACTGCAGGCTCCTCTCTTGGCTGTTCCTCCTCCTGAGCCCTCAGCGTTGCTGCTCCTGGGGGATCTCCTCTTTTCTCTCTCGGCACCCTCACCTCGACCTAAGGAAGCAGTACCCTTTGCACCAAATCCTCTCGCGCCTGCAGTAGACTGTTATTTTCTCCCAGAGCCCAGCAAGTGTTATCCACGCTTCTTTTAAGGGCTTTCCAGAGTGCCATCTCCCTCCCTTCCCTGTCTGCCATGGCCCTCTCTGTTCAGCTGGGTTTACTTGTACCCTGCTGGGCCTCAACCTGAACTACATTCTCCCTTTCTTCAGTGTGCTGGATCAGCCAGCGCCTACCACCCACTTGTTTTTGAGACAGGGTCTTGCTCTGTTGCCCAGGCTGGAATGCAATGGTGCGATCTTGGCTCACTGCAACCTCTGCCTCCTGGGTTCAAGTGATTCTCCCACCTCAGCCTCCAGAGTAGCTGGGACTACAGGCGCATGCCACCAATATTTGTGAAGACGGGGTTTCCACAGGTGGCCCAGGTGGTCTCGAACTTCAGAGCTCAAGTGATCCACCCACCTCAGCCTCCCAAAGTGCTGGATTACAGGCATGAGCCACAGCACCAGGTCTACCAGTGCCCCTTTTCAAAACTGCTATCTAGTCATGTCCTCTTTACCTAATATTCTTCAGTGGCTCCTTATGTCCTACAGATTAAATTCTAATTCCCCACCTGCCATCCAGCCTTCTAGGCCCTGCCTTAGGCCCCTGTGGCTCTCCCCGATGCTCTGTGGGGTCCCTCTGGACCTAGCAGTTTGGAGACTCCCTTCTGTAGCTTTGCTGAGTCTGGGCTCTCTGCGGGGTGAACCCCCGTCTACTGCTCCTTCCTTTCCCTCTCCCAAGCATCCCCTTCCTCCAGGCCACTCCTCAGGGGCCACACAGCCCTGTCACTGACTGGTGACATTGCCAATGCCTTGAGGAGTTTTGTTATCAAGCAAATGCGCTCCCCGCTCAATGCACAGTGAAGCCAGTAACACTGGCAACAGCTTTTGAGAAAAGAAAGGCTTTATTGCAAAACTGACCAGCAAGAAGGCAGGAGTGGGGCTCAAATCTGTCTCCCCAGTTTGAGGTCTGGGGCAAGCTTTAAGGGACCAGAGGGCAAAGGAAATGATTTAGCAGTGTTGGCTTGGCAGGATCTGATTGTGGGGCTTCATATTTAACCATTATGGAAAGGTTTGTCAAGGCAGATTTGAGCCCCAGTCTCCCGGGCCAACGGATCCCTGCTTCTGAAAGATTTCCATGTTCAGGTTCCAGTCCTGTCCTGGTCTTCTTGGTTCTGAGGGGAGGAGTCATTGGTTCTGGGTATTGTTAGAGGTCAAAGCTTGTTCCACTGTGCATGCCTGGGCTCCAGAGCCTTGCAGTTTTGGCTCTGTTGTACCTACAAAGCAAGGTGACATTCTGTCATCAACAAGTTAGGCCCAGTATGGGCGGATCTCACAGTTATAGTTTCTTCTTCCATTTACTAATTTTTAAAAGAATACCTAACTCTCGCGTGGTGATGGTCTTCTCAAGTCTCATTTCTTTGTGTCCTGCTTCCCAGCCCCTGTCACTGTCTTCATTGCCTTGGCTTTTCCCGGTGACCTCGAGTTGGGTGGCTCAGGCTTTGTGGCAAGTATTGGCTCACCAGGCTGATTCATCTTGGCTCAGTCCCTGTCTGGGTTGGTCGCCTGGCCATGGTGATCTTCCTCAGGCACAGCGCCAAAGCACTTGCCACAAAATGATGCCTCCCGCGCCGCCCCACTGGGGCAGCAGAGCCTCTCCGCGACCACTGGCCCCTAGAGCTTCTGCACCGAGGGAGATGCTTCTGCCAAGGCGGTGGTGGCCAGCAGCCACGTGTAGCGTCTGCACCTGCGGGGCAGCTGAGGAACTGAATTTTAAATTTGAATTAACTTTAGTTAATTCATTATTTATATTGAATTATATTGAAAACATCATAATATAACCACATTATTATACATAACATACATCATATACTATTTATATATATTTATCATAGCCGCATGTGGCTACTGTGTTCCCTCTGCCCCTCGGGAGCGCGTTGGAGACAGGGGGCGCAGTTGGCTTTGTCACCACGCTGCGGGCCCTGAGTGCTGGAGCGCGAGTCGGTGCCGCGGGA
>NW_012115155.1:10102167-10106938 GCF_000951035.1 Colobus angolensis palliatus | reverse complement strand
AGAGGCTGAGGCGGGAAGATGTCTTGAGCTGGGGTGGTCAAGCCTGCAGTGAGCCTAGATCTTACCACTGCACTCCAGCCTGGGTGACAGTGAGATCATGTACCAAAAAAAAAAAAAAAAAAAAAAAAAAGGAAAGGAAATAAAAGAAAACTCATTTAGGAAGGGCTAATGTCTTTACAATTATTTTCCTTCTCTGTTGAGTTTAAACAAACATTTAAATACTTTATTGTCATGGCCAGGTACAGTGGCTCACGCCTGTAATCCCAGCACTTTGGGAGGCCGAGACGGGCGGATAACAAGGTCAAGAGATCAAGACCATCCTGGCCAACATGGGGAAACCCTGTCTCTACCAAAAATACAAAAATTAGCTGGGTGTGGTGGTGCGCACCTGTAGTTCCAGCTACTCAGGAGGCTGAGGCAGGAGAATCCCTTGAACCAAAGAGATGGAGGTTGCAGTGAGCTGAGATCACGCCACTGCACTCTAGCCTGGCGACAGAGCAAGACTCCGTCTAAAAAAAAAAAAAAAAAGTATTTTCAGTTTGAAATGAATAGCCAAATAATTTCTCATGACTTGACTTCATTCTTAAGTGGTTAAATGTCTTGATAACTTTGCTTTCTCCCTTCCCAATATTGAGTCCTAATGTAAAATAAAATAAGATAAAATTCCCCAGGTTTTGCCTGGAATGTCATTTTTGAGAATGGCATTCATTTGGGATAGCTTTGATGTTTAAACTGTCTTTGAATTTCCCAGAGAGACCTTGAAAGCACTTGTTGTCTTGTCTACTCTTTGAAAATGAGGTTAATAAGGGCCGGGCACAGTGACTCCCGCCTGTAATCCCAGCACTTTGGGAGGCCGAGGTGGGTGGATCACAAGGTCAGGAGTTCGAGACCAGCCTGGCAAATATGGTGAAATCCCGTCTCTACTAAAAATACGAAAAAATTAGCTGGGCACAGTGGCGCATGCCTGTAATCCCAGTTACTCGGGAGGCTGAGGCAGGAGAATTGTTTGAACCCAGGAGGCAGAGGCTGCAGTGAGCTGAGATCACACCACTGCACTCCAGCCTGGCCAACAGAGCGAGATTCTATCTCAAAAAAATAAAATAATAAAAAATAAAAATGAGGTTAATCATGTTTACAATTATTTTGTCGAAAAATTTTGACTTTATTATCTCATTTTGCAGGATGCAGAAACCACCATATTTCCTTGTCAGATGCACTATTGTTGTAAGGAACTGTCATCTAAGTCTTTTGTATTTGAAAATTATCTGGCTAGATAAGGAATTCCCCCTTTCTATTTTTCTCATAAGTTATCTATAATTCATAACAATTTAGTCGAGTATACTTTTGTAAACAGAAATGAACTGTTTGTAAAATGATTTCTTCCTGCCTGACCCCTCTAGAATTCAAAATGCTTACTGGGTATTCTTATTTTCATGGAAATGTGAGTTATTGTCATAAATGCTGTAAGAATATGTCCTTCTTGTTAATGGGAAATAGTTGGAAACATTGGTGATACAACCAAGGCGTTGTCTGGAATATCATAGTTGAGGATGACGCTCATTTAATCAGATATGACCAGACACTTTTAAGGAGCTAAGGTTGACTTTATGGAGCCAACACGTACAAAGCCCTCTTGAAAAAACCAGCCTGGTATCTGGCTTACAGTGTTCCCAGAATTATAAGTGAGGAAGGAGGGTCAACCTTCCTTACTTTCCTTTCCCGGCCGACCCAGGAAACTTAGGATATTTTGGGAACTTAGAGAAGAGAGGAATGTGCACAAATCTACAGGTACTGCCAGGGAGATCTGGTGGTGAGTTCTTAGCCTCAGTGCTTTTTAAAAGTTCACTCCTTATGCAAAATTCTAGTAAACCAAACTCAGAAGGCCTATAGTAAATGAGCATTCTTGCTGTACCTATAAAAATGACCGGGCCAAATCTAATCAGACCAACTTTGTCTGATGTGGTGTGTGTATGGTGGCAGGGGACCGGGGGCGGGGGGTTGATAATAAGCTTTCTTTGAGGTTATTCTTATCAAAATGAGGGAGATTGAAGAAAAATACTTGTGTTTCAATGGAAAGCTATGCACACTTCATAGCACATTTTTCTAGGTTACAGGTTCTAGCCTTGTTCATAGTATTTAATCTACTTTACCTCTTTGTAAATCGCAAGTAACTGATGGATATGTAAACGCTCTCTTGCCTGGTAGAGATTCTTCCTCAATGTAGCAGAACAGATTTTGACACGTAGCTGCTAATTGGACTGGATCCTGCTACTTTGCCCATACTGTCAATCATTACCAAATTTTAAATTCTTCCTGTTTCCATTAATATCTGGTTATGGCTGAGTGTGGCGGCTCATGCCTGTAATCCCAGCACTTCAGGAGGCAGAGGTGAGAGGACTGCTTGAGGCCTGTAGTTTGGGAACAGACTGGGAGACACAGTGAGACCCTGTCTTTACAAAAACATAGAATTAGCCAGGTGTGGTGGTACACACCTGTAGCCCTAGCTACTTGGTAGGCTAAGGTGGAAGGATTGCTTGAGTCCAGGAATTCAAGACTTCAGTGAGCTGTGATTGCACCACTGCACTCTAACCTGAGCAATAGAATGAAACCATGTCTCTTAAAAAAAAAAAAAAGAAACACTAAATGAAGGTGAAATGACAGTGTCTCATTGGAGAGTATCAATAAAGGAGTAGAAATTATAAAAATGAACCAAATAAAAAATTTTGGAGATGAAAAGTACAATAAACAAATTGAAAAGGCCAGGAGTGGTGGCTCGCATCTGTAATCCTGGCACTCTGGGAGGCCAAGGCAGGAGGATTGCTTGAGCCCAGAAGTTTGAGACCAGCCTGGGCAACATAGTGAGACCTCGCCTCTAAAACAAAACAAAACAACAACAGAATAAAAAAATTCACTGGATAGGATAAACAGTCGATTTGAGTTGGCAGAAAAAAGAATCCGTGAACTTGAAGACACATCAGTAGAAATAATGCAATCTGAAAAACAGAGAAAAATATAAAATGAGCAGAGCATCAGAGCGATATGGGACACCACTAAGTGCACCAACATATTGATATGGTTTAGCTCTGTGTCCCCACCCAAATCTTATGTCAAATTGTAGTCCACAATGTTGGAAGTGGGGCCTGGTGGGAAGTGATTGGATCATGGGGGTGGTTTCCAATGATTTAACATCCCTCTTGGCTGCAATAGTGAGTGTGTTCTTGTGAGATGCAGTCATTTAAAAGTGTGTAGCACCTCCCCCCTCCCTCTTTCTTCCTCTTGCTCTGGCCATGTAAGACATGCCTGTTCCCCCTTTGCCCTCTGCCATGATTGTAAGTTTTCTGAGGCTTCCCCAGAAGCTGAGCAGATGCTGCCATGCTTCCTGTACAGCCTGCAGGACCATGAGCCAATTAAACCTCTTTTCTTTATAAATTACCCAGTCTCTGGGATTTCTTTATAGCCATGCAAGAATGGACTAATATAGAAAATTGGGACTGAGGAGTGGGACATTGCTATAAAGATACCTGAAAATGTGGAAGCGACTTTGGAACTGGGTAATGAGCAGAGGTTAGAAGAGTTTGGAGGGCTCAGAAGAAGACAGGAAGATGAGGGGAAATTTGGAACTCCCTAGAGACTGGTTAAATGGTTGTGACCAAAATGCTGATAGTAATATGGATAGTGAAGGCCAGGGTGAGGAAGTCTCAGATGGAGATAAGGAACTTATTGGGAACTGGAGCAAAGATAACCTTTGTTATGTATTAGCAAAAGAACCTGGTGGTGTTGTGCCCTTGCCCTAGGGATCTGTGGAACTCCAAACTTGAGAGTGATGATTTAGGGTATCTGGCGGAAGAAATTTCTAAGCTGCAAAGTGTTTAAGGACTGGCCTGGTTGCTTCTAACAATCTATGCTCATATGTGTGAGCAAAGGAATGACCTGAACCTGGAACTTACATTTAAAAGGGAAGCAGAGTGTAAAAGTTTAGAAAATTTGTAGCCTGGCCATGTGGTAGAAAAGAAAAGCTGATTTTCGGGGGAGGAATTCAAGCAGGCTGCAGAAATTTGCATAAGTAAAGAGGAGCTAAGTGCTAATAGCCAAGACAATGGGGAAAAGGTCTAGAAGGCATTTCAGAGACCTTCATGGCAGCCCCTCCCAGCACAGACCTGGAGGCTTCAGAGGACTGAATGGTTTTCTAGGTCAGGCCCAGGGCCCTGCTGTCCTGCACAGCCTTGAGATTCTGCTCCCTGCATCCCAGCTGCTCCAGCTCTAGCTGTGGCTGAAACGGGCCCTGGCCGCTGTTTCAGAGGGTGCAAGCCATTAAATTTGGTGGCTTTCCCGTGGTGTTAAGCCTGCAGGTGCACAGAATGCAAGAGTTTAGAATTGGGAGCCTCTGCCTAGATTTCAGAGGATGTATGGAAATTCCTGGATATCCAGGCAGAAACCTGCTGCAGTGGCAGAGCCCTCATACAGAACCTCTACTAGGGCAGTGTGGAAATGTGGTGTTGGAGCCCCCACACAGAGTCCCCACTGGGGGACTACCAAGTGGAGCTGTGAGATGAGGACCTCTGTCCTCCAGACCTCAGAATGGTCGATCCACTGGCTGCTTGCATCCTGCACCTGGAAAAACCACAGGCGCTTAAGGCCATCCCTTGAGAGCAGCCATGGGGGCTGAACCCTGCAAAGTCACAGGGGGAGAGCTTCCCAAGGCCTTGGGAGCCAAGCTTTCATACCAGTGTCCCCTGGGTGTGGGACATGGTGTCAAATGAGATTATTTTGG
>NW_012115155.1:10099904-10101137 GCF_000951035.1 Colobus angolensis palliatus | reverse complement strand
GAGGTTGCAGTGAGCAGAGATTGCACTACTGCATTCCAGCCTGGGCCAGAGTGAGACTCCAGCTCCAAAAAAAAAAAAAAAGAAAGAAAAAAGTCTGTAGCAGCTCCCTGCTCCCTCTCTTTTCCTTCTGCTCTGGCTATGTAAGGTGTGCCTGTTTCTCCTTCACCTTCTGCCATGAGTATAAGTTTCCTAAGGCCTCCCCAGAAGCCAAGTAGATGCTGCCATGCTTCCTGTATAGCCTGCAGAACTGTGAGCCAATTAAATCTCTTTTCTTTATAAATTACCCAGTCTCAGGCATTTCTTTATAGCAATGCAAAAATGGACTAATACACATAAGGATAATAGAGAGAAGTGAGAGAAAGGGACATAAAAATTATTAGAAGACACAATGGCTGAAAATTTCTCCAAATTTATTTGCTTATTTATTTAAAATTTATTAATATTATTATTTTTATAGAAAGAGTCTTGCTCTGTCACCCAGCCTGGAAGGCAGTGGCACAAGCACAGCTCACTGTAACTTTGACTCCCTGGGCTCAAGCATTCTTCCTGCGTCAACCTCCCAAGTAGCTAGGACTACAGGCATGCACCCGAATGGTCAGTAAATTTTCAAGTTTTTTGTAAAGACAGGGTCTTGCTGTATTTCATAGGCTGTATTTCCTTGAACTCCTAGCCTCAAATGATCATCCCACCTCAGCCTCTAAGTGCTGAGCTTACAGGCAAGAGCCACTGTGCCTGACCAATTTCCCCAACTTTGATGAAAAACATTCTAAACATCTGAGAAACAATTAATTTCAAGTAGGATAAACACAGAGACATTCACACTCAGACATATTATAGTCAAATTTTGAAAGCCAAAGATAAAGATAAAATCTTAAATGCAGCAAAGGGGATACAATTCATTGTGTACCAGGGAAGTACAATAAGATTGACAGATGATGTCTTATCCAAAGCAGTGGGGGCTAGAAAGCAGTGGTATGACATATTCAAAGTGCTTAACAGTAAAAACAAAACAACAACAACAAACCTGTTAACCAATAATTTCATACCCAACAAAACTATCTTTCAACAATAATGGCCAAATAAAAAGCACTCCAAAATAAATAAAATCTGACTGAACTTATTGCTACCAGGCCTGAGTAACAAGAAATATTTAAGGTTTTTCAGACAGAAACCAAGTGACACCAGATACTAATTTGAATCTACACGAAAAACAAAAGTGTTGGTAAAAGTAGA
>NW_012115155.1:10096412-10098439 GCF_000951035.1 Colobus angolensis palliatus | reverse complement strand
TTTTTTTTTTTTTTTTTAATTTTTGTAGAGACAGGATCTCCTTATGTTGCCTATGCTGGTCTTGAACTCCTGGGCTCAAGTAATCCTTCTGCCTCAGCTTCCAAAAGTGCCGAGATTATAGGTGTGAGTCACTATGTGTGTCCTAAAATCATGTTTGATGGTGAAAGACTGTAGTCTTTCAGCCTATGATCAGGAACATGACAAGGATGTCTGCTCTTTTGACTTCTATTCAACAGTTTCTAGCCAGGGACAATAGGCAAGAAAAAGAAAAGGCATCAAGATTGGAAGAAATGAAGTAACACCACCCTCTATTTGCAGACGACATGGTCTTGTGTATAGAATAGTCTAAGGAATTTCCAAGAAAGCACTGGAATTAACAAGTACAGCAGGATTTTAGGATACAAGATTAATATGCAAAATTTATTTGTGTTTCTGTATGCCAGCAGTCATAATCTGAAAAGGAAATTAAGAGAACAATTGCATTTGCAATCATATCAAAAAGAGTAAAAGACTTAGGACTAATTTATCTAAAGGAGTACAAGGCTTACACACACTGAATACCACAAAACATTGTTCAATGGAATTAAGGAAAATCTAAATAAATGGAAAGACATCCTATGTTAATGGATAAAAACACTCCTTTATAGTCACACTCACTCCTATACTGCAACCATTCCCAGTCTCTGGCAACCACTAAGCTATTTGTCATCTCTATAATTTTGTCATTTGAAGGCTACTATCTGAGTAGAATCATACAGTATGTGATCTTTGCAGGTTGCCTTTTTTCACTCAGCATAACGCCCTTGAGATATATCCGAGTCATTGTGTGTATCTTACCCTGCCTTGTTATGTAAGCCTTGAACATTTTTTAGAATCCCATTTTTACTTATCTATACTGTTTTGGGGGTATATCTCTTTGTATAGATTCTTCTGTGGTTGTTCTAAAAAGCCACACATACGTAACTTATGCACAGCCTACTGGTGGCAACACTTTACCAGTTCAAATAAAGTGTAGAAAACTTACCTCCTGTTAATTCCCTGTATTAGTCAGGAGTCTCCAGAGAAATGGAACCAATAAGATATGCATATATGCAAATGCAAAAGGAGATTTATCATGAGGAATTGGCTTGTATGACCATGGAGGCCAAGATGTCCCATGACCTGCCACCTGCAAGGGGAAAATTCAAGAAAGATGGTATAATTCAGGCTGAGTCAGCAGGGCTGAGAACCATGGGAGCTGACGGTATAAACCGCAACGCAAGGGCAGGAAAAGATGAGACATCCCAGCTCAAGCAGGCAAGAAGGAAAAAGGGTGAATTCCTTCTCCTCTGCCTTTTGCTCTGTACAAGTCCTCAGTGGATTGGATGGTGCCCACCCACACTGGGGAGGGCAGCGTGCTTTGCCGAGTGAGTCCACAGAGTCAAATGCTGACCTCACCCGGAAACACAGCCGCAGACACAGCAGAAACAATGTTTAATCTGGGCAGACCATGGCCTGTCAAGTTGACACATAAAATTAGCCAGCACAGTTAATCCGTTTCCCTCCCCCATTTCTAATCCTCTGAAATACTTCTTTCCTGGCCCACCATAGTTTCATCACACACATGTGCGTATCAGCATTCAATGGAATACTTGGGGGAACGCTCGAGATCTGTGTCCGCTCTCTGTGCAGCCTCCTCCGGTCTGGTATCCAGTCCTGTGGTGTCTGGCTGCCTTGGTCTCCCTATGCTCTCAGCTCCACAACTCAAACAGTCTTCTCAGCCCCTCCTGGCTTTCCCCTCCCTGGGCGAGGTCTTAGAAGTACTCGCACAGCAGAGAGCTGGGGCAATCATGGCTTCCTTTGTTTCCCATCTCTTACAGATCACTGTCCCTTGCTGCCTGGTGTTCAGTATCTTGGAAACAATTGTTTCATGCATTTTGTCTGGCTCCTGCTACTCCATCTTGGCTGGGTACAGAAGTCTTAGTAATTATTTCTTGTTTTAGAAAATATAGTTAGTTTTTTAATAGATACGTCATTGTATTCATATT
>NW_012115155.1:10086951-10095617 GCF_000951035.1 Colobus angolensis palliatus | reverse complement strand
AGGCGCCCGCCACCTCGCCCGGCTAATTTTTTGTATTTTTAGTAGAGACGGGGTTTCACTGTGTTAGCCAGGATGGTCTCGATCTCCTGACTTTGTGATCCGCCCTCCTCGGCCTCCCAAAGTGCTGGGATTACAAGCGTGAGCGCCCGGCCATGAAATATTCTTAAAATGTATCATTTAAATTTTTATTATGGTAAATATTGATCGAGATAGCCCACATAAATAAATACTCTTTGACATACTCAACACTCCTTAAGAGTATAAGACAGGGGTCTTGAGACCAAAAAGTTTTGAGAACCACTTTCACATTTGAGTTTTCTTACCCCTTACAGCATTCTTATGAGGAAGGTACTGTTGTTATCAACCTTATTTTACAGATGAGGAACCTGAAGCCGAGAGAAGTGAAGGACTTATCCAAGATCATACAGTGAGTGTGAGACAGAATCTGAACCCAAGTAGCCCGGCTCTGTAGTCTACGTTCTGGGACCCACCGTGCGACGCTGCCTCCATTAGCATGTGTTTTCAGACTGTTACCACACTTTTAAGCTTCACAGAGTAAACATCAGATGCAGGCCCAGGCCTGTTCTTCCCCAGCACCTGCACCCACTTCTTGTCCAGCAGGGGCCGTGTCTGCATTGCCCACATCTGGCAGCAGGTGTGCGGTTGATCTCCCTCACCCTTGGACCTCACACCAGTGGGCTGGATCTGCATGGACAGAAGTGCAGTGGGGCTGCCGCTTCTCTCGGGGGTACTCGGCAGAGGCGGTGGGCCTGCCCGTAGCTGGTCAGCCCTGTGCACATGCATATTCGGCAGAACAATGTTAGTGCCAACTTACTGTGCTGTGGGTTCTCAGGCTGCCTCTCCTGGGGCAGATCTCAGGCTAGTGTGCAGCCATAACATCTGGAATAGGAAAAATGGCTTTGCGAATTAACTGGTTTACAGAGTCTATTATTATATTTCTTTCTTTTTAAAACAATATTTGTATGAGAGACAGGGTGTTGCCCCGTCACTTAGGCTGGAGTGCAGTGATGCAATCACAGCTCACTGCAGCCTAAATCTCCTGGGCTCAGGCGATCCTTCTGCCTTGGCCTGCCAAGTAGTTAGCGCTACAGGTCCTGGTCAAACGGTTTTTTATTTATACAAACCCCGTTCAGGAATAGATATGTTGAGTAAAGTGATATTTGAGATTCTTTGAGCGAAACAGGATGATATACACTCTACATTTAGGCAGCTCCTCACACGAGTGTAAAACTTACCAAGAATGTTTACAACAACATGCCGTAAATATTTACTGAGCAGTTTACACTCTGGTGTATAGCACATTTATAATATGCAGCTAGGTTATTTTTAAAAATGTAACAGTACATGGGGCTGGGCATTGTGGCTCACACCTGTGGTCCCAACTACCCAGGAAGCTGAGGCAGGAGGATTGCTTGAGCCCAGGCTTGTTTGAGGCTGCAGTGAGCTATCCTCACACCAGTTTACTCCAGCATGGAAAACAGAGTGAGACCCTGTCTCTAAAAAAACAAAGTGGCTATAAAATAACACCTCACTGGTTTCAACACATCTTTGAGTGCCTGCTTTATCTCTAGCTGGCTCTCCGCTGGGCTCCGTGTTGTATAAAAGCAAACAGTCCTATCCTGGAGGGGTGTAAAATTTGACTGAAAATGCAAACGAGTTGTGCTCATACAAGTTGGACACAGAAATCATGTACACAGTGTCCATAAATCCCAGCACTCCTTCTTCCAAATAGCACAAGACCAGGGAGATCCTGGGGCGCAGCACATTGTGAGGTGCCTCTCAGCTACAAGACCCTGATGCGGACTGAGATGATGCAGAGGCAGACAGCTGCCATTTATTTATGAAGAAATTGATATGAAATTGCAAACAAAAACACAGGGCAGGTGCTGCCCAGTGGCTCTCACCCATCACCCCAGCACTTTGGGAAGCCAAGGCGGGAAGATGGCTTGAGCCTGGGAAGTCAAGGCTGCAGTGAGCTGTGATCCTGCCACTGCATTCCAGCCTGGGTGACAAGAGTAAGAGTGTGTCTCAAACGGAAAAAAAAGAAAGAAACGGGGAGGGGGAGGGGGAGGGGGCGGGAGAGGGAGAGGGAGAAAAGGAAGGAAGGAAGGAAAAAGAAAAGAAAAGAAAAGAAGGAAAAAAGGAAAAGGAAAAAGAAAGATTGCAAACCATAAAATGATCACAATCAGGCAAAAAATAAATGTACATGGTTAAAAGTGAACAAAGTGTAGCAGTACCTGCCTTTGGAGGTGATTTTTCTTCTTTCTACTTCTGGGCATTTCTAATACAATGAAAGTTTTATTGCAAAAAATTATAAAACAATTCATTTATGTTATTTTAATATAAATAATCCTGAGATGTTCCTCTTTTCAGGGAAAATAGTACTTGGCAAGACAGCAACCTAGTAGCTGTTCTTGGGTTATTCCCCTAGTTGCCCGGATTCTTTTCACTGTGGGGCTTCTTTTGCCGTCTGTCCATGGGTGATGTGAACATCTACTGCCTGGCGGGGCTCCTGCGCTCGGAGCTTCAGGAAGTGCTCATTTGGGGGCTGCCCCTCTGCCGGCCTCTCTGGATTCAGAGGGCAGCCGCTGCTCCTTTTGTTCTGTGGGCCTGGCTCTGGTCCCTGAGCACTTCCCCGGGGAGGCCGCCTTTCCTTCCGCGGCTTCTTCCGTCCCCTCCTGACCCCCGAGGTGCCTCCGGCCTCTGCCTCCAGCTAAGGACCTCTGGCCAAGCCTCCTGCCCAGGGAGAGACGAAGCTGGAGTGTCTGGGTGCCCCGTGGTGGCCGGACACTCCTGGCAGCTGCCCAGTCTTGCACGTGGCTGTGCCAAGCGGGCCAGGCAGCTGCTATTTCCCTCAGAGAAGTTGCTGGCAGCACTCAGGGAAGGAAGCACCGAGGAGGCGGAGCGGCGTCTCAGTCACGGAGGTAGAGACCCTGTGATGGGCACGGGCCCCGGGAGGGCCTTTCCAGCTGCCAGTCGCCGAGCTGCCCCTGCAATTCCCTGTACCTCTGAGTGGTTGTGCTAATGCTGCTAATTTGGGGTCAAGGAACAGCCCTGGAGCGGCTGCCCTCAGTCAGGCGGTATGGGGATGGTGAAGGTTCAGCCCACCGTGGCCACACACCGGGCCTTCTGCCGGGAAGGCCACGTCTGGACAGGCTGGGCTTGGGATGAGCAGCTGCTCTTTCCCCTGGACAGAGTGGGAGAAGCTGCAGTGGGAAGGTCACAATGGGAAAAAAGAAGCAAAGGGACCCTCAGTATGTGGAAGAGATACTCTTAGAGGCAGGGAGGCAGGTGCCCCGCAGGTGAGGAACTCTGCGCCCCGAGGCTTCTTGCTGGATACTCCAGGGTGTGATGTGTTGAGGCGTAATAATGTGGCGTTCCTGGATATGTGGTGGGGGCTGCCCTCCGGTAGCCGAACCCGTGAGTTGAATGGAGTCTGTCCCAGAGCAAAGGCGAGAGGGAGATGGCCTTTTCCTCCCAAACTCCAAGGCCAGGTCATCTTTGGAAAATTGTGAAGCTCGATGGTCCACCTCCACTCCTGAGCAAATCAGACTTTTTTTTTTTTTTTTTTTTTTTGAGACAGAGTCTCCCTCTGTTGCCCAGGCTGGAGTGCAGTGGCCGGATCTCAGCTCACTGCAAGCTCTGCCTCCCGGGTTTACGCCATTCTCCTGCTTCAGCCTCCTGAGTAGCTGGGACCACAGGCGCCCGCCACCGCGCCCGGCTAGTTTTCTGTATTTTTTTTTTAGTAGAGACGGGGTTTCACCGCGTTAGCCAGGATGGTCTCGATCTCCTGACCTCGTGATCCGCCCGTCTCAGCCTCCCAAAGTGCTGGGATTACAGGCAAATCAGACTTTTAAGAAGGGCACTGTGTTCCCCTCAGACTGAAAAGAATCCCTGGGTCTCTTACGTGTTCTGCAAATGTTGAGAGAATTGTGGATCAACATTCTGCCAGATTCTCTCACTGAGTTGCCGCGTGGTGCACGGAGAAGGCAGGCCATTTCGTGCTGGTCAGAGGGTGTGTCTAATGACAGTTCTGAGGGTAGGCTCATATTTTTATTTTTATTTATTATGATTATTTCTAGACACAGGAGATTGCTCTGCTGCCCAGGCTAGAGTGCAGTGACACAGTCATAGCTCACTGTAACATCCAAATCCTGGGCTTAAGTGATCCTCCCACCTCAGCCTCATGAAGAGGTAGGCCCACAGGCACGCACCATCGTGCCCAGCTAGTTTTAGGCTCATATTTTTAAAAAGAGACATTTACTTTTCAATGTGTTGTGAAGCCTGTGGGTGCCAGGGACGGCGTGCTGCTCACTATTCTTCCTTTGGCTCAGGGAGCCACCATGCAGGTGCTTCCCCACTTCCCCCCCGGGGGGGTGTCACAGCCACTTCCCGAGTTAACTTTGGTCTCGCAGGAGGCTGCTGATGGCTCTGAGCTTTGTGTTGATATTCGGCAGGCCTCTGTGTTTTGCCAGTTCCCGGTGCCCTGAAAGCGACAGGCCTTAACCAGATTTGGGGCAGAGGCCTTGTAGAGTGGCTGTCTGGGTGGCCTTGCATCACACGGGGCCATCCGGAAACAGGCAGGATTCACAGCCCACCTTTTGGGAAGGCATGCTGGCTCCTGCCCCAGGACCTGGGCTGTGGCAGGAGACCCTGAGGCCTCTTGAGAGCTGCAAGGCCTTCTCCATTCCCTGCTGTCACGTGGGGACAAGGCTGTGGCTCTGGATACTGGAGGAGGCTCCTTGAGGCACTTGGGAACCCCGGGTTCCCCTCAGCCTCCTACTGCTGATTAGCCACGCTGGCCAAGCTCGGCCCCTCTCTAGGCCCTGTCTCCCAGCTCCCATGAGCCCTGGGCCGCGGGCTGGCTCAGGTAGCTGTCCCCTGGAGTAGGGAAAGGAGAAGGTGGGGGGTGGAGAAACTCGGGTACCTGCCCTGCAAAGGGGGTGACCACCTGCCCTGAGACCCAGAGAGTAGAGGGCTCGTGCCCTAGGAGATGCTGTACCTCATTCCCCTTCTATGACTGTCCCACTGCCACCAACGTCTAGGAAGCAAGGCCACCTGCAAGTCCTTGACTCCCACGCCTGTACACTCACACCTGCCACACACACACCTGCCCCACAACCACCATGCCTGTGCTGGCCACGCCCATGCCGGCCACACCCACACATCCAGATTCCCAGCAAATGCGGTTGGCTGCGAAATAGACCCCGTATCTGACGCCTTCTCACTGTCCCTACTGTCGCATGGCCCAAGGCATGCGACAGTCCCTCCTGGATGCTCACCATAGCCTCTAATCAGACTGTCCCTGTGACCACTCTGTCCCTCACACAGTGGCCACACAGCAGCTGGGGACTCCCCTTTTGTTATGAAAAACTTCAAGCACTCATCAAAGTTGAAAACCCAGACACCCACCACCTAGATTCTTCCATTAATATCGTGGTAGACTCACTGTACCACCTCTCTGTCCATCCCTTTATCCGTCTCCCCATCTTGAGTTCATTTTTTAGAGGCAGAGTCATGCTATGTTGCCCAAGCTGGTCTTGAATTCCTGGCCTCAAGTGATCCTCCCTCCTCAGCCTCCCCGTAGCTAGGGACTAGCTGGGACTACCGGAATCCACCATACCTGCTCATCTTGATTTAAACAGTGTATTTCAAAGTAAACTGCAGACATCAGTACCTTTCTACCTAAACACTTCAGCATTGTACATCATTAACTAGAGTTCAGTATCGTTTACAGTATTTTTGTTTTGAGGTAAAATTTACATATAATGAAATGTGCAAATCCTGGCCATATATTCCATGAGTTTTAACAAAGGCGTATACACCTGTGTGACCCAAACTCCTACCAAAACATTGCACGTTACCCCAGAAGCTCCCTCACATTCCTTCTTGTCAACCCCTGTCCTCCCACCCCAGGGCAGTCTGGGGTGCAACAGACCAGCCTGGGGCAGCCACCATTCTGGATTCTTCTACCACAGACAAATGTTGCCTTTTTTTTTTTTTTTTTTTGAGACGGAGTCTCGCTGTGTTGCCCAGGCTGGAGTGCAGTGGTGCGATCTCGGCTCACTGCAAGCTCCGCCTCCCGGGTTCATGCCATTCTCCTGCCTCAGCCTCCTGAGTAGCTGGGACTACAGGCGCCCGCCACCACGCCCGGCTAATTTTTTGTATTTTTAGTAGAGACGGGGTTTCACCATGTTAGCCAGGATGGTCTCGATCTGCTGACCTCGTGATCCGCCCGCCTCAGCCTCCCAAAGTGCTGGGATTACAGGCTTGAGCCACCACGCCTGGCCAAATGTTGCCTATTCTAGAACTTGATACAGATGGAGAAAGTGCTCTTTCTTCATTCAGTCAGTATTGCTGAGATTCTCCCCTGCTGATGCTAGAGTGTTGCGTCTGTCTTTGCTTAGAACTCTCCATCTAAGGGTGGAATCCTACTTCTGCTGTGGCCCTGCTGCTCTGCCCCCGGCCCTCTCCTTTATTTTCCGTGCCCCTCCACCCGCCACCTCCCTGTTTTCCAGACCTGCTGGTCTTCTTTCTGACCTTGCATACCCCAAGCTCATGCCACCTCAGGGCTGTTGCACTTGCTGTTCTACTGCCGGAATGCTTTTCCTGCAGATGGTTGAGGGCTGGCTTTTTCCCTCATTCCGGTTTAAATTGAACATCACCTGCTCAGAAAGCTTCCCTCACTCTTCACTCTAAAGCAGCCACCACCATGGTCCTTTTCTTCGCAGCACTTACCCTTGTCTAAAATCTAGTTTGCGTATTTATTTGTTTATTGCCCATCCTCCACCCCCTGCTAAACTCCATGAGAGCCAGGTCCATGTCTTCTTGCTCCCCGCAGTACTTCCAGTGCCCGTACAGTATAAATACTCTTGAACAAGTGGGTAAGTGTGTGAATGTGTGAGTGCCAGCTCTTTCCTGCAACTCTGCCCTCTTGGCTGAACTGTGGGAGGCTGGCCCTGGCTCTTTGGAGCCTCTGCATCTCCAGCAGGGCTAAGCCATGCCCACAGCCCCTACCAGCTGTCACTGAGCTTGCCCTGGCCCAAAGATGAGGCACGCTGGGAGCTGCACAAGGTCCTGGTTTGGTCACATACAGATCCATGTGTGCTCAGCTATCATAAGCAGGGAGGCTTTTGGGCTAAAAGGCATGGGCCTCTGTTGTAATGCTTTCAACTGTTCATCCTCTTTGGTTTCCACAGGACCCCAATATTCAATGAACTGTCCAGCAGTGGCTTTCAGGTGCACGGCCCCAGCATGCCTATACCTCTGTGTCAGTAATGGTGGAAAGCCTTTCTCCCTTTATGGGCAGGTGAGCCAAGAAATTATCCATACTTAGGCTTAATCAACCATCAAATTACAGTTAAGCAGAATCAGCTGAGACACACCCGAAACAAGAAGTAATCACTTGAGGCTGTCAGACCACCTGAGGCCAGGAGTTTGCCACCAGCCTCACCAACATGGTGAAACCCATCTCTATCAAAAATACAAAATTAGCCGGGCGTGGTGGCACATGCCTGTAGTCTCAGCTACTTGAGAGGCTGAGGCAGGCGGATCGCTTGAACATGGGAGGCGGAGGTTGCCCTAAGTCGAGATCGTGCCATTGCACTCCAGCCTGGGCAAAAAGAGTGAAACTCCCTCTCCCCTCCCCCCACCCTACAAAAAAGGAACAGCTGCAAACGCACTCCACAAAACCAGCTACTTAGGAACAGGTGTCTTTTACCAGCTTATTTCTGCAGCTGGAACTGCAAGATACATCAACTCATCTTTCTGAACGGCACCGTTTATTTGTGGGTTGCTAATTCACACCATCATTTCTAGATCACCTTTCTCTGCTGCCAGGACTGGAGTAGACCACATTTACACATCAGGCCGCCCAGCTCCCAACCCTCAGTGTGACATCTGGGCAGCTTCCAAAGATGAGCTGCACGCCACTGTCCAGCTAGAAATATCTGCCTTTAGGCAGCGCGAGGGTTTTTTGTTTTGTTTCAAAATTTCCTCCGAAGAGATTCCCTAAATAGTTTATATCACCCCTTCCTCTTAACGCCTCTAATGGTAGCTTGTCAACAGCGCTTCATTATACAGAGGGTGCCTGGTTCCCCCCCGAAACGTGGGAGCTGGGCATTTGGTTTTGTCGTTGAAGAAGTACCTTTCGCCAAGTTAGGGCAATGGCCCGCATCGGGGATGAAATGGGAATTTCCCGGGGAAACTGAAGAGGGACGCCTCCCTTGGGGCGGGACTGCGTGGACTCGGGGATCCTGGGTGCCCCGGGAGGGAGTGAGTGCCCAGATCCGCCGTGGGAACTCGGAGCTTGGAAAGCCCGGGAGGGAGGTGGTCTCAGCATCGCCCCCATGCCTACCATCTCCTGCAGGCGTTCGCAGTCTGGGCTGTCCAGGGACTGCAGAGGGGGCGCCGGGCGGGGCGTCCCGGCGGGGCTGTGGGGGTGGGGGTGCTTGTTCGCGTTTATTATAACTGCACTCCCTTTAAAAGGAAAACTATGCCCGGAATCCGGGAGGTGGTGAGCAGAGCCCGGGTGGGAAGGAACCCGCGCCCGCCGCTGGCCGCGCTCCGTGTTCCTAGAGCTGGGGCTGTGCGGGTGGCGGGACCCACCCCCAACCTTTACTCCGACTTTTACTCCCACTCTCAGC
>NW_012115155.1:10075627-10086276 GCF_000951035.1 Colobus angolensis palliatus | reverse complement strand
CGCGCCTCTTCCTCTGGGCGAGCGCCCGCAGCGGAAGGTGGAGCTCCTGCCCGCCCGCCCGCCACCCCTGCAAGATGGGACAGTCATCTGCTCACAACCGACGCCCAGGGCTGCGGGAGGGGGTCTTGTCCAAGGTCAGACACCCACCACGGGCAAAGGGTTCAAACGGCTGTGTGCCGTCCCCGACTTCCCCGACCCCCGCTGTGCGATCCCGGATCCCCGGTGAGTGACACCTCTGGAGCCTTCCGTTTCCTCCTCTGTAAACCTGGGGTGGTAAAAATGTTTAAAATGATGAAGGGTACGTGGGGACTCGGCCAGAGCTGCGCCCAAGCACCAGCTGTGCAGGGGTTGGCTGGGGACAGGGCACTCCCCTGGGCCTGGCTCACCCTCTGCTCTCAGGCCCCTCGTTGCCATTTCACAGATGAGGTCATCAGAGGCCACAGAAGCTGGGTCACTCAGGAGGCCACAGGTCCACCAGTGTCCGGCCAGTGTCTGTCCCTGCAGCTCTTTCTGGAACCTAGCTGGGTACAAGTGCAGGACTCAGGGCTGGGTGGGAGGGGCTGTCCCTGAGGCCCTGGGCCCCCCTAGCCAAGTCCTGGCAGGGGGATTCTCTTCTTCAGAATCCCATGACCTGGGGCTGTGGGGGAGCTCCAGCCCCGAGAGTGACCTGTGGCTTTGCTGGGAAAAGGGGCTTGGAGAGTGCAGGGCAGTGTCCAGGGCTGCGGTCCCAAATCCCAGGCCCACAGGGGAGCTGCCTGGGATTGCCATTAAGGCTGTGGCCTGGGGTCTCAGGGCAGCCCCAGGAACCAAAAATAGCCTGTAACTTGTCACTTTGTAAGTCCTGCCCTCCAGACACACTTCCCTTTCTTCTCCCCAAGCCTCTCTTCCCAGTCAGCTCCCCTGACTTGGAGTCACCCCTAAGCCTTGGCCCAGGCCCCTCTGCAGTGAGATGGAGGGACCCTAACCCAGGAGACTGGCATCTGCAGGCTCTGGCTGCCTGTGGTCACCCCCCAGGGTTCGGCGGGGCTGCCTCCCATTTTCCTCAGCCTGTCCCTGCCAGTTGCTGGGTTCTCACCCTCCATTTTCTAGGAAAAGAAAGTGGGGAGAGACAGGAACAGGGTCAGGAGCAGCCCAGCAGCAGCGCTGAGGTGGAGGCGGGTGAGAGGCAGTTCTTTCAGGCACAGGAGGGATGGCGAGGAGGACAGAGCCATGAAGGGAGTGGGGCTGGAATGGGAGGCCCCGAGGTGCCACTGCTCCCTGGCAAGGGTCCTCTTGCCCCTGAGTCTCCTTGGGCCTTTCCCTGGAGACAGAGGTGGTCAGGTAAGCCCAGCCGGAACCACTGGGAAGGCAGGTGGTGGCGAGCAGGGGTCAGCCTGCCCTTGCTGCTGTGGGCTCCAAGGGCCTGAGAAACTCTTATCCTCAAATGACACTGGGATGACAGTCAGCCTTTGGCGGACACTGTGTAGGGTGTTCCTCGTCCAGGCAATACTGCTTGTCTTAGAGAATAAGGAGAAACCCAGAAATACAAAAGATAACAGGAACATAAAGAGAAGCAAACGGCAACAGTTCCACTCCCGAGAGCCTCCCTTTACGCAGTTTGGGTGGCTCCCCGCAGTTCTGTTCTCCTGGAGTGTGTGTTTGATGCAGCTGTGAGTGATCTGAGTGTAATGCACCTGCTCCTTCAAAGGCGGCCCTGCTGCCCACCATGCTGGTGCCCCACCGGCTTCCCTGCCCTCCATACACAGGGATTCGGCTGGGCCAGACTGTGAGGAACGGACAGCCAACCCGGCCTTCGGAGTGGGCGAGAGTTTTCCTGTCTCAGAAGCAGTGGAGTTTCATTCCCACCATTTCATGCTGGGTGCCCTTCCCCATGTCCACTGTCCCCATGTGATCCCAGGCAGCTCCTCGTGCCTGGATCCCGGTTCTCTCAGGATCCCCCAGGCTGCCCAGAGTCAGGCTGCTTTTGGGAAACACCTCTCTGCTCGCATACCTTCAGGGTTTCTCCCCGCCAGCTCTCCCCAGGACCTCACCAGGCAAGAGCAGAGGGAGGGCGGTGGGGAGCCACCAAAGGGACCTGGAGTGGCATACGTGGCCATGCTCTCTGCAGATGAACCCATGGGTGCTGTGTGGAGAAAGGGCTGCTGGGAAGGAGATGGGGAAAGAGACAGAAGGCAGACACTAGGGAGGCCTCTCCTGGGTGGCTGAGGGGGTGGAGGAGAGGAGGCTGACTCAGGGTTCTGGGAGGTGGAGTGGACAGGACCCAACTGACTGGCTGTAAGGGGCGCCACAGCCCCTTACTTGGGAGGATGCCCCCCGTGATGGCAGGTGGGGGAGGCTGGCATGCTTGGTGTGGTCGTGGAGTGCTTGAAGAGCTGTGGCAAGTCTGAGGGGGAGCCGTGGGAGGCACCTGGGCATGGAGGGGCTGAAGCCCAGGAGCAAGCCGAGCTGGGCGGGGAGTGATGGCAGCCCGGAGCGTGGGGTGGCATACCGTGGGAAGAGAGGGGGCTCGGCCTCAGCGGCAACCCAGGGGCTTTGGAACTTACAACCACAAGATCTTTGACTATCACAGCTGAAGGGACTTCTGGCATCACCATTGTTCTACAGGGAGGTGGACATGGGGAAGGCCACCTACCAGGACTCAGCTGTCCCTGGCATTCCTGGAAATGGAGCCTGGGATGTTGACACCCATGGCCGTGTGAGCTCAGTGGCTTGGCTGCATAAAGTGGAGTCCCACCCACCACGTGACCATCACGTGTGTTATGTGTGAGGCTGTCCTATGCCTGATTGTGTGCTGAGTCCATGCTTAGTACAGCGCAGAGCAGGCTGCTAGATCCCTGCCCTCCTATCCGCCAATCTTGCCCCTCCTGCGGGTGGAGCATGCCCAGTGGTCCCCTAGGCAGAAGGAGTCAGCCATGGGGCAGCTGAGTGCAGCCAGAGCCCTCAGCACAGCACAGGAGGCTGCAGTGGCATCAGGGGCTTAAGCAAAGTGTGAAGTGGGTAACAAGTGATGTGGCTTGTGATGTGGCACCACTGAGCCCTGAGCCCCGAGCCCCAGACTGGGCCAGGTGGGCACTGCCATGGCCCCTCACCTCCTTCCCTTTTCTTCTACTTCTGGTGCTGACTGGCCCCTTCCAGCTGGCCAGTGGCGTAATAGGGATGGAGGGACTGATCTGCAGGGTGTCCAGTCCCGTGGTGTGAATACGCCCACCTGGGTTCATTTCAAACCGCCAACGCTTGAATTGGCATTAACGCTTTACAGAATTCCTGAATAGTTAACAGTGAGCACTTGTGAGCTGGCAAGGGACCGCCCAGGCAGCCACTGTGGAGAGGAGCCTGGGTTTCCCACCCACAGTGGGTCATCCTTCTTCTCTGTGTCCCTATCTGTGCTGTGCCACGTGCAGGCTTTCTTTCTCTTTTTTTGAGATGGAGTCTTGCTCTGTCACCCAGGCTGAAGTGCAGTAGTGCGATCTCAGCTCACTGCAACCTCTGCCTCCCAGGTTCAAGCAATTCTGCCTCAGCCTCCCGAGTAGCTGGGACTACAGGTGCATACCACCATGACCGGCTAAATTTTTTTGTAGTTTTAGTAGAGACAGGGTTATACCATGGTCTCTACCAAAAAAACAGGTTTTTACCATGTTGGCCAGGGTGTCCTTGATCTTCTGACCTCGTGATCCACCTGCCTCAGCCTCCCAAAGTGCTGTGATTACAGGTGTAAGCCACTGTGCCCAACCTGCATGCAGGCTTAACCATCCCTTAGGTCTTCATTTCCAGGTGGGGAAGGGAAGCACTGTCACTGTCCTTGTTCTGTTTAGGTGTAGCGTGTACATTTCTGAAGGTGCATATTTACTTAGATGACTCAGCAGGATAACCACCCTAATGAGATACTTCTGTGGGTGAATGCATATGTCTTGCTGAGATGAGGTGACTGAATACATATATGAGCGTAAAACCTACTGTGTCCTCACCCATGTCCTTGGAGGAATACACGGGAAACTCATGGAGTTGTTTTCAGCCTCCTGGTGAGGAGTCTGGTGGGGGAGCTGGCTCTGGAGGACAGCCTGTTTGTGGCATCTCTGCCTCTGCCCACTGGGCTGAGGGCACGTGCCCCAGGGCCTTGGGGAGGCAGCCCTGCCTCACAGCCTGGGGCCTCAGTTCCAGCCTCTAGGAAACCATGTAGTTGCAGTCTTCATTACTCATGTGTTTTTTAAAATTTGAGACATAGTTCACGTATTATTAAATTCACCATTTTAGATGGGACAATTCAGTGGTTTTTAGTACATTCACAAGGTTGTGCAACCATCACCGTTAATTCCAGAACATTTTAATCATTCCTAAAAGAAACCTTGTACCGATTTGCAGACAATCCCCATTTCCCCCTCTCCCCAGCCCTGGCCACCAGTAACCTGCCTTCTGTCTCTACAGATTTGCCTGTTCTGGACATTTCACATAAATGGAACCATATATGGCCTTTTGTGCCTGACTTCTTTCATTTATTAAGAACATATTTCCAAGGTTCATCCATATATCGTAGCATGAATTAGTACTTCATTCCTTTTTCTGGATAAATAATATTCCATTGTGCCACAGTTGGTTTCTCCATTCACCCGTGGTGGACATTTGAATTGGTTCCACTTTTTGGCTACCGTGAATAATACTGCTATGAACATTCCTATACAAGTTTTTGTGTGAACATACATTTTCTCCTTGAATATATACCCAGGACTGGACTTGCTGGGCATATGGTAACTCTTATGTTATACTTTTTGAGGAATTGCCAAGCTGTTTTCCAAATAATTGAACAATTTTACATTTATTAAATTTTACACCAGGAATGTATGAAGGTTCCAATTTCCCGACATCCTTGCTGATGCTTGTTATTGTTGTCTGGTTTAGTGGGTGTGAAGAGGTGTCATCTTGTGGTTTTGATTTCCACTTCTCTAATGACTGATAATGACCGATAATGTTGAGCATCTTTTCATGCGTCTGTCGGCCACTTGTAAATCCTCTTGGGAGAAATGTCCATTCAAACTCCTGGCCCATTTTAAATTGGGTTGTCTTTTTATTGTTGAATTATAAGAGTTCCTTATTTATTTGGATACTGGACACTTCTCAGACATTCGATTTGCAATTTTTTTAAGATGGAATCTCGCTCTGTCACCCAGGCTGGAGTGCAGTGGTGTAATCTCAGCTCACCGCAACCTCCGCCTCCCAGGTTCAAGCGATTCTTCTGCCTCAGCCTCCCCAGTAGCTGGGACTACAGGCGTGTGCCACCATGCCCGGCTGTTTTTTTTTTTTTGTGTGTGTGTTTTTAGTAGAGGGGGTTTCACCATTTTGGCCAGGCTGGTCTTGAACTCCTGACCTCAGGTGATCCTCCCGCCTCTGCCTCCCAAAGTGCTGGGATTACAGGCATGAGCCACCGTGCCCAGCCAATTTGCAAATATTTTTTCCTTTGCTGTGGATCATCTTTTCATTTTCTTGATTGTGTCATTTGATACAAGTATTAAATTTTAATGAAATCCAATTTATTTCCTTATTCTTTAGTTGCTTGAGTTTTCGTTGTCATGTTTAGGAAACTATTGCCTACTCCTAGCTCATGAAATGAAAACATCTCTTTTCTTCTAGGAGTTTTATACTTTTAATTCTAACATTTAGGTTTTTGATCTATTGTGAGTCAATTTTTTTTTTCTATATGGCATGAAGTAAGGGTTTAAACTAAATCTTTTGCATGTAGCTATCCAGTTGTCCTAGCATCATTTGTTGATAAGATTACTCATTCCCCCATTGAATGGTCTTGGCACTCTTGTCAAAATTCAGTTGACCACAGTTGATTATTTTTGGACTCTCTTTTGAGACAGGGTTTCACTCTTTCACCCAAGCTGGAGTGCAGTGGCAAGATCTTGGTACACTGCAGTCTCAACCTCCCTGGCTCAGGTGATCTTCCTACCTGAGCCTCCCGAGTAGCTGGAACCACAGGTACTCACTACCACACCTGGCTACTTTCTGTATTTTTTGTAGAGGTGAGATTTTGCCATGTTGCCCAGGCTGGTCTTGAACTCCTGGGCTCTGCCTGCCTCAGCCTTCCAAAGTACTGGGAATATAGGCATAAACCACTGCACCCAGCCTATTTCTGGGCTCTTGGTTCTGTTCTATGGGTGTATATGTCTATCCTTACACCAATGCCACACTTGTAATTTTTAGTAACTAAATTGTAATTTTTAAGTAAGTTTTGAAATTGGAAAGCATGAGTCTTCTTTGTTTTTTTTTTTTGTTGTTGTTGTTGTTTTGAGATGGAGTCTCACTCTGTCACCCAGGGTGGAATGCAGTGGCCTGATCTCAGCTCACCGCAACCTCCGCCTCCTGGGTTCAAGCGATTCTCCTGCCTCAGCCTTCCGAGTAGCTGGGACTACAAGTGTGTGCCACCACGCCTGGCTAATTTTTGTATTTTTAGAAGAGATGGGGTTTTGCCATGTTGGCCAGGATAGTCTTGAACTACTGACGTCAAGTGATCCACCTGCCTTGGCCTCCCAAAATGCTAGGATTGCAGGTGTATGCCACTGCACCTGGCCCTTTTAAGTTTTTTTTATTATTATTATTATTCTGTATCACCTGCATTTTCATATAAATTTTAGGAATGCCTTGTCTATTACTTTTAAAAAGGCAGGAATTTTAATGGAGATTGCATTGTATCTATAGGTCAATTTGATGTAGTGTTGTATTGCCATCTTAACAATATTAAGTTTTCCAATCCATGAATATGGGATATCTTTATCTTTATTTAGGTCTTCTTTAATTTCTTTCAATAATGTTTTATAGTTTTCAGTGAATAAGAAGTATTGCACTTATTTTGTCAAACTTACTCCTAAGTATTTTCCTCATTTTGATGCTGTACCAAATGGGGTTGTTTTATTTCATATTCAGATTCCTCATTGCTAGTGATTCTTGTATAATGATCTTATACCTTGCAGACTTATTGAACTCATTTCTTAGCTGTAAATAGGGTTTCTTTTTTTGAGGGGGGATTCTTCAGGGTTTTCTATATATGAGTATGTAATATGCAAATAAAAATAGTTTTACTCTTCCTTCTCAAACTAGATGTCTTTTATTTCTTTTTCTTGTCTAACTGTCCTTGATAGAATCTCCAGTGCAATGCTGAAAATAGCAAGACTGGAAATCCCCCTGACCTTAGGAGGAAAGCATTCATTTTCTCATCACTAGGTATGATGTTAGCTATGGGTTTTTGGTAGATGTTCTTTATCAAATTGAAGAAGTTCCCTTCTATTCCTAGTTTGTTGGGTGCTTTTATTATGAAAGGGTATTGGATTTTGCCAAATGTGTTTTCTGCATCTATTGAGATGGTCATAGAGTGTCCTCCCTTTATTCTATTGATATGGTATGTTACATTGAATTTCGGATGTGAAACAAACCCTATATTCTTGGGATAAATCCCATTTGGTCATGTTGTATAATACCTTATATATAGAGTGTTAGATTTAGTTTATTGTATTTTATCAAGGACAGTTGCATCTATATGACCTTCGTGTTTTATTTTGATATCAAGTTAACACTTATAGAATGAGTTGTGAAGTGTTCCCTCCTAGTCTTTCTTTTTTTGGAAAGATTTTGTGAAGGTTTGGTGGTTTTTTTTTTTTGTTTTTTTTTTTCTCTTTTTGAGATAAGATCTCACTCTGTCACCCAGGCTGGAGTGCAGTGGCGTGATGTCAGCTCACTGCAATCTCTGCCTTCTGGGTCCAAGTCATTCTCCTGCCTGCCTCAGCCTCCTGAGTAGCTGGGATTATAGGCATGTGCCACCACACTGGTGTTGTGTGTGTGTGTGTGTGTGTGTGTGTTTGAAGATTTGGTGTTAATTCTAGTTAAACCTTTGACATAATTCACCAATGAAACCATGTAGCTCTGGCTTTACTTTGTGGGAAGTTTTTTGGTTACTCTCTGTCTCTTTACATGTTATTGGCCTTATTTGGTGATTTGGTTAGGCTTTGTGTTCCCACCTAAATCTCATCTTGAATTGTAATCCCCATAATCCCCACGGGTCAAAGGAGAGGCCAGGTGGAGATCATTGTAATCCCTATAATCCCCACGGGTCAAAGGAGAGACCAGGTGGAGATCATTGTAATCCCATAATCCCCACGGGTCAAAGGAGAGGCCAGGTGGAGATCATTGTAATCCCTATAATCCCCACGGGTCAAAGGAGAGACCAGGTGGAGATAATTGAATCATGGGGGTGTTTCCCCTCATGCTGTTCTTGTGATAGTGAGTGAGTTCTCACAAGAACTGCTGGTTTTATAAGGGGCTCATCCCCCTTCGCTTCGTATTTCTTCCTGCCACCTTGTGAAGAAGATGCCTTGATTCCCCTTTGCCTTCTGCCATGACTGTAAGTTTCCTGAGTCCTCCCCAGCCCTGTTAAACTGTGAGTTGATTAAACTTCTTTCCTTTATAATTTACTGAGTCTCATGCAGTTCTTAATAGCAGTATGAAAATAGACTGATACATTTGGATTTTCTATTTCTTTTTGAGTCTGTTTTGGTAGTGTCCTTCTAGGAATTTCTCCATTTCAGATAGGTTATTTCATTTATTGGCGTACAGTTGTTCATAATATTCCATTCTGTTACTTCCTTACTGGGAACACAGGCTATTATTGTTTTTCAAGGCAGGCATGGAGTTAGGGAGCAGGAATAAGGGACTAGGATAAGTTAAAACAACACAAACCTCACTGTTGTTGTGTTTTGTTTGTTTGTTTGTTTTTTTACCATGATTCATCTGTTTTTCTTGACCAAACGTTCCTAGGGTTATTGAAAACCTTTGGTGGATTTGCAGAGTTCTGAAAGAGTAGATTCTGATAATTTTTGCTGGATTTTTCATTGCTTTTATGGAGGGTTGAACTTCTGGAGGTCCTTACTCTACCACTTTTTGCTGACATCACTCTCGGTGTGTTTGCAAATGACTAGAGCCAGAGCACTGATCCAAATCCCATTTGGTCATGGTGTATAATACTTTGTATAGAGTTCTAGATTCAGTTTTCAGTATCTGTGGCCCCCAATCCCATCCCTGCAGTAGGACAGGCTGCAGAATGGACGGTAAGGTTGTGCAGAAATTTCGGATTTGGGCTCAGACTCAGCCTCTCTCAATTTCTGGCCTTCGATGTCCACTTTTATAGTAAATATTTGTTGAATTGATTAGTACTTGGTAAACTTGTGTTTGAACTTCATTTACAAATTATGTTGTACAAAACACTTGTGGCTGTAGCCTCCTTTCCAGCATTATATGTGACCCTTGGAGCCCTAAATAAATGTTTCCTCCTTACAGAAAACCGTGGGTCTGCCTGAGAGTCCTGGATTCTAGTGTTGAGGATTTCCACATGGATGGGCTGAGTCGGGAGTGGTGAGAGGAGCCTAGGCCCTATCACATTGACTTGTAGCTGCTGCAAGACCATTTTCTGCATAAGTTTTCTTAAGCATTCAGCTACCTACATCAGAGAGTCAGCGGTATTCCTTACTCATTTTGGCTCCTCTGGGCTCACCTTCTCCATGCCCTTTAGCTCCTGGGGCCACCTTTAAAATCTATGTGTTGAATTGATCAGTGTTGGGCAACTTTGGAATTGGGCTGCATTTACAAATTATACTGTACCCAATGCTTGTCGCCACTTGACTGCCAGGGTGCTTAATGAGTACCTCCTCCTGTTGGGACTTGCTGGGTGAGTGTGTTCCTCGGTGGCGTATAGGCCTGGTTTCTGAGAGCCAGTGAGCCCCTCCAAGGCTTTCTCCCACTCTAGTTTGGGAGGATCAGTGCCCTGCTGTCTTTAGTGACGGCTGCCAGCTCTTGCTTTCGGGAGGCAGAAGAAGATACTGCTCAAGCTTTCTGACCTTTCTAGAAAGGTCTTTCAGGGAAACGGAATCAATGTTAAAGATTTCCATGAGTGCTCTGGATCTTTATTGTATTGCTGACCAGGGTCACCTTGGCCACAGTTTGGATGCCGACCGTGGGTGCTTATGAATCACAAGGAACTTTGCCAGTCTCTCTGGGTAAAAATGCGGGGGACATGGTGCCTTCCTGGTGGTTTCCACCAGGTCTCTCTGCGTCCGTTCCCCTGGAAGCTGGAGGATTGCCTTTTCTCTAAACCTCTTTTGCGGTGCCTGACCATTGGATGGCCAGATCCAGATGATTGGCTCTGCCCTGGTCTGGGTGCTCCAGGGTGATGTTTGTGGCAGAGGCTCTCAAAGAAGGGAGCAAAGCAGAATGTGGGCCTGTGTGGCTTCGGTCCTCGGGTTCTTAACGGTTGGGAGGGATCCTAAAGGCGCCAGGTCCTCCCCGTCCTCCTCAGCTGACTCTGCCCTCCTCAGTGTGTCCACGGCACAGGCCTTCCTCCTGGCAGGTGGCAGCTGGAGACCTCCTGGATGTCCTGCCGCCACTGTGGACCTCACCTCAGTGCTGTCTGGGGCCTTCCCAGACCAGTCCCCTCCCAGCAGGACCCAACCCTGCCAGCCTCAGCTTTCAGGAGCTGCCCCCACGGCGCAAACAATATCCTTTCTATTTGGAGTTGACTCCGCTGCCCTTTGGAGATCCCAGCGCGTAACGTGAGCTGGCGACCAGCGCGGGGGAGGCGCCCACACGCCCGTCCCGTCGCGGTGTCTGGC
>NW_012115155.1:10046111-10075324 GCF_000951035.1 Colobus angolensis palliatus | reverse complement strand
AACCCGGCCGGGCTCTCCGACACCGTGGGCGCTCTCCCCGGGCGTCGGAGGGGCCCTGGGTTGGCGACAGGGTGGGCGCGTGCGACTTTATCTAACTGGGTTGGATGTCACCTGTGATCAGCTCTCTTGGCAGGGTGTGCCCAGGGACCTGTGTTAGAGAGCAGGGAGCCTGTGTAGCCCCCAGCACTGCTTTCAGACTGGGAAGATGATGCTGCACTTTGTAAATGAGCAGACAGGCTCTGAGCAGAGCAGGCACCTGCTGGGCTCACCCACCCCAAACATGGCGCTGTGATTTGAACCCAGGTTAGACTGACTCCAAAGCCTGCCCTGCTTCATTCCATGGAGGCCTGCCAGTGTAGACAGGCTCCTTTTGGGCTGGGAGGAGGGGGCAGTGGAGTTGAGGATGGTCCTCAGGGCATCTCAGAGGATGAGTTGGTTCTGGATGGGGAGGTTGGGAGGGGCACGGGGATGGTGGTGGAGCCACCTCCCCTCACTCTTGGGGTCAGGGGCACGAGGAGCAGCTCCTGGACATGTTGCCTTTGCAGTGCCCAGGGGCCAGTGGGGGAGAGAGAGTAATAGGGCTGTGAGCTTGGGATCCTTGATCAAAGTGACCGATGGGGACCCTGGGGAGGAGGCCAAGGCTGGGCAGAAGGGCTGGGGGGCCAGAAAGTGGAGCCAGGAGCATAAGTCACAGACACAGGGGAGGGCCTGGAGGACCCAGGAGCAGAGGAAGGCCAGTGCCACCCAGGGCAAGCACAGCCCGCTCTGAGCTCCTCGCATGTGGTCAGGGAAGGCTCCCAGAGGGGCAGTTAGAGGACTGAGCCATCGAAGATATCCTCTGCTGAGAACAGAGGAGGAAGGAGGGCACCGAATGGAGGGCGGGAACTGCAGGCAGGCAGCACGGCCATCTGTGGAGTCCTTGCTGCACGCCGGGCTCCCACATGTGCTGGCACGGCAGGTCTGGTGCAGCCTGCTGTTCAGGTGGGGACCCGCAGACTCAGGAGGCCAAGTCACTCACCTGAGTGTGGCAGAGCTGGAGCAGGCATCCTCACTGGCCAGCCTCTGGACAGCCCTGGATGCGTGTGGTATAACTGTGGTACCAGGCTGTGGGTGGCCAGGGCACTGATGGCCCCAAGGCTGTCCTGGAGAGTGATTTTCACAGTACTGGCACCACAGCTGAGATGCAGGCAGGACAGGCACGATGATGACGGGCCTGGCGCAGCCCTGAGCATGCACACACATGTGACTATTCACACTGTTTTTCTCTGAACTTCTGGTTCCTGTCCTCTGTTCTCTGTTGTCAGTGTGACGTTTCAGGTGTACCTACTTAGAAGTAAAGCCGCTAGAGCAAAGAGGTATGGCAAGGGCTTCAGAAAAAGCTTTAATTTCAGACAGGTTTCATATCGATTTGGAGTCTGTTTCTGATGGTGTCAATGCATCCTGTGTATGGCAGCCCAAGGCAGGATGTTAATTTTTAGCGTCCCCATGGTGGACTGGCTTTGTGTACATTTTTGTTGACCTCACGTAGCCAGGTGACCCCTGACACTGGCCTCTGGCTGACTTCGTGGAGGCGGGGCAGGGAGGAGGCCCAGGCAGTGCTGAGGGACTGAAGGTGCTCCCTGGGCTGTGCTGCAGTGGGGTCCCTCCCCGAAGCTCTCTGCACCTGGAATAGTGCCTATCAGCGCGGGTGCTAGGTGAAGACTTATTGGATGAAAGACGAAAGCATGGGCTGTGCTTGCAGGACTCGCCTCACTTCCCCCCTCCCTGGAGGTAGCTATTCCTGGCCAATTTTATAGATGAAGTTGAGGTTCAGAGTCCTCTGCTGCAGGTCACAGGCAGGGGTTGTCCGGGCCTGGGTTGCAGCCTGGTGTGCCTGGTTATGGAGGACACACCCCTGGCCTGACTGCTGCTCAGGCTGACGTGGCCTCAGCAACACTGGCTCGTCTCGGGTGTGACCAGACCCCTTGTGGCTGGCCCCTGACTCTTCCCAGATCCTTACACTCTCTTCCTAGACTCAGGTATCGGGGAGGCTGGGATGGAAGGAGGTCTGGGGTTGCTGAAGAAACAGAATCGGGAATGGGGGATGCCAGGAGGAGATGGGGGGAGCATGAGTCTAATCCTGTGTGACCCTCAGCTCATTACTAACCCTCTCTGTGCTTCAATCTCCTTATCTGGAACCAGCCTCCTCCCCTTACGAAGGCCTGAACAGAGCAGGCTCCCTCTGATCCCACCCCAGACTCAGGGACATCTTGCAACAAATTGGCTTGTGTTGGCTGTCAAGACTGAGAGCATTCTGGGGTGCTGGAGGGCACGAGAGGGTGTGCTGTACCCCAGATCTGGGGTTTGGCTTCCATGTTGGGCATGCCCTGGGCAGTATGTTCTATGTAGTCCAGCTGGGGGCAGGTAGTGCTGTCTCCTGGGGGATAACTGGGCAGACTGTGCTCCCTATCCTGAAGGAATGTGCAAAAGAGGACATGGAATGTCCACAACTCTGACCCTTTGCCCTCTCGCAGGGACCGCAGACAGCCTGCAGGCCTTCCCTTGGGCCGAGCTGTGCAGAGGAACTCTGGAAGGCTCCCGGAGTTGCTGGAAAACAACAGTTCTTTTTATCCAGCGCTTTGCCCGCCTGGCCTGGTGCTCTGTGCTGGACACGTGGGTGTCATTCATTCTTCACTTTGGCTCCTCGAGGTGGCTACTGTTTCTCTGGTGCACCTCTTTATAGAAGAGGAAACGAGGCCTGGAGAAGCCAGCACCTTTCTTGAGGTTCCAGGCCGGCGGCTGGGGCTATCAGGTGTAAAGCTGGGCGCGTGGGCCCAGGCCTCTTCCTCCCCTGCAGGAGCCAGCAACCGTGTACTCTCACGGTGCTGAATCTCCATTGTCTCTGCAGGCTGTTTGTCTTTGCCCTTGGATCGGAATGTTCCTGTGCTCCTCGGTGGGGCGTCCTGGGGATTCAGCCCCGGAGCCTTTCACAGAGCTACTGTTAGGGGCTGTGGTGCCTGTGACTTGGCCTGGGGCAGCCCCTGGGCATAGGAGGGAGGTGGCCACCCCCACACCCCACCTGCTTATGCCAGGCTTTGTGCAAGGCCTGCCGGGCACAGGCAGCAATGATCTCACTGGAGGCGTCCGGGAACCAGCCGGGGAACTGGTTAGGGACTGGTTTCCAGGTTCGACTGGAAGATGAGCGGGAAAATAGAGGAGAGAGGGTGTGGCCAGGCTGCTGTTAGGACCCTGGTGGTGTGTCCAGAATTGGTTCCTTTTGGTGGGTTCTTGGTCTCGCTGACTTCAAGAATGAAGCCGCAGACCCTCGTGATGAGTGTTAACAGTTCTTAAAGATGGCGTGTCTGGAGTCATTTCCTTCAGATATTCAGTATGTCTGGAGTTTCTTCCTTCTGGTGGGTTCATGGTCTATACCGACTTCAGTAATGAAACCACAGACCCAGGCAGTAAGTGTTACAGCTTTTAAAAATGGCGTGTCTCGAGTTGTTAGTTCTTCCAGGTGGGTTCATGGTCTTGCTGGCTTCAGGAGTGAAGCTGAAGACCTTTGTGGAGAATGTTACAGCCTATAAAGGTGGCAAAAAAGTGGATCCAAAAAGTGATTGCACTAAAGACCTAGTGCAAAAAACAAACAAAACACCTCCCACAGGGTAGACAAGGACCCAAGCCGCTCCCTCCACGGCTCGTTGTGGTGCCCTGCTTTTATTCCCTTATTTGGCCCCACCCACACCCTGCTGATTGGTCCATTTTACAGAGAGCTGATTGGTCCGTTTTACAGAGAGCTGATTGGTCCGTTTTACAGAGTGCTGATTGGTCTGTTTTATAGAGCGTGGTAAGTTTTTACTGAGTGCTGGTGGGTATGTTTACAAACCTTTAGGTAGACACAGAGCACTGATTGGTGCATTTACAATCCTTAGCTAGACAGAAAAGTTCTCCAAGTCCCCGCCAGACCCAGAAGCCCAGCCGGCTTCACCTCTCAGTGGGAAGCATGGTAGCTGGGGAGTGCCAAATGAGGGTCTGTTTATGAAACGGGGAGGGAGGAAGGGTGGTGAAGCAGCTGGGCTAGGGGTGCAGGAGGGCTGGTAACCACAAGGAGAGGCCTGTGTCCCAGCAGCACCTGGCTCGTGGGAGTAGGGTCAGCCCACCTGGAAGCCAGAGGGTCAGGCCTGTGGGTGCAGGTCCTAAACAGCAGCCCCTGGGGTAGAGAACAGGAGCCTGGAAGGGGTGCGAGGGGTGTGTGCTCAGTCACTGGGGTTTAGAGGTCTGGCTTTAAGGCGCAATCTGAAAGGCTGGGGCTGGAAGTCCTTAATTTGGCTTCGTTTTCTGGGTCCTTGGAGTGAGGAATTCCAGGCCCGGAGGCATGGGATTTCCTGTTGATTTCCGACTTCTCTTAAGACTCCCAAGGTCTCGCTCATGGTCAGGCACTGGAACGTCCTCCCAGTCACCTTGGGTGTGTGTTTCAGGAGAGGAGGTTCACAGTGTTCTCCGGGAAGGAAACCAAGCCTATCCTAGTGAAGCCCAGCCCAGCCCTCGAGGGTGGCTTGGGGCGGCCAGGCTCCACCCTGGTGGCCTTCCTGGCCCACCCTGTGAAGACCAGCAGGGAGCTGGGAGGACTGAGGAGCAGCCGCTGGGTGCCGAAGCCTCCTTTCTTCTTGGGTTCTTCCCAACTCTTGTTGCCACCATCTCTGCTTCCTTGCCCCTCTGGCCTGAATGTGGGCTCGCATGGTGGCTTTGGTCTCCTAAGCATCCCAGGGGCAGGCCAAGGTGGATGGAAGCCCAGCATGCCCAGAAAGCCTCGCTGAACGGCCTTCCAGCCAGCCTCCGCCACATGGGGCCCTAAGCAGAGAAGAAAGAGACATCAGCCTGGGTTCCCCTTCCCAGTTTCCAGTCCATCTCCATATGGCAGCAGCCTCCTGTGAGACCCTCTGCCCACAGCCCATGCCCAGTCCCTGAGCGCAGCCCTGTCCTCCAACCCTGGGCTCATCCTGTCTAAGGCCCCTCTTCTCTGTGGCTGACACTCTTCTGGCTGGCCCTGCCCAGATCGCAGGCTGCAGAACAGCCCGACAGGAACCTCACTCACCAGGCATTTCTCTCATGATGCTGCGGCAGAGAGTGACTGCTGGGTGGGATTCATCCCGGGAGGCAGGGCAGGTGGAGAGGTGTTCCCAAAGGCACTGCGCTCGCGTCCTGCCACACCACAGCTGCACCCAGGCAAACATTACCAGCTGGTTGCATCACTCCCCTGCGAGCCTGACGATCCCTCTCTGCCCAGCCTTCCAGGAATCCACAGGAATTGACACTTGAGACAGAGCCCATGTTCTCCCTTCCTAGCAAAAGGTGTTGGGTATCTGGTTCTCTGAAGGCCATAGAGGCAGTTGGGTGTTGAGGACTACATCCTTACCATGTTTTTGAGTCTAAAAGACCCCTCCTGGCTGTGCTGAAGGACTCTGGGGCTGGAATGACTGTGGGCCTGGCTCACGGTGGGCTTTTCCCCTGTAGTTTGCATTTCACCCCTCCCAGAAGGAAACCCACCGCTGACTCTGGGAACAGGCAGTGCCCAGCATGGATGAGCTTTGCTCCCCTCACCGCACTCCCGTCTTGTCTCAAAGATTCATACTCTTGCCTTTTTTTTTTTTTTTTTGAGACGGGGTCTCGCTCTGTCACCCAGGTTGGAGTGCAGTGGCATAGTCACAGCTCACTGCAGCCTCAGCCTCCCAGGCTCAAGCCATCCTTCCGCCTCAGCCTCCAGAGTGGGGCTGGGTCTACAGGCTTGCACCACCACACCTGGCTAATTTTTTTGTTTTCTTTTTGTGTTTTTATTAGAGATGGGGTCTTGCCATATTGCCCAGCTGGTCTCAAACTCCTGGGCTCAAGGGATCCGCCCACCTTGGCCTCCCACAGTGCTCTGGATGACAGGCTTGAGCCACTGCACCGGCTACCCCCCTGCCTTTTCCGTGGTTGGGTGGTTATGTGTTTATTGGAGACAGTCGGTTTGAAACTAACTCATGGTGCAGAGGATGGAACCATGGAAGACTGAGCAGTCTGGGTTCAGGTGTTTACCCTGCTCTGTTGTGTGAGCTTGGGCAAGTCACTCAACCTCTCTGAGGCTTTGGTCCCTCCGCTGGAAGAGGCCATAATAATAGTAGCTGCAGGATTGCCTTGGGGATTAAATAAGAGTGCAAATACAGAGCCACTCGCCTGCGCTGGGTGGTGTTCTGTGCGTGAGACTCTGTGGTCCCTGAAGAAGCAGTAATAGCGGCCCAAGTGGGAGTTGACTGGGCCCCTGACACCCCAAGGGGTGGGCACTGCAAGCACTGAGCAGCCTGGACCCTGGATTAGAGCGATTTTCCTGATCCCGTAGAGCGTCTTCACTTTTTAATATGAGGTGTGTCTGTTGGGCGCAGGCCTCTGCATGTGCCCTGTCCGTGTCCCTGACCAGCTCTGACTCGCCCCTCCTGTCTCCTGCCCCCAGCAACATGTCGGATGCCTTGGCCAATGCCGTGTGCCAGCGTTGCCAGGCCCGCTTCGCCCCCGCTGAGCGCATTGTCAACAGCAATGGGGAGCTGTACCATGAGCACTGCTTCGTGTGTGCCCAGTGCTTCCGGCCCTTCCCCGAGGGGCTCTTCTATGAGGTGAGGACACTACTGAGGGCCTTCTCAGACCCAGCTCAGAGTCTGCCCTCAAGGAGTGGGTGGGCTGGGCTCCATACAGTGGTCCTGACTGGTGACAGGGCCAGATCTGGAGCCAGCCCAGAACCAGGCTTGAGCTCCTGCACCAGCCCATCCTTCCCCTGTGAGATGTGAACAGCACCCTGGATGCTCTGGCTGCTAACGGAGAGCCACCTTTCACCAGCCTCCTCTGGGCAGATGCTGGGCAGGCCCTGGGGGCAGGAAGAGCCTGCCCTGGTGGTGCTTGCCCTCCGTGGGGACCAGACAGCACAGCAACCGCACGGCCCACCAGCTGGTGCTGATGCCCTGGGGGTCAGGGCTCACAGGGTGGGGTGGGGTGGTGCGGTGCTCAGGGAAGGTGAGGTTTGGGCAGACCTGAGGGGAGGGAGCCACACACATCTCTGCAGGAAGAGCACTGGGCAGAGGGCACAGCACATGCACAGACCCGTGGTGGGAGAACATGGGGTGTATGGAGAGCAGTAGGGAGGCTGGTGTGATGGAAGTCAAGGTCATGAGAGGAAGAAGGCCAGGCGCTGAGGACAGGGAGGTGGATTTACAGAGCCATAGACAGGAGCCACCTCGGGGTGTGAAGCAGAGGAGTCACACTGTGTGCTGACATTTGAAAAGGTGCCCTGGTCAGGCACTGTGACTCATGCCTGTAATCCCAGCACTTTGGGAGGCAGAGGCGGGTGAATCACCTGAGGTCAGGAGCTCAAGACCAGCCTGGCCAACATGGTGAAACCCTGTCTGTACTAAAAATACAAAAAATTAGCCTGGTGTAGTGGCAGGTGCCTGTAATCCCAGCTACTCAGGAGGCTGAGGCAGGAGAATCACTTGAACCTGGGAGGTTCGAGTGATCTCGGCTCGAGATTTGCAGTGAGCCGAGATCGTGCCATTGCGCTCCAGCCTGGGTGACAGAGCAAGACTCTATCTAAATGAAAAAGAAAAAAAAAAGGAGGCTTCTGGCCGCTGATGGGAGGGTATAAGGCGGGGCCAGAACAGAGGCTGGGCTGGGAGGCTGGCAGGACCAGGAGCTGAATTAGTACAGTCACCCAGATGAAAGTGAAGGGGCCTTCACCAGCTCACAAAAGCAGTCGTTAAATCATCAACAGCCTTGCAAGCTGGTTATGCAACAAAGTTATTGTTTAAAAATTAAATTACATAAACATACAAGAGGATACAATTTTATTAAAAACAGATGTAACAAATACTCAAAGCATACCACTTGCTAATGATTTTGTTCCACTTGACTATTGTCTATGCTGCTGGGGTTATTTCTGTTCATTGTGCTGGTGTGGCCACGCACACCTCCCCTCAAGTCCACATCGATGTCCTTTCGGCAACCGTAAGTTGGCCATGACGGGAATATTCACACCATGGACATTGGCAAACGCCCCACAGCAGGGCCTGCCTCTGTGCCTCAGAGAGCTGGCTGTTCAGCATTTACCAGCACGCCACTGGTGGTTGTGGTGGCGGTGGTGGCCAGGGTTCAGATGCTGGCTCTGTTTCGAGGTAGAGCTGATGGGATTGGCTGGTGGATGGATGTGGGGCGTGTGGTCCGCCTGGCAGAGCAGGAGCTGCTGTTCCTCACGGTGCCTTCAGCCTCCTGAGAAATGCTGGCTAAGCGTAGAGGCAGCAGGAGGGGTGGGCAAAATTCTGGGCGGGGTGGCCATGTGCCCATAACAAAGCCTGTCACACAGTAGGTGGCCAGATGATTTTCGTTGCTGAAAGAGTTTAAGCCCTTCCTGCCTCTGCAGGTCCCTGGGTAGGGCTGTATCCAGTTCAGTCTAGTAAGACACTCATTTTAGAGAACGGGGAAAAACCAAATTAAAAAATAGAAAATACAATTGTTAAAAAAGAGGAAAGCAGAGGCAGGCTTTGGCCCCACTTGCGGCCAGCACAGGGGCCCTTGCTGGCAGCTGCCGCCTGGAGAGTGTGCACGCCGGCTCCTGCTGGCCGCAGCCCTGAGCTCTCCGCACTTCCCCGTGCCCAGGTCCTTCCTGCCTTCCCTTCCTTCTGTCTCCTGTCCCTGGGTCTTCATGGCCTCTGGGGAAGCTGGACTACTCCCACAAGAAGGTATAGGAAATAGGGCCAAGTGGCACTACACTTCAAACTGGATCTCATCCCTCCTGGCATAAAACCCCCTCGCCCCCAGCCTGTTCTCCGGATCCACAGGGTCCAGATCCTCAGCAGACACCGGCGGCCTTTTGACAAGTGGCCTTGCCGACCTTTCCAGCTTCCACAGGGGCCCCTCCCTTTGCACCCCACCATCCCAAAAGGGCCAGTGTCCTCTGCTGGCCAGGCCTGGGACCCGCTGCTCTAGCCTCAGCCCGGCATGCGCCTGTCTCAGTGCCTCATCCCCTGCTGTCAGGTCCTGACCCGACAAGGGCCTGGGCGGCTGGTGGGGATGATAGGTGGTTTGCTTGTCCTCTCTCTGTGACCTCTTTGCAGTTTGAAGGCCGGAAGTACTGTGAGCACGACTTCCAAATGCTGTTTGCTCCGTGCTGCGGATCCTGCGGTAAGGCCGGTGACAGTGCACATTCTGGGCTGCCTGAGAAGTGGGCAGCAGGCGGGGTGGGGGGGCGGGGGCCCAAAGGGGCACACAGAACTGGCCTAGCTCTTCCCTAACTGCCCACCTTGCCTCTCTGAGCAGCAGCCCTCAGACCCCCTACAGGCACCACCATCTCACGAGGGAACCCATGGGCCAGGCAGAGAGCAGGTGGAGTGTTAGGTGGACGGGGCTTTGGAGGGTCTGAAGAGGGGATGGGCACACGCCCCCTGGCCAGCAGGGACCTGTCCTTTTCCAGGCGAGTTCATCATTGGCCGCGTCATCAAGGCCATGAACAATAACTGGCACCCGGGCTGCTTCCGCTGTGAGCTGTGTGATGTGGAGCTGGCTGACCTGGGCTTCGTGAAGAATGCCGGCAGGTGAGGTGGCCACATCGGGCCAGAGAGGACTGGGCCACAGCCCTTCCCAGCACACCTGCCCACCCTTCCCGTGTGCTACCCACTTGCTGAGGGTCCAGCAGGGTCCCGGTGCTGCAGCCTGCACTGACGTGGCTGCCCTCCCTCCGGTTCACCTCGGGGCAGATAGTCCAGCTCCCAGTTTGCGGGGCCCCATGCTTGGCTTGCTCCTGGCAGCCTCTCGGGAGCCGTGAGAAATCCCCACAGTCCCCCACCCCCCGGCCACCCGGCCTGCTGACCCCACTTCTCCACCTTCTCCTCCTGTACCTGTGCAGCTCAGTGTGGCTGGAGGGAAATGCCCACATTTACTCTTAAATTCAGGGCCACAGACCTCATGGCTACTCCAGAAGTTCCCACGTCCTGTGAAGCCTTGGTCTCTCATTCCCCCTCCCTGAGCACTGTCTCTATAGCAGGTGGCCTTGTCTCCCACCTCCCCTGGCCCTAGCTCTGGGATCCCGTGCAGCCCCGCCTCTGTCTGAGCCCTGTTCATTCCCACAGTTTCTCCAGGGCTCCCTTCTCCACGCCACTCTCTTATCCTTTCTGAAGGACCGGGCTGGGGAGCTGGGTTAAAAACACTGCCTGGCCTTCCTCCCCAGCCTCTCCCAGCACACCTGCCTCCCCTCATGTGTGCTACCCTGGTCTCATCTGCCCAGGGACCCACACCTCCTCTTGACCCCTCAGCAGCTCTCACCACAGCTGCTGAGGTGCAGAAATGCCCCTCTTCTGGCACCCGGGACCCTGAGTTCCTGTCGTTCTGCCCGCCCCCACAGCGGCACCTGCTCACTCCCTCCTCTGAACCACCTTCCTCCCAGTCTCTCTATGGGGGGTCGTCTGGGACTCTGTGCCCGGCCTTCATGGCTGCCCTTGCAGACAGAATCCTAGAGCCCTAAATGGCTCGTGTGTCTGGACAATTCTGGGCTCCACTTTGGGCCTCTCTCTCGCTGTCCTCAGCTGCCCACATGCCACCTTCACTTGGTGTCCACCAGGCATCCCAAATGCAATGGGGCACAAGCAGTTTGGGATTCTCCTCCACCAACCACCAAGGCTGCCTCTGCATGCACCCTGTGTCAGTGAGAGGCAGCGCCGCCCTCCAGAGGCCCCAGCCGTGCCTCCCCTGCCACACCCTCTCTGTCCAGGCACTCAGCTCCCTCCCGCAGCTCCTCCGAGATGCTTCTGTGACACTACCAAGCTCTTGTCCATGCGCTGCCCACGAGAGAGGCACATGGCCTGGTGCCTGGCGTCCAGCCCACTGTCCTCGGAGCTAGGCGGTGCCTGGCATGGAGCAGGTTGTCTAAATGAAGGGCTGAGGGGGCAGACGGTGCAGTGCAGGGGCCGAGGGACAGCATCAGGGGCTCATGCTGACCAGCAATGTCGCCGATGGTGTGTGCGGCGAGCCCAGTCTCCTTCCTGAGGCAACGTTTGCACAGGGCCACTGCCCCATGGGCTGGTTGGGGAAATCTGAAAGATGCTGGAAGTGTTTTGGAAAGTCAGACGTGTTACAGAAGCATATTGCCATAAGGACGGGGCAGGGCGGCAGCTACGGTGAGGAATGAGGGCCCCTGCTTGGCCCTCCCAGCCCCACAGTGCAGAACCTCAGAATCTGGGCAGACATGCTGTGAGCTGCCAGAGCCCCAGCAAGAGAGCCCACGAGGCTGCCTCTGCCGCTGTGCCACCACTTCGCCATTCCTGGGTCAAAGAGAGAAGTTCTGGGAAACCCTTCATGTTGACCAAACACAATAACCTGCGTAGTCTTAAAGCTACAGTTGTGTTTATGGTCTGTACAAACAAATACAAAGGACATGTTAGGGAAATACCTGCACGTGAACAAGGGAAATAGCTCAGGCAGAGAGGTCTCTCTGGAGGAAGGGGGTGTGGGTCAGTGGGAGGCAGGTGCGCAGCGCAGCCCTGGCCTGAGCTGAGCTCCCATGACTGCACAGGACATGCTTGTCCAGGACTGGGAGGCCCGGGAGCCTGCCAAAGAGCTCTGGGGGTTGCAGGCCTGTGCGTGGGGTTACAGCAGTAGAGATCCACAATCCAGAGCTGTGCTCAGTCCCTGCAGGCCATGAGTGCTGAGGTCCCCTGGCAACCAGCCTGAAATATGTGGCCTGTGTCCCTTCAACTGAGGCAGTGTGTGTCTGGCAGAGGCACCACAGAGGGGACTCAGGGTACCTTGTACTGCAAAGGAATATTGAGGCTCCCTCCCCGCCCCTACCAGGACTCCCAGGTCCCTCTTCTGCCTGCCTTCCGGGTCTTTCTGCAGAGCCTGGTTGCTGAGTGATTCTGTAGCAGGAAGAAGGCTGGGAGCCTAGTGGGAAAGAAAGGCGTCCATTGTTCAGGGGTTGTTCTTCCGGCTTCTTCTCTCCTGGCCACGGATGAAGTCATTGAGTGTCTAGGAGCTGTTGTAAGCATCACAAGCCCCGGCAGAGGGGTGGCCGATGGATCCCCTTCATCAGTTCTCCCTTTCATCAGTTCTCCCTTTCCAGGGATTGAGACTAGGCGGTCTAGAGAAACGGTGGGCGTCTGCTGAGATTTCAGGTTGCCTGTTGGGGAGGTGGCTGGGGAAATGGCAGATGCCTCTTGCTGAGTCTGCTGAGTCCTAAACAGTCTGCGCTCGGCCTGGACAGTGCCCCCCGCTCACAACTCTGACTTGGCACTCAGCGAGCTTTCGTTGGTTTTCCCTTCGAAGCTGGGGGGTGGGCCCTTGAGCCTTTTGCCACAGAGCAAGTTGCACAGGGCGTGGCGGAACTTCTCAGCCACAAAGAAATACATGATGGGGTCGAGCGCCCCGTTGAGGCTGGTGAGGCAGGAGGTGATGCGGTTTCCCAGGGCCAGGACCCGCTGGGTGGCACAGGAGGTCCCGCCGCTGCGGTAGCGCAGCACGTAGACAGAACGGTTGACATGGTAGGGCACGAAGCAGACCAGGAAGATGGCCAGCACGATGGCGATCATGCGCACCGCCTTGCTCTTGAGGCGCTTCTCCACACGCAGGCCCTGCCGCAGGCTGCGGATGATCAGCAGGTAGCAGGTGACCGTGGTGATGAACGGGAAGGTGAAGGCCACGGCCAGGGACACCAGGGCATGGTGGGAGGCCTTCTCCCGGTACAGCTGCAGGCACACCACTGTGTGGTTGGTCTGCACGGTCTGCTGACTCACCAGCAGCGGGGCCATGGCCACGGCCACCACCACCCACAGGAAGGCACAGGCCAGGTGTGCGTAGAGGGGCCTGCGGAGCTTGAGGGACTTGACCGGGTGCACGATGGCCAAGAAGCGGTCGGCGCTGATGCAGGTGAGGAAGTAGATGCTGGCATACATGTTGAGGTAGAAGAGGAAGCCGGTGAGACGGCATGCGATTTCTCCAAATGGCCAGTGGTTCCCAGAGAAGTGGTAGACCAGGCGGGTGGGCAGGACCAGCACACACGACAAGTCGGCCACGGCCAGATGCATCAGGAACACGTTGGCTGGGGTCCCGGACTTGTGGTCTCGGATGAAAAGCCACAGAGCCAGGGTATTGCCAACGAAAGCCAGGATAAAATCCAGGAGGTAGAAGGAGGCGAACAGCATGTTCTCCAGTGGCGTCTCCTGGCCACATTGCTCTGCCGTGGCCAGGGAAAAGTTGGTGATCAGACCTGGGGGGGCCAATTCAAGGCCATTCATGCTTTGGCTGGAGTCAGAGCCCGGGTATGAGCCTGGAGGGAACAAGCGAACAGTTCACAATGAGCTTGCGACCCAGGCAGCTTCACGCTCTCCGAAGTCCAGAAGTCGGGCCTCCGATGCCTTCAGAACCTCCCACTTCCAAGCTCAGCACTGCCCATGGGGCTGCTGAGGGGACCTCCGTGTCCATTTGGGGTGTGTGAGTGTCAGAGGCATTCTGAACTTCAGCACAAGGCAAACGCAGAGCCAGGACTTGGAATTTCGCCACTATGCAGCTGCTCCCCTGCCACCCGGGAGATCTGAGGCTCCTCAGAGCTGGGAGGATGGGGCCAGCACCATGACGGGGAATGGGATGTGAGCCCTGCCTGGGTGGGGCTCTGAGTTTTCTGTTCTGCCCCTGAAGTGTGATGTCTGAGTGACAGGGGTGGTGAGGGGTGGGGGCAGTGTGTCTCTGGGATTCTAGCTCCTCCTCAGCCCCAGCTTTGGCAGGTGAGTTCTGCTCATCCTGAATGTCTGGACCCTCCCTGACCCGCCGGCCCACAGGTGCACTGGCCGGGGGGTCTCTACTTTCTGCTTCCCCTGCTGGCCTCTGACCATGGCTTCCCTGGCACCTGACTCGCAGGAGGATGCCCCAGGATGGCAGCAAGGACTGTGCCCTGGGAGGTCAGAGGTCTGCTCTTTTTACCCGCCTGAGAGTTTCAGCGTCTCTCTTGGTGGCTTTCTGGACCCAGCCCACCAACCCCGTTTGGACATCCTGACAGGTGGGGAGACCTGTGTTTGGGAGAAGCCTGTGCCTGGGCATCAGGCCAGCTGGGAGTATTTTCTCTCCCAGAGTAGATCCACCACCAGGGGGCAGCATCTCTTCCAGGAGAGGAAGACCCATTTTACCTGGAGTCAGAGACACTGGCCAAGGCTGTCCAGGTCAGATCTGCAGCCCCAGAGAGGCCTGGAGGCCCCCTGGCTTGCCCACGTTCGAAGGCCAAGTGCAGAGCCCCGTGGCAGGCCTAGGTAACAAGTCATGTCCATCTGGTGAATGCTGAGTCTGGATAGGGTGCTCCCTACCCTCAGCAGACAGAGAAACCCACTCCTGTTTTGCTTTTAGTCAACTCAGAAGATTCAGGAAGGAGAGTGAGGGTCCCAAACACCCTGCCTCCCCAGCCTAGGCCTGCGAGTGGGGGTGTGGGCAGGTGGTGGGGCCAGAGCAGCTCAGATCCAGGGCAGGACAGCGGGCCTGGCCTGCCTTTGAGTTGGGGTCACCAGCGGGCTTTGGCCAGGTAGATGCTGATGATGGCACAGCTTCTGGGGTTCCTCTGGGCACCCGGCTTCCCAGTACCCACGGTCCCCACCCTGCACAGCCAGGCTGAAGCAGAGGCTGGAGAGGGGTTTGCAGAAGAGAAGCTGGCATCCCGTCTGCGCCCATTGCAGGATGGCAGCAGGAGGGGAGGAGGAGGCACGAGCCACAGACCTGGCAGGGTCCTTATCCTGGGCGAGCCTGGCTCTGCACCAAGCAACTGGAGACCTACCTGTAGCAAATTCACTCTGCACATTTCTCCCTGCCTGTTTCCCTCCTTCCCTCCTTCCCTCCTTCCTTTTCTTTGTTTTTTCTTTTTCTTTTTTTCCCAGGGTCTCGCTCTGTCACCCAGGCTGGAATGCAGTGGTGCAATCAACTCACTGCAGCCTCAACCTCCAGGGCTCAAGTGATCCTCCCACCTCAGCCTCCTGAGTAGCTGGAACCACAGGCACACACCACCATGCCCGGCTAAGTTTTGTATTTTTTGGTAGAGATGGGGTTTTGCCATGTTGCCCAGGCTGGTCTCAAACTCCTGGGCTCAAGTGATCCTCCCTCCTTGGCCTCCCAAAGTGTTCGGATTACAGGCATGAGTCACTGCGTCCAGCTCCTCTCCTCTTACTGACTCCACAGGGTGGCTGTCTCAGGATGCTGGTGGCATGGGGCAGAGAGGGCATGGTGACTGTTCACGGGCACAGCAGCCCCTCGAGGAGGAGGCTGGAGCCACCTCACAGGGAGGAGAAGCAGGCATGCTGGGGGCCCTAGCCCTAGGGAAGCGCAGGCCACACCCTTCCTTCAGGAGAGCGAGCGGCCAGCTGCTGTGGCCCTCACATGGAGGGTGATGGCTGGCCCAAGCACCTGGCCATCAATGTCCTTAAGCAAAGGGGAGGGCGACTACCTAATAATATTACCTTTTAGCTATTTCTCTAGGCAGGTTCCCCTACCTGAAAAGATTGCCCCCGGCTTCAGAGTGTTTGAAGATGCCTGAAGTTCTAACACCAGAGATGGTTTCCTGCTACTTCCAGGAACAGGGTCTGTTCTTAGTCCCATGTGGAGTTCCTCACGGGGACCCCATTCCCCAGGAATCCAGGTTCCACAGTCCTCTGACTTGAGCTGGATGGTCTCGGCTGGCACTTTCCCTAGGACTGCTAAAACCACAGTGCAGTGCGGGCGGAGAGCTGAGGGCCGAAGAAGGCGGGGTGAGTGATCCTCGGGAGAGGGAGACAGGCTTGGCTGGAGCCCTGGGGAAGGGTTGAGGACTCTGAAGGGGGCTGTGGAGGAGAGGTAAAAGGAGGGGAGGACACAGCCCTTCACAGGGCCTGTGAGGCAGGGGAGGACAGGGAGCAGGTGCCGGTGGGATGGCGGGGGCCGGGGAGCTGTGACTGAGCGTGTCGTGTTGCATGTGCTGGGGGTGAGGACCCAGAGACTGGAGGAACAGGGCTGCAGGGCAGGCGCATGGGCAAGCAGAGAGGACAGCCCATGGTAGATGGGAAGGGTACACAGGTGTGCTGTTTTCAGGTTGGCAGGAGAGGAAGGTGTGTGCAGGGAGGCCCTGGAGACTGGAAGAGGAGAGGGGGCTCAGTGAGTGAGGGGCCCTAGTTAGAACCTGGGGGCGGGAAGGGGCCAAGGTGGGTGCCCTCCACCCTAGACTGTCCCTCAGGCCTGTACTGTGCCCCACTGTGCAGGCATCACCTGGCCCCAGGAGAGAGCAGCTCATAGGTACGACTGACCACTCTGCCTGGCATGGTGGGGGCCTGCCTGTGCTGGCTCAAACCAGTTTTAGCCGCATTTTACAGATTAGGGAATCAAGGCTGAGTGTCTGCTAACTCGACCAGGGGACATTGGCCCTGGAGCTGGAAGTGAGACCAGGGAAATCCTGGGCCCCCAGGGGACTGCCTTGCCTCTGGAGACTGCCAGGGCGCCTCGGCCAGGGCAGGGAGTGTGACTCAGTCTCAGAGCTTGCCATGGAGTTGTCTCCCAGGCTCAGCACCTCCTCCTGGCCCTGGGACCACTCCCTAATTTTAGGGGCCCATGTGTGGAATGAGAATGTGCAGCCCCTTGCTCAAAAAGGAAGAGTTTCAAGACAGCGACAGCAGAGTGTTACTGGGCTTGGGGCCCTGAGTAACAGCAGGGGTAGCATATCTCATGGCACTAGGTGGGCCTGTGGTGCCTCCTGCCTCCAGCCCAGGGGTCTCAGCCTGGGCACTGCCCTCTGCTTCCTGCCCCGGCCGAAGGGCGTGCACCTCGCTCTCTCTGGGACTGAGACTCCATCTTAAACAGCTTCCTGGTTGGTTTCAGGTTTGCTGAGGTTTCTCTTCCCTTTCTGTCCCGCGTTTGAGGAGTTCTGTTACTGGTTGTTGCAGTTTGATCTGAGATGGGCCCCGCTTCGCTCTCCATTGCCCTTTAGAAACGAACTTCAGCCTAGACTCGCTGGTTCCTCACGGCTCACTGCTCAGATGGCCACCGAGCGGGTGTTCCTAAGAGGAAGGGGCGTGGAACGGGCCGGGGCCTGGGCAGTGTTGGGTCGCATGGTTGTGGGTGAGCTGAGCATCTAGGACAGGTCTTAGGCCTCTGTGGAGGTGGCAGGTGGGCATGCGTGGCCTCAGGGAGGGCCTGTGGTAGCAGCAGCCACGGCCAGGTGGCGGCAGTTGCCTTTGCATTAGCGCCAGTCTATCCCTGGCCTGAACCCTCTCCCAGGCATCTAGCTCCTGTATGGGTTAAGGCTGCGTAATGGTTAGGGGCAGGGGTGCTGTCATTGCAGCCTGGACTGCGGGCAAGCCACTTCCCCTCTGCAAGCCCCTATCGGAGGGACAAAACACCGCTTTGTGGGCTGCTGTGAATTCAGACTGGTCAGCCTTCAATGCACAGGTCAGACCATCACCAAAGATATGGGACAAGACAGGCTGCTGCCTGTCTCCCTGGGCAGGGTTCCCCGCTGAGTGTTTCCCCTGCTTAGCCCTGGGCTCCCAGCCCGCCGCACCCGGCCTGCCCCTTACCTCTAGCTGCTGGTCCAGGAGGAAGGGGCAGGGGTCTGTGGGGCAGCAGGTGATCTCCACCCGTGGGTGTCGGTGGCAGAGGGCTCCGTGCTGCTGTGGGTGGAACGCTGGCTATTTAAGGAGAAGAGAGACCACAGCCCCTCTGGCCCTGAAAGGCTGCTTCATTCCTGAGGGGTCCCTTGTGTGGCGGGCTGCTTCTCTGGCTGCGGCTGCTGCCACCAGAGCGTGAATATTCTAGTGTGTCCCTAGCTTGTGCCCCCCGCCCCCAGCTTGGCCACAGAGGCTGAGTGTGTGACTGTCTCAGAGACTCAGAGCAGGCGGGGGCTGGCTGGGGGGCTTAGGCTGGAGCTGAGGGACACAACAGGACGTTTCAGAAGGGGATGATTTCCTACTGATGGGGGGCAGGGAGGGGCCGGCTGCCATGGCAACAGGCGGCGCTCTCAGGCCTGCGCCCGCAGACAGGGGAGGGGGCCTGTGAACGGCGGGTGGGAGGCTGAGGAGTATTGCTCACTGAGTGAGAGGCGACTCTTTGAGGACACTTGCTGTGGGGTCCTTGTGTCCTGCCCTGTATAATGAGGCCCCATTTGGGCATGCCGAATAAATCATGGCCTTTATCTGGAGCGAGGCACAGCTGCAGGCGCCTCATAATGGGGCGCTGTCCTGCCCGTGGGGACGCGGCTCAGCTCAGAGGCCGGGTGTCCGCCGGTGCAGCTCCCCTTCGCACGGGAGCCCGTGAATCCGACCGCTGGCCCCAGGGCTCCTCCCTGGCGTGGCTCCGGGCTGGGGTGCCTTTGAGTGCTGCCGGCAGCCGCCTCTGAGACTGAGTGAACGAAGTTCGTTTCTCTCTGTCTTGCTAAAAATGATACATCCAGCAACATGGGAAACCAAATCACCTTTCCTGGTTTCAAAAGACTTTACGTTTTGTTGTTTAAACATTGAAAACTGTATGTATGTAGCATTTAAGGGGCAGGATCTTAAATTTGTCTCTTCACGTCACCCCGTGCAGCTGGGATTATTGCCCCATTTCACAGACAAGGAAACTGAGGCTCAGGCACATGAAGAAACTCACCCATCAGCCAACAGTAGGAAGCGACAGAGCCAGGATTTGAACCCAAGATCGTGTCCCTCCAGGACTTAGGCTTCGTGTGTGTGTGTGTTTTGTTTTTCTGCTGCATTTTGAGTTTAGAATTCTTAGATTCGATCCTAATTCAACCTGAAAAATAATTCTGAAGGTCACCTTTAGATCTGGTGCTGATGTGGTCTGTCGAGAAGCTGTTTCCCATCTGGACTTCCTACGAGAGAGATGGGCTTCCCAGTCTGTCTGGCCTGAGAGCCAGCCGGGTGTGAGGTGTCTGAGCCAGGGCACCGGTCCCTTTCCTGTTGTGCCCGCAGGCGGCTGTCTGGAAGAATTGGCCCAGGCTGGTTGGAAAGGTGGTGGCTTGAAGCTGACCACCCTGAGCGGAGCATTTCTGGGCTCACCGACCTTCTGTTATTGGGGTGATCACTGTCGATGGCTTCATGGGCATTGACCGTGGCGATGGAGTTCTCACGTTGAGCTGATTTCTGTATCTTTGACACAGAAGTAATTCCTCGTGGGTTGAGTGTTGTCCTGATGCTCTGGAGGAGTCACCAGCATGTGGAGTGGGGTCATGGGGCCGAGTCTGGGACAGAGGCACTGCAGGACGCATGGGCTGGCCGCCACAGGCGCCAGGTGGGGCAGCTCAGCCCCAGACCTGCTGAGGAGGTGGCCTGGGCTTGGGGCTGGGGCACAGGTGTCTGGGCAAGGGTGGACTTCAGGGATTGTGGTGATGAAGACTGAAGCCACAGGCCACAACTGCTTCCCATTCCTGGGGCGTAAGAGCCAGGGCCCTGGCCAGTGTGGAGGGGAGATGATGCCCACCGTGGCTCCCTTCCTCTCTTGCACATCATTCATTCACCCAGGCATTTCATCAACTGACCCTGAGCTGCTGCCCCCTGCTGGGCACACAGGGTCTCGGGGAGGCACAGAGAACCAGTCAGCAGCTTAGCAAGTGGAGGCTGGACCTTTGCTTGGGCCCCTTGCCCTGCACACAGCTGATGAGGAGACACCTCAGGGCAGATGGAGCACAGTGCTGTGCAGGATAGAGTCCAGACCCAGCAGTAGCAGGCCCTGGGGTCCAGGGAGGGATGCTGAATGGGTGGCCCTGGCATCTGGGGTCTGCCCACCATAACCTGGGTGGGGATCTTGGGTCTGAGATTGGATCTCTTCAGTATCCTCCCTGACCAGCCTGTCAGAGGGGCCAGCACCGTGTCAGCAGCCGTGGAGGCTGGTGAGGGGTGGAGAGGGCCCCTGGGGCTGGGGAGCCTGGGAAGGGAGGTCTGGATGCAGCAGGAGTGCCAGAGAGAGATTCAGGTGGCAGGTGGGAATGGGGGACGGGGTGTTGGATTGGGGCCTCTGTGTAACTTTATCTGGGGACTCTGAATCTAGATTTCTGCCACCTTTGAGGTCCAAGGAAACAGAAGCCATGTTGATTGGTCTCTTCGTTGAGAACACAGCTGTTGTCCAACACAGCAAGTAGCATCAGAAATTATTCTGAGGTCTTCACAAAAAGACTCTGTAATGACAGTTCCTGGGTTTGGGGACCTCTGACATAGCTGTGCTTGTCTTTGGAGACAGAAATCGCCTGTACGAGTTTGGGCCCTTCTTCATCTGGCAAACCCTGAAGGAAGGGGGTGAGTGGGCCTCCCGGGACCCTCACTGGCCACTCTGCTGGGCGGTGACACTCACTCGATCTCGTGTGTGTTAAATACATTGGAAAAATAAAACAGTGTTTTCAGCAGATATCCATTAAGTGTCTACTGTATTCCGCAGCACGCCCTAGGCTTAGAGAAAGCAGAAAGAGGAAAAATACGATCCAGAGGCAGTGAACTCGAGCGTCCTGGCGTCTTCCCTGCTGAGCGTGGGTCGCATTTCCAGGACACTCTTGTGGCCCTCTGGGCCTTGTGACTGGGCAGCCTGCTTTTCTGTACCCTGGGCTGAGCCCCTTTGAAGCCCCCAGGTGCTCAGTGAAGTGGCAGGGGTCCGGGCTCTCTTCTCCTGGAGGTGGCCGGGCTGTGTGGGAGTGGGGGGGTCTGCCCCTAATGCCCCTGTCTCCCGCAGGCATCTCTGCCGGCCTTGCCACAACCGTGAGAAGGCCAAGGGCCTGGGCAAGTATGTCTGCCAGCGGTGCCACCTGGTCATCGACGAGCAGCCCCTCATGTTCAGGAGCGACGCCTACCACCCTGACCACTTCAACTGCACCCACTGTGGGTAGGTGCATGGCCCGGCCCTGCAGTGCGGGCGGGCGGGGAGCCAGGACTGGCCCAGGGTCAGGGCGGTGGGGCCTCCACCCGGGGAAGTGTTGAGGCGGGAGAGGTGAGCAGGGTGGGCAGAGAGAGGGGTCCCGAGAGGGGGGCCGCAGGGCAGAAGTGGGCCAGGGGCCGGGAAGCGGCCATGGCAGGAAGCTTCTCTCTCCAGGGCTCGGTTTGGGGGGCACTTGAGACTCCGGAGGCAGCTGGGCTGGCCCCTAGACTGCAGGCGAGAGTTGAGGTGGAGCAGCAGAAGGGACCAAGGGGTAGGGGGGTGGGGCAAGAGACCGGGAGTGGGCTTGGTGATGGAGTTAGAGACAGGAGTTGCACAGGCAGCCCCTCAGCCCCCGTCCTCACCCACCCCCACCGTCCACTCCAGTCCTCTCCGTGCTGATCCAGACACCCAGTCTGGCTTGGAGGAGGAGGAGGGGGGCCGGAGAACAGACCTGCTTCTCAGAGGCCTGGGGGCAGAGCACAGGCCACTCTTCTGGGCTGTGCGGGGAGTGTGTGCTCCAGGGCCTGTCTGGGGCACAGGAAGTCTTCAAAGAGCCCAGAGATCAGAGGGAGCTGCCGCCTCGGCTCTGCGGGGACAGAATGGGCCCCTCGGGGAGCCGCGCCCTGGGGTGGAGGCGCTGCTGGCATGACCCTGCAGAAGAGCATGGACGGCACCTGGGGGCTGCACACTGTCTTCCAGGAAGGAGCTGACGGCTGAGGCCCGTGAGCTGAAGGGCGAGCTCTACTGCCTGCCCTGCCATGACAAGATGGGCGTCCCCATCTGCGGCGCCTGCCGCCGGCCCATTGAGGGCCGAGTGGTCAACGCGCTGGGCAAGCAGTGGCACGTGGAGGTGAGCCAGGCTGGCGGGCACGTGGCCTCAGGTTGGGGGTGCCCCAGCTCAGGGTCACGGTGAGAGCCCTGAAGCCCCTCCACACTCCCAGCCCAGGCTGCGCGGCTGGCTCCCGGCGAGGCCCTTTCTCTGGGGTACTGCCCCACCCCCACCCCGTGCTCAGCCAGGGACACCAGCCTGCCCACGGGAGCCAGGAGACCCGAGTGCACACACATGGTTGGGTAGCTGTGCCCACCTCTCCTCTTCCCCCTGCTGGCATTCTAAGAGACTCCAAGGTCAGGAGAAAACCTTGGGGGCAGTTTGCCCAGGCTGCCCTGGGGGTTGTGGTTGACAGAACCCACTATGTGGACAGCCCTGTGCAAACACGGAGTTGAAGAGTTCCTCAGGTGTGAGCACTGGGTCACCTGGAGTGCCCCCGCTGGCTGGTGGGCTCTCATGTTCTCATGGGTACACTGGGATCAGCGAGCCCACCACCTTCCCTGATGACCTGGCCAGCGCTGTGTCCAGAAGCTGTGTGTTGGGTGGCAGCTGGGGTGGGAGGCCATGCCGTCCTGCCCTGACGCAGGCCCCAGCCCTCAGCCTTACAAGCAGATCCCTGGGGGAATGCAAGGTGTTGCTCAGTGACCCCAGGCTTGCAGGGGGTGCCTGCAGAGGCTCCACATGGACAGGCTGGGCCGCCTCTGCCAGCGAGGGCCCACCATGCCACAGCACGGGGCTGGCACCTGACTCCTGGGGCTGGGGCTGCCGAGGGGGAGGCCAGATTGGGAGGGGATGGTGACTCGCAAGGTTCCCATCGGTGTCTTAGAGGAGGGGTGGGGTCTGCTGACCCCAGGGCGTTCACAGAGGCATCAGCCCTCTCTGCCCAGTGTGAATCCTGAAAGGCCTCCCCTGCCCAGACTCTGCTTCCTGTCCCCTTCTGCCACTGCTGTCCCCTGGAGTCACCACTGTCTCCTGGGGTCACCGCTCTAGCCCTGATGCCGCCCGGCCCGCCCTCTGTCCTCGCAGCACTTTGTCTGCGCCAAGTGTGAGAAGCCATTTCTGGGGCACCGGCACTATGAGAAGAAGGGCCTGGCGTACTGTGAGACTCACTACAACCAGGTGAGCCCGGTGCAGAGCCCTGAGGGACGCGGATCTGCAGGGGCGGCCAGGAGAGCTGCCGTGAGCAGGGGAGGCTGTGGACACCCCTCAGGAGCTCTGCCAGGGGCTGAGCCCAGGCCTGCCTGCACCCTCAGCCCTGGTTCCTGGCCTGGGGTCTCGAGCCCCAGGCAGCTCTCCCAGCCTCAGTGTCTTCCTTTGAAGAATGTTCTGGGGCTGGTGTGAGGTCCTGGGCACACGGGGCTGACAGTGCCAGCAACCCCCTCCCTCCCTTGCTCTGGTACAGAAGGCGGGGGCGCTGATGGGACGTGGTCACCACCTGGGCCCGCCTCCTCGCAGGACAGCAGCAGCCAGAGCAAAGGGAACTTCTGGGGAGCAATGTCCCGGCCTGCTGTCCTTCCCGGGGCGGGGAGGGGGGGTGGTTCTAATGGGTTGCAGGGCCTGGGAGATGCCTGAGAGGGGCCGTGTTGGAGGGCCAGGCCGGCTGCATGATGGCCCTGGGCTAGGGTGTGACTGTCTGCAGCCGCTCTGACAGCCTGCTCGGCCCACAGCTCTTCGGGGACGTCTGCTACAACTGCAGCCATGTGATTGAAGGCGATGGTGAGGCCCTGTGTTCCCTCCCCCACCCCACCTGCTCTCCTGGGGCCTGGGTGCTGCAGCTGTGAGCCCAGCTGGGCCTGTGGCAGCCCAGACAGCCCTGATGAGTCACACGCTTCCCTCACAGTGGTGTCGGCCCTCAACAAGGCCTGGTGTGTGAGTTGCTTCTCCTGCTCCACCTGCAACAGCAAGCTCACCCTGAAGTGAGTCCCTGTGATCGTGGGATGGGGCTCAGGGTGGAGGGGGCTCCTGCTGGTCCTTCCTCTTAGCAGCCCTCCTGCACACCAGCTGGGTCTGGCCTGGGGATATGGTGGGGACAAGGGGCATCGTGGCCCCATACTGCCCAGTGAGATGGGGGCAGGTCCAGGGGGTCCAGGGCACAGTGAGAGGAGGAGGAACACACCTGCTAGAACCCTGGACTCTGGGGCGGGAAGGGCGTTCCAGCCCAGGGAACAGCATGTGCAAAAGCAGCAGTGTCAGCTGCTCATCCAGGAAGCCTCAAGGGGTGTGGGATGGCTGGAGTTGGGAGAGGAGAAATGGCGTCCGGGTTTCCAAGGGCCGTGGGGAGGCATAGAGGGTTCTGGGGTGTCAGAACCTGAGAAGCTTCTGGGAGTGAAGGGAAGCCTCAAGGCCTTCTCATCCCTATGCTGTCTGGTCAGGCCACCCTAGGGCCTGGCCTGCTGGCTAGGGGAGGCTGGGGGTTGGGGGAAGCCCACGCCACGGTCACCTGTCTGGGTTTAAAGGGGTGGGCGTGGGGCTCTGCTGACAGCCCGGCTTCCTCCCCAGGAACAAGTTTGTGGAGTTCGACATGAAGCCCGTGTGTAAGAGGTGCTACGAGAAGTTCCCGCTGGAGCTGAAGAAGCGGCTGAAGAAGCTGTCGGAGCTGACCTCCCGCAAGGCCCAGCCCAAGGCTGCGGACCTCAACTCTGCCTGAAGGCCATCTTGCACGGCCGCCTCTCGGCCCCTCCGCCTTCTCCCCTCCCGCTGTCCATGCTCGGCCCCCTCAGCCCCGTCCACCTGCACCCTCCGCACCTCACCCTCCCCTTCTCATTCCCTCATCTCTCCCTTCCCCATGTCTCTCCTCTCCTTGGCTATGGCTTCTCTCTGTGAGGAGGCAGGAGCTAGGGAGTGGGAGCCTGTGAACCCACATCTGACAGCCACGTCCGCCTGTGCCCACAGCTTCCGCCCACAGACCTCCAGGGACAGGAGCAAATTGCACCACAGTTCCCCGCCTGGCCCTCCCCAGGTGACTCGGTGGCTCGTGCTGTCCTGTGACAGCCCCTGCCCCAGAGCAGCCCCACTAAGTGCATGGGGCTCCTGGGCCACCCACAGCCAGGGCAGCCTGCCGGAGCCACAGGGCCAGGGCCACGCAGAGGGAGGCCTCTAGGAGTCACCTGCAATCCCTCACCACTCATTCAACCAGTGGTACAGTGTCCCTGTAGCCCACACTGAGCCAGCAAGTCCTGCTGTCCACACCCACAAGCTCCCTGGAGGGACAGGACCCACCTCCATCCCTCGGAAGGCCTTCCTGGAATCCCACCTTGGCCACCCCCCTACCGACCTTGGGGCTCGTGTTGAGCCTTTGGGCTGGGCCAGGGCCCAGGAGGTGGTGGGGTCAGAGGTGGCTTGTTACCACCTCCAGGGAGGACACTTCCGCTGCGGCCAGCGCAGACCTGGTGCTGGGCTCACGCTTGCACAATGAAGGCTTGTTCACACGACCACAGCAGCCTGCGTGGTTTGTGGCAGGGGTTGGGAGTGGAGCGGATGGCAGTGGCTGTGGACACACTGCTGCTGGGGCAGTTGAACAGAGGGACAGACATCAGACAGGCACGAGTTCAGGGGGCCCTAGCCTCTATCCCGGGCCAGGCTGCCATAAGGGGTTGAAAACTAGCCCTGCCAGGACCTCCCAAGCTTGGGTGGCAAGGTCCACATAAGCTGTCCCAGTGGGCAGAGTTGGGGGGTGGGAAGGGACAGGACATGCCAGGGAGGTGGGGGAATCCAGGCCTCCAAGGTGCTATATCCAGCTCTGGCCACTGGGCACAAGCTGGCCTTAGCACGAAGCCAGCAGCCAAAGAGCCGTACCTCCACCCAGGCCTCCTGGGTGCCCCGGGCGGCAGGCGGGGGGCGGGGATGACAGAAGGTGTGAGGAGGGGTCTGGGAGGACGACTCTCCCAGGAGTGTCCCTCCCCAGTCTGAGAAACAGGAAGGAAGGGAGGGGGAGGAAGGAAGCAGAAAGAGGGAGGGATGAAGTCATTCCTGGAGAATGCAGCTGCCCTCCCAGTTCCCTGGGAAAGTCGCAAGGCATTTTGCTTTTTCTGTGGCTCTCCGGGCCAGAGCCTCCCAGGCCCCATGTCCATCTCGTGCCACACCCTGCTCCCTCAGACACACTCGCTTCTCCTGCTCCAGGGATTTTTACTGGACATTCTGGTGGGGTGGGGTTGCGGCGGGGTCCTCTCAGCCATCCACCAACAGCCTGGGGGTCCTAGACTCCTGACCCACTCTGGGTCTTTTTACCTCCATATGCAGCGCCCAGGACAGAGGGGGGGCCACCTGCGGGGCTGAGTGGGCTTGTATGGGGGGCAGCATGGAAGGCTGCCTGCTGAGGACAGGCCCTGGGCTGAGAGGGCCTGGGAAGGTGCTGCCAGGCTGGAGGTTGGGAGGGTGCCTGAGCAGACACACCAGCATCCGCTGCTAGGTATTGGCCAGGGCTGGGGCCTTGGAGCCCCACTGCTTGTTCATGGCACTCAGGAGCTGCTGCACATATGAGGTCAGTAGGTCGTCCATCTTGTAGCCCTGGACAGGGGACAGGGTGGGTCAGAGGCTGTGGGTGCAGAGGGCAGGTGGGGGTCCTGAACTCGGACCACCTTCTCTTCCTCAGCACCCAGCGGTGCAGGGCATGGAGAAAGGGCAGGCGGGCTCCTGCCGTTGGCAGTGTCATTTCTGCCTGCCCTGCTGGGGCTAGGTCTCCCTCCCTCCTCAGAACGGGCCAAGGGTGCAGGGGCTCCTGCCTGGCCTTGCCACCTTGGCTGCTGGTCCTGGGGATGCACCTAGTCCTCCTCCAGGTCTGCTGCCCTCCCCCCCCCCGCCTGGGCCCTGTGACTGAGCCCTCTTAATGAGCCACTTGAAAGGGGTGAGGGTGGGGAACCCAGTCTCCAGCCGCTCCATCCTGTGCATCCTGGCTGGGAGAAAGGACCAGAGCTCACCAGGGAGGTCTCGCACAGCAGGCGGCTGCCACGGCCCAGGCTCCCCAGCACCATGTGGAAGTAGGTGCTGCCGCTGCTCCAGCTGGAGATCTTGGTGAAGGGATAGGTGGTGAGCAGGTCCTGGGGGCAGAGAGGGTGGGTGGGCAGGGTGCCTCCAGAGCCCGTGGGCTGTGTGTGTGTTAGGGGACAGGAGAGAGGCAGGACACACCGCAGAGGTGACTGCAGCCCCACCTGCACGGGTCCCTGGACTTGGTGGCCCCCAGCCCCTCCGGAGGCCCAGCAGCTACCTTGGTCTTGGGGTGGATGAGCAGAACCCCATGTCGGTTGATGGCGATGAGGATGATGTCCGGGTAGGAGGGCTCCGAGGTTTGCTGGCAGGGAGGGACACAGCGGTTGTACTCCAGCCCAGGCGGCCAGGCTGCAGCTCCCAGCTCACCTAGGCCACGTGCACATACACACACAGGCCCACGCCCTCCAGCCTCGTGGCCAGTCCCACCCAAGATGTGTGCTGGTTGATGCTGGGCCTGCCGGGGCAGAGCTGAGCAGAACCTGCTTGGGCAGGAGGCCCGGGCATGGGGCAAGGTCTACCTTCACCTCGAAGAAGGCAGACCCGAAGGTGGGCCAGCGGCAGATCCACTTCAGGAAGGCCACCTTGGCCTCCTCCACTGTCTTGTCCTTGTGCTTGTCATAGGCCAGAAGGATGCTCTGGGGAACAGGAGAGCCAGTAAGGGCCTGGGTGCTGAGGCCCCGCAAAGCCCTGGTGGGAGCAGCACCTGCCTGCCCCAGGCCAGTACGGCCGGGAGGGGAGGGGAGGAATGCGGCGTGGGACACAGTCTCGGTGGCGCTGTGGACAGCGTGGGAAGGCGTGGTGTGTGCAGAGCCAGCCCACCCTCCACACCACCCGGGTGCACCCATGTGGTCTTGGAGCCCAGGCAGGGCATGGCACTGGGGCAGGAGCCCAGGGAGGAGCAGCAGCCCAAGAACCCTTCCCCAGCCCCATGAGGGACCTTTTTCCACTCCTCCAAGGACATCAGGCGTGTGAGGTCCTTGGGCACCAGTTCCCTCAGGATCTTGGGGACACTAGCCAGCTGGGACCGGTCGTTGTTGAACTGGGCCTTGTAGATGAGGCCCGCCAGGTGGATGGCATCCTCCCGCGAACACTTGTGGAACCCGCGCAGGTACTTGGGCAGCTCCTGGGTGGTGGACACGCTGGGCATGCTGGGTCTCCGCCGCGACCCGCATGCCCCCAACCTCTTTCCCGCTCAGAGGGTGGGGACCTGGGGCTTAGCCCACCCCATCCAGGACGGACTGAGCAGGGTAGAGCTTCAGGCCAGGGGAATGACCCTGAGTCAGGGCAGGGCCCCCTGACATCTGCGTGGAGGTGATGGCCTTGCTCCACCCATGTGGTTGGCCCTGCAGGCCATGGCCACCGTTCCATGGGCCACAGGACCCTCTATCCCACCCTCCCCAAGTCATGCTGCAGGTGCCAGTGCACTCACTGTCCCCAAACACTGTTGCCCTCTGCTTCTGGTTCCAGAGCCCTCAGGGGCTTGGTCTGCCTACCACATGGGCTGGCACCCAGGGCTGAGGCTGGTCCTGCCCTGGCCTGCTGGCTTCTACAGCCTCAGAACAGGTGCGGGAGGATGGGGGTGGCCCCAGTGCCCACCAGGGCAGCCTGCCCGGTACCTGGTGGTAATGGAGTATGGTGTCCGCATTCACATCCTTTCCCGGAGTGATGTTGAGCCACAATTTCCGCATGAAGTACACCTGGTAGGAGAGCGTCACGGGGGCCCCTGGGCGAGGGCCAGCAGTGGGCACCAAGCCTGGCCCAGCAGGTGTACCATGACCCCCTGGCACCCCCCACACTGCACCTGCCACCTCCCTGCCTGGAAAGCCTCCACCCTTCTTCCTCCCCAGTCCCCCGCATTTTCCTCAGCCTCCAAGATGAGCGTAGAGGCTGCCTTCTCCAGGAATGTTCCTGGACTCCCACCCCCAGCCCATGGGGGTCATGCCCCTCAGCCCCGGGGCATCCTTCATCAGCCCGTGGTGCAGCCACCGGTTCCTGCCTGAGCTGGGAGGCCCTCACCGCCAGGACCCAGGGCCTGGTTGTCCCCACAACCCAGGGACACGGGAAGGAATGGATGGATGAATGGGCATGGGCCACACGGAGGCCGACGATGCCCCCTCACCCCACCCAGCCGCACCCTCGCCCAGCTCCACAGAGGCCTCCTCACCTTCCTTCTGGGGCTTGTTCTTCTTCACCCAGTCAGACACCTGCCTCAGGGAATCGAAGAAGAAGTCTCCCTCCTTCTGGCTGATGACCTGGGGAAGGGGAAGGTGCAGGGACGGCGGGTGGCTTCCAGGGGACTGTCCTCCTGAGAGGGCCCTGCCGGGCTCTGGTCCACTGGCCACCTACAGCCTGGGTGCTGCGCTGGAGTCGGCTGTGCATGGGCTTTCGGCGTGTGGAGTTGGCTGTGCTCCGGGACCCCACCTACCTCCGTCCCGGCAGCCCTGGCTGTGCAGCCTGGTCCAGCATGGGTGCCCCTGGCCGAGGCCCCCACCAGGCAGCACCTAGGATCCCGCTC
>NW_012115155.1:10000356-10045911 GCF_000951035.1 Colobus angolensis palliatus | reverse complement strand
GCCCAGCCCACCTTGTCTGCAATCTTGATGAAGAGACTGCAGCCCTCCCAGGAGGCCAGCTGCAGCCTGGTGGCAATGCTGTCACACACATCCCGCACCCGTGTGTTGGCAGCCACCTCCAGCATCTGGACAGAGAGGCAGCTGGTGAGGCCCGGGGCCTGGCTAGGGGCCAGCACAGCCCAGGATGAGCCTTCCTAGCCTGGCACCTTTGCTCCTTCATGAAACCTGGGTTGGATGTGGTCTGCCCTGAGCAGAACAAGCCTCCCTTCCAGAACCCTGGCCAGCAGCTCACACTGTTTAGTCCCAGCATTCGTTGCGCTGGGGCCCTGGAGGCCTGGCCTTTTGATTTGCCTTCAGAGCCCAGCAGCCAGACTGTGGGAACTTCCTGTTACTGGGACCTGAATGTCCCCAAGACCAAAAAGACCACCCTGCTGTTGGAGAGGGCGTGAGGCGACACTGCCCACCTTGGCCTCTCAGCCGGCTCCTCTTTGCTGCCCCTGGTGAAGGCCTCTGTGTCACGGCTGGGTCCTGGTGGTGTCCTACCTGTCCCCTGTCCCCTTTCTCCCCCAGCAGCCATGGCAGGCTCTGTGCACAAGGCACACACAGCGGGGACATCTCGCCCACACCCCAGCTGCTCAGAAGCCCCTAGGAGCCCCCAGATCCTGGGACTCACCTTTGCTGCCCACCCCTCTGTCCTCTCTCCTGTGTCCTGGGCCTGGATCCCCCAACTCATACCTTGGGACTGGCCTGACTTCCAAAGGGCAGGCGGGGCCTGCGTCCCATGGGGAGGGGGCAGGAGACTGGTGAGGATGGGACAGCCCTAGAAAAGGCTCTCCGGGGTTCCCAAGGAGCAGGCTGGGCCAGGAGGGAGGGTGCCGCATGGCCTTCGGAGGCCTGAAATTTGCCATGCAGGCCAGAGCAGGGCCTCACCTCGCTGGTGTCATTGGGGAAGTAGACCTTGTGGCAGATGCGGGAGATGTTCTGCTCTGCGGCCTCCACCTCCACCTGGTGCGGGGGCTGCTTCCGGGGCCCTGTCCTGAGGGGGAAGCGTGTGCTGCAGGTGCCACCCCCACCCTCATCCTCACCCATGCCCCAACCCCAATGCGGGCCCTAAACCATGTGCCAGAAATAAAAGAAAAATAACCCCAGTGACCATCACCGGGGTGGTTCCAGCCCCTTGCACATCCCAGGGGCTGCCTCTGGCTCGCGTGCGGCCTCAGCGGCAGCGACGCTGCAGCTGTGCCCGAAAGCCTGGGCCACACGTGGGGAAGGGCCAGGCCAGGAGGTGCCGGTGGGTGAGGCCGGCCGTGTTCTTGTTCTCACACAATAGAGGCATCGGGCAGGGGCCAGGGACTCTGGCAGGGCCTCTATGGGGCACCCACCTCCCCCTGTGACCATGGCTGCCACTGAAATCAGCCACTGCCACAGCCAACCTGCCCTCCTCACGGCCACAGGCCACGCCAGAGGAAGCAGGAGCGGTGGGGGAGAGCAAAGACGGCCAAGGAGGAGCTTCCCGGCTGTGGGCGGATGAGGGAGGCCGCATGGACTTGGAAGGATGGCCTCTAACCTCAGCCTTGAGGGCCTGGGCTGGGGCATCCAGGTCCCCCTCTATCCCCCAGGCAGTGCCTCTGTGCCACCGCCGGGCAGTGGTGGGCAGGGGAGCTGGTGGCTATGACGGAGCCTTCTCTCGACCCTCCTGGGCCTCACCCCCCACCCTCTTCTCTGGCGGCTCGGGGCCTGATCCTGCCTCCCAAGCTGACACTGGCTTCTGGAGAGTCCTCCTGGGACCATGAGCTCCTGGAGGGCTGGCCAGGCCCACGACATCCCAGGTCTGTGGGCCCAGGGTCAATGCTGGGGGCTGGAGGCACTCGGCTCACCTGAGGACCCTCTGGATGCGGCGGCCGCAGTCGGGGGCCAGCAGCTTCCCCCTCCGGGTGTCTATGAACTTTTGGGCATGGGGCAGCAGCCCCTTGCTGGGGGGGAAGAGGCCAGTGCAGAGCCACAGCAGCTGCCAGCCCCGCTCCTCGCTGTGCCTGGAAGATGGCATTTGTCAGCAGGGAAGGGCTCCTCAGGGGGCCCAGGCCAGGCAGGCACCTTGGGGAGCAGGGACGGATACGAGAACTACCTGAGGTCTAGAGGGCCCGAGGCTGGAAGGGCACCAGCCAAGCTGCACCATGCCAGCTGTGCCCAGCTGCCTGATGCCACGGGCTTTTGCACCCTCAGAATGGGGGTGGGTGGGCATTGCACCCATTTTGTGGAAGAGGACACTGAAACTCACAGAGGCCATGGCCTGCCAGGTCACACGCACGGGGTGGGAGCGGGCAGAGCCGTCCTCTCTTGCTCTGACCGCCCCTAGGACATCAGCAGAGCAGACCAAGGGCCCCAGCCCTTCCCACTGCTGATGCAGGCGCCCAGGCGGGGGTTCCGCTGCCACGAGCTGCGGTGTCTCCTCTGAGCCTCGGTCTGGCCTCAGGGGCTGGGATGAGGACTGAGGGTGACAGCGTGGGCCGGCCACCTCCCCAGCAGACCTGTTGGAGTTGTGCGTCAGCTGCTTCAGGATCTGGCAGTAGACCTCGTCCTGCAGGGCCGGGTGCTGCAGGGCCAGCGTGAAGATCTGGTCGGTGAGCTCCAGGCTGGGCCAGGCCTGCCGAGAGGGGTAGTCGCCCATGTACCGGAGGATGGGTGTGGCTGTCAAGGAGCACGGTGCTGGGGCGGCCCCACGCTGACCACAGACTGGGGATAGATGCTGACCCCGACCTAGGCCCCTTGCTGACCCCTGACCCCAGCCCTGCGGTGAGCCACGTGTGGGCTCTGTCCCCGCCACTCTGGGTTTCTCAGACTTCCTGGGCTCTTCTGCCCTAAAGCACAGCTGTAGGGCCAGGAGCCCCCGGGTGCCTCTGCCCTGGGGGTGACAAGGCGCAGGCAGGCTGGTGGGGAAGGATATCGACAAAGATCTGGCAGGCGATGTCCCAGAAGTCAACGTTGGCGTGGACTCGCTTGAGCAGTGGCTGTCGCAGCGGCTCAGAGGAATAGGCCCACAGGTGGCCGCGGGCACGGGCCAGGGGCAGCACGGCCATGCTCACTGTATCCTTCTCTGGAGCCCTGTGAGGTCAGAGGCTGGCATGAGGCCTGCCCTGTGGCCTTCTCTGTCCTCTGACACCCCTGGGTGGCTGTGGGAGGGCCAGAGCACCCCACCCTGCTGCAAGCCCCTCCTGACTCCCCTGGCCTGGGGAGGCCAGGCAGGCTCCACATGGGTGGCGTGGCCTCTCTGCAGCCCTCGGGGGGTGCAATGGGGCGGGACGGGGGTGCAATGGGGCGGGGCTGGGAGCGGGGGTGCAATGAGGCGAGGTGGGGCTGGGAGGTGGGGGCACAATGAGATGAAGTGCGGCTTGGGGGGCACCTGAAGAACTCGAAGGAGAACTCCTCCAGGGTATGCGGCTTTTCCTTGGGTGGTTCCTCGGGACGTGGCTCTGCAAGCTGCCCCTCCTGAGCCGCTAGCTTCCTCTTCTCTGGTGACATGGCGAGCAAGCTCTGGAGGGGGCACAGGCCTGTGGGTGCCCAGGAGCCACCACCCATGAGGCCCTTCCTGCAGGCTCCTCCCAGCCCGACGGCCTCAGTGACTTGGGAGGGGTCAGGCCCAGGGCTGGACAGGCCAGGGCTCACCCACACCCGTCACCTGCCGTGTGACCCAGGACCGTGACTCTGCCTCTCAGCGCCTCTCTCCTTTCCCTCGGGAAGATGGGTGCCAATGGCTGTGGCACCCACATCACCCGTTCTGGGAGCCACGGCACTCTGGGTTTCTCAGACCCCCAGCTCCCCTTCTCCATGGGGCGCCCTCTCACCCCAGCCCTACCTGCCTGGTCTGCCACCAACTTCAGGCCTCAGCACAAATGTCCCTCCCTCAGGGATGCCTTCCCAGACAGGGGGAACTCCCCACCCTATTATTTGTCCCTCTCCTTGGTGGCACTTTACATAGTTGCCATCCATGCATCATTATCTGCCCATATGTCTGCCCTGAGGGTGGAGCTGCTATGGTGCCCAGACTCATACCACAGGCACAGGGCCCATACTCGGCACTCAGTATGTCCATGTTACAATGCCTGCCATTCCTGCCTCCCGAGAGCCTGGTCTTGGCTGGGGTGGGTGGTTCCCTTGTGCGGGCAGAGACTTGGGCCCCCTTGGGTCAGAGTGTAAATGAGGCAGAGGAAGATTGGGTTTGTCTCCAGGACACAGCCGTGATGGAAGAGGGAGGGAACACCCATTCACTGAGCGCCTACTAAGTACCAAGAGCTGGGCTGGCACTGCACACACACCTTGCCACAAGAATGGTGGGGGCTGCCCAGGTGGCCCTCCTGGCCTCTGCTAGGTGGGCTGCAGGGCCTGAACTAGGCCTCCCAACTAGGCATCCCAGGACCGCTCCACCCTGCCCTCGGGTACCCAGGCTGAGGACAAGGGAGCGTGCCAGTTACCAGCAGCTGTGCCGAGGGCTTAGTGACCGTGGGGATGGTGTAGAGGCAGGCCGTGGGCACCAGCCCCGTCTTGCCTGTCCTGTCGTTCTGGCCGAGGGTCCAGTTCTCAGAGGCCAGCAGCCCTTGCTTCTTTGTCAGGACCAACAGGTCCCCCTTCTTGAAGGCCAGGAGGGTGGCGTCATCTGTAAGGGTAAGGAGGCTGCCATTTGCTGAGGGCTCTGCAGGGGCCAGAGGCTGTGCTGGCATTTTGTGGGTCATCTCCCTTGACGGATGAAACAGAGGTACAGAGTGGTGGGCAGAAGACCACTCCAAGAGTGAGCAATGGTGGGACTGGAACCTCGGGGGCCTCAGATGGCTGTCACCTGCTGCAGCCACACAGGCGCAGAGCCCAGGGTGGGCGGGGGCTCGAGAGCTCTGACTGCAGCCCTAGCCCTGGGAGACCCTCGGAAGGCTGACCAGGAGCCAGGGATGAGGGAGGGGAGGATGCACAGGCTGGCAGTCCCCACGCCTGGCCTCAGTGCTGCCTGCCTCTCTAGCCCGCTTCCTCATCTGGAATTTGGAGATGGTAATCCTCTTTCCCTCGTGCGGTGGCCGTGAGTACTGAATGGGGCAACAGGGCAGCACATCTCAGCTGACATTTCTCACTTGCCCAAGACCCCACGCACAGCCTCTACTGCTGCATCCCAACCAGCACCCCCTTCTGAAGTCCCTGCACTAACTGCACCACCCACTGCCCATGACTGCCCTGCCAGCAGCCTGGGCCAGCAGGGATCCTGGGGCTTTGTTATGCTCCCCCATAGCCCACAGACAAGCCCAGCTCTCGCTGGAGTGCCGGCTTGCAGGAGAGCTGCGGCCAAGAACTAGGCTCCCATCCCCTTGAGCTGTGTGACCCTGGGCGAGCTACTTCTATCTCTGGGCCTCTGGCCTCGTGTCTGTAAAATGGGATAATGGGGTGCTTCTGCAGCAGTGCACTGTGGGGATGGTGTTCAAAGCTTCCCTGGGCTGGAGGCTGGCCCTTCTCGGTGCTTCTGCAGCAGTGCAGTGCTGAGCGTGGCTGGCCTTGCAGGGCTGGAGACCACCTCCTTTAGCCCCTCATTTTGTAGAAGAGGAAGCAGAGAAGGTAGGGCCTGGTCTAAAGCTGCCCCCACAGAGCTTTGGGGCCCTCCCTCCCTCTGCTTGCCTTGCAGCTGCTGTGTGGAGATGAGCACGCCGCCTCCCTACAGACCCCCTGCGCGGCCCTCCCCCCACCCCACCCAGTTTGGCACCTGTGGCCTTCCTGTCCTGCAGGGCCATGGCGAACACGGACCTCTCCTTCAGGCCCTCCAGGAACAGGGCCACCAGCTCAGCGATGGCCACACTGCTGGGCGATGCAAACTCGTACTCCTCATGCATGGTGGAGAGCAGCAGCCTCTGCCTGCCCTGGGCCTCCCTGGAGACAGAGGGCAGCATGACCAGGAGCCCCCTCCACCTCCCCCTGATCCAGCCCCTCAACAGCCTCAGGAGGTGGGACTGGGGGTCCTGAGTCACAGATGAGGACATAGAGCTGCTCTACCAGGGCCAGGACCAGGACCAGGCCAGACACCACTGTGGGTCTGGACAAATGAAGGATGGCGGGGCACAGGGTCCCTCAGAGGCTGCAAGTGGTGCGGCCCGTGTGTGGGGCCGGCTCTGGGCAGATAATGAGGTGGCCGGTGGGCAGGGACACCACAGTGACGCTGCAAAGATCAGAGCTGAGCTGAGTCGGCGGCTCTGCCAGGTGCTTACTCTGAGCCACCGAGCCTCGGTGTGCCACAGTTTACTCATCTGCAGAACGGGTGATGCTGTCAGGACTTCATGGCATACAGGAAAGTGCCCAGCATGGACAGCCTCAGTGAGAGGTGGCCAGTGGGGAGCGGTGGCCACTGTACGCCTGGCACAGCCCAGAGATGCGTGTGCCACTCTGTCGTGTGCTTTAACCAAGGGGCGCTCTGGCAGGGCTTGGGTGGGGCTTCCCAAAAGGCATGAAAAAGTTTCCAACGAGAGCCATGGAGACCCCTGGGAGTGGGGGTCAGCCCCTGCCCTGCCCCGTGCCACACCAGGCACTGCCCCTTGCCGCTCTCCCAGACAATCTGTACCCTCCAGGCCACCAGTTCTCGTCCATGACAAAGAAAGGCGCCTTCTAATTAAGTGCACGCCAGAGGCTGCACGCTTCTGTGCCCTTTCCGGGTGGATCTGGGTTTCAAAGAGAAGCTGTGAGTGCAACCGTGATGCCCCAACGGAGCACTTCGTGGGCAGTGCAGCCTGGTGCGGGAGGGTGGGACTCCCAAGTACAGAGGACATCGTATACATTGATTCTTGTCTCACCACCCCGGCCTGTCACCCGGGAGCGCACGCCGCCCCTCTCCCCATCTCTCCCTGAGCCCCTAGATGCATCAATCCAAGGACTCAGGGTGTGAGGAGATCTTCCCTCAGGGCCCCCACCTGTTGGCGACCAGACCCATGACCTCTGGGAAAGAGAGCTCCAGCAGTGTCTTCTCCCGCTGGTCCAGGAAGCAAAGCCCCTTCCAGTTAACAGCCAAGATCAGCTGCGTCTTGGGCAGGCGGGGGCCTGGCCAGGAGAGACGGCAATGCGAAGGCTGCACGGGATCCCTGGGTGCCCAGCCCGTACCCGCTCCCCGCCCCCCGTCAGATGCCATTACCTGAGAGTGTGATGACTTCAAAGAGCCGGGAGAAGAGCAGCGGCCACTGCAGGCGGGCGGCGTCCACCACCTGCTCTCGAACGGCCAGCGGTGTGGCTTGCCTCTGAGTGTATGGGGCCTGAGAGGGGGATCCTGGATGTCACCTCCGTCACCTGCCTCCCCAGTGAATCCCTCACCCAGTGCTCAGGGTAAAAGAGTTGGTGGATCCTTCTGAGAAGCCTCTACTTAAAGCGAGGCCAGTGCCTGGAGACAGATCCTGCAGGGACGGACCTGGGACGTCTCCAGGGACTGGTGCAGCCCTATTCCTTTTTTTTTTTTTTTTTGCTTTTTTGAGACAGAGTCTCGCTCTGTCACCCAGGCTGAGTGCAGTGGTGTGATCTCGGCTCATCACAAGCTCCGCCTCCCAAGTTCAAGCAATTCTCCTGCCTCACAGCCTCCTGAGTAGCTGGGACTACAGGTGCATGCCACTGTGCCCGGCTAATTTCTGTAGTTTTAGTAGAGACAGGGTCTTGCCATGTTGGCCAGGCTGATCTCAAACTCCTGACCTCAGGTGATCCACCTGTCTTGGCTTCCCAAAGTGCTGGGATTACAGGCGTGAGCCACCGCGCCCAGCCTGGCGCTGCCCTATTCTACCTGGGAGGGGTGTGGGGACCCGTTAGGAGGAGGGAGGAAAGCTGTTCCCTGTCCCCTCATTAGCATGTGTAGGGCGGGGCTGCGCTAGCTGTGGAAGGCGCTGTGTGCCCCAGCCCAGGCTCGCTCTTGCCAGCCCATGCCTTGTGGGTCTGTGACTCGCTCTGTGCAGGAGGGTATCTTGCTCCGAATCTGTGTCCCGGGCGCTTCTCTCTTCTTCTCTGGAGCTCTGCTGTGTCTCTGGGGGCCTCTCTTGGGGACCACCTCTAGTTCCTTGTCTTCCAGTTTCCTTCCTTCCTCTTTCCTGACTCCCCACATTCACCCGGTCCTCTCCCCAGCACCACTGTGCTGTGTCCATCAGCGACCATAATATCCAACCGAACTTTCTTTTCACTGTTTGTTGAATACAGTGTTAGTTCTTTAAAAAGTGGCTACTATTCATATACTGGCTTTGGGAATGTAATAAATGCATCAAATCTGAAGGCCAATCTCAAAATATTCGACATATATCAAATGTTTAGAATGTCCATACACTCTGGCCCGGGGGGTTCCCACGCACCCAGCGAGGGGATGCTGAGGCTCAGGGGCAGGCAGAGGGGCCCCCAAGGCCATGGTATGGTCAGCAGTCAGCCGCTGTGGGTGCCCTCTCATGCCGAGAGGCCAGGGCCTGGCCAGACACTGCAGTGCAGACCAGCACAGGGACCCATCCAAGATGCCAGCTTGGAAGGAAGAAGGTGGCATGGGCCTGTGACAGAGAGCTGAACTGAGTAGACTGCTTAAACCTGAAGGGACGAGGCTCTACATAACTGTCAAGCTGAAGCTTGTTGTTCCCCAGGGGGTGGGGATTGTAGGGAGGGAATCCATCCACGAGCCCCCCACCACCTAAAGGAGAGCCCTCGGCTGGGTGCCTGAGCGGCATGCAAGCTGACCTTGGCGCAGGCGGCAGTGACGAGGCTCGCCCACCTGTCTAGGGGCTTGGTCCTGTACAGCCTGTGGGGGATGCAGCTGGGCAGCAGCTCCTGGACAGCCTGGCTCTCCGCTGAGGCGCCGAGCTGCACGTAGCAGTGCCGGGCCAGCAGCTCCACCAGCTCTTCCTCCTGCACGGCCCAGGGCACCCACGGGGGCGAGTGAGAGAAGTAAGGGCTCACCCTTCCCCAGGATGCCCCTGACCCGTGGCAGAGCTCCTGCCCCAGCACAGGGGAGCTAACCTGCAGCTCACGCAGGACCTTCCCCCTCCCTGCATGCCCTGACTGGGTCACCACACAGGCCGGGAATCCCCGAGGCCTCGGCCCGAGCCCACAGGCCCTCTGCCTGAGGACAACGGCTGCTCTCCAGTTCTGGCATGAACCCGGCAGGGTTGCTCTGAGTGGCAAGGTCCTTCCCCATCGGAGCTCCAGTCCTTGCTGGTCAAGAGAGACCAGTGGCCACCCCCGTGGAGTTTCTGCCGGGCTCAGCTGGACAGGACCCAAGAAGCCCCTTCGCTCTGGAAGACCAAAGCCTCGTGGAGCCTGGTGTCCCGTCACTCCCTGCCCATGCCGCCTCTTCCAGGTGGGCTTCCTGCGCTGCTGTGGCCGCCTCCCATGGGTCCCTGAACAGCATCTTCCTGACTCGGCACAAGGAGGGTTGTGCCTGCTGCCCCCAGAACTTCAGGGGCACAATCACTCTGCTTTCTCACAATCACCCTACAAAAGAGCCCCCGGTACGCTCTGCACAGTCCAGGTGAGAGCCCCTCCAGAACCAAAGTCAGATGAGGGCCCGAGACTCAGCTGTGACAGGACTTTCCAAGGTCACAATGCCAAGAAGAGGGGGAGGTGGGACTCAGGCATTAGGGCTCCAAGGCCACGTTCTCGACCACCAGGTCTCACTGCCCCATAAACAGAGCAGGAGAGGTGAGGCCAGGCAGGCCTGGGTCCTCTGGGACCTGGGAGCACGGACCCCGGAGGCTTGGACAAACCTGTGGCCTGGGGGAGGAGGAAACAGAGGCTGGGCCTGGAAGGGACCTGCACCCTGTGACCCCCTTTCCTGGCCCCCGTTCCGCTGCCCTCGGCCTCCTGCCCCTCCGCCTTCCCCCTGGCCTCAGAAGCCAGTTGGGTGCCTCCTCTACGGGATGCTTCCTGATGGCAAAGCCCAGGGTGGCCCTGGCTCTCAGGCCCCTCACCTTCTCGAAGCTGTATTCGCCAGACCAGACTCCGTGCAGGACTTGGCGGTAAATGAGCTCAGTGCTAACGGGGTCCTCCCGGGAGTCGTGCCAGGGCGTGAAGAATTCCTTCCGGAAGTAGATGCGCCAGGGTGACTGGCGCTGGCTCTCACCCCTCTCCTGGGCCAGCTGCTCACACTGGGCGATGGCATCCATTACGTGGTCACGCCCGCTGCCCAGGGACCAGAACTGAGGCCAGAGTGGGGGAGCAGGGGTTAGCAGCTGTTGCATGCCCCACCCCACAGGGATGCCCACCGTCAGCATGTGCAAGTGGAGGACAGGGCCTGGGGCCCTTGGAGCCCAGCGCGGGCTGAGTGGACACTGCTGAGCCCATGTAGACAACTGAAGGGCTTCTCCACACAGCAATGGCCTATCTGCCACTCCCCATTACTCTCCCTGCAGCCCCTTCCCTAAGGAGGCAGACATGAGTCCGGCCGATGTGACTCGGCCTCCGGTGCCTTGGTTGGCAGACTGGTGTGTGTCTGAGTCTGAGGGTGTGGAATTGGGGGTGCCTGTGTGGGCGGTGAGGGTCTGTGCTCGTGTGACCCTCCATGTTTGCTGCAAGGGCGTCCACAGCTCCTGGGCATGAGGGAGTTTGGAGCAGGAGACTGGTGTGAGTGCCTGATGTCTGTGCGTGGCAGCTGGGTGGGGACCAGGTGTGCCCGCGGCACTGCTGGGGCTGAGGTGCAGCTGCGAGGTGACCATGTGAGTGTGGGAGGACAGGCTGCTTGCTCTGTGTGTGTGTGTATGTGTGCACCTGCCTGTGCCTGGCGGCTGGGAGGGCAGGCGGTGGCCGGGCTGGAAAGGTGAGAGGGCTTGAGCCTCGGGGTGCCCTCCCTGGGTGTGTGAGGGAGGCGGGTGACGGGCAGGGTGCCTGGCCAGTACCTTGTCGTACACGGCGACCTGGAGGGAGAAGCCCAGGTGGTCGCTGAGGCCCTGCTTGTGAGCGATGTGCACGCACATTTCCCGAGATGTGGAGGCTGAGTCCACAGAGACGGTCAGGCTCTCTCCAGTGGCCAAGATGACTTGGATGGGGATGTGCTTCTTGGACTTGACAGCCTGGGGACAGATGAGATTCAGTTCCCCGGCCTCTCGGAACCTATGGACAAGAGGCCGGCCCCCCATCCACCACCTCCCTCCTCTCCCCAGTCCATGCGCTCTGCTTGCCATCCCGTGGGTTCCCGGGGGTGGGCCCTCTGAAGCCCCAGGCCACAGGCTTGGCATGGAAAACAAAATTCAGGCCAACAGGTGTTTGCTGCTGGGAGCACAGCCACCAGGCAAGAGCAATGTTAGCCACCAGCGTCCAGGTCCTCCTGGACCTCCAGCGGGGGCAGCCTCGGGCCACAGTGGCTGCTTTTATGAGAATCCTGAGTTTGGTGTGGTTCAGTGACTTCACCTCACAGAAGACCCGGAGCTCTTGGGAATCTGAGTCCAGGACTCGGGAACATTTTGGGGCCTTTATGTATCGTCCCCTTGTGTCAACATGCACAGCTACTGCAAGTTCACCTACAATTCCAGGGCTCATGGGAGGGAGCCCCTGTGGGCTCGGGGGCAGGGTGAAAACAGAAAGAAGGTGCAGCGGAAGTGACCCGCAGCTCCTGGTCTAGGGCACCTCAGGCCACAGGGCAAGCACCTGCCAGGGTTAGGCTGCGGCCAGAGCTTTGTGTAGAGCCAGGTGCAGGGGTGCTTTCGCCACCCTGGCTGGCTGTTCTGAATGACCCTTCCTGAGAAAACAGCGAGAACTCACAGATGACACAGTTGCCAAAGCAGGTTGAGGTGGCACATGTGCCCAACAGCAGTGCCAAGGATGCTAACCATGTGTGACCACTGCCCTTGTCACCAAGTGAAATGCCCTTGGAGGGGACAGCTGGAAGCAACTGGCACACTGTAATGCTAATGAATGGGTCTGGTGATCTTCCCCTTAGCTAGTGGGGCCCTAAAGGAGTATGGATTTGGAGATGGGGGCCACGCCTGGGGAGGCTGAGCCCCAGGGGCACTCACAGGGACCACTAGCATGGGAGGTACCACAGAGGAGATGGCAGGGCTCAGAGGACAAAGTTCTGTCCTAGAAGAAGGCACCCCATGAGTTATGTGGGGGGTCCCTGGGTGCCTGCACCACCCCACCCTGCCAGCTCCCACCCCTGCCGGCCCCTACCTGCAGTTCCAGCCAGGTGGGGGGCTCTGCACGCACCCCATTGGCATAGGTGCGTCTCAGGCGCTCGGCACAGAAGGGGCCATAGGTCGCCGGCCCTTGGCCAATGAAGTTCAGTAGATACTGGTAGGTGAGGAGGGGAGAAGGGAGGAAGACACTCAGAAAGGAGGCCAGTTTCTACTCACTGCCCAGGTGGACTTAAAAATTATAATACTCGACGTGTAAGGTACATTGAGGGGCATGCTCACACCTGTGAGAAGGAACATGGATCAGTGTGTTTCTGAGGAACAGTGGCAACATGTTTCAAACGGCGCATAGTCTGGACGTGTGCACACTCTTTGTTGCAACAATGCAGGACTATCCTAAAGGTGGATGTGTGGTTTTTGATCATGGTGGCATCTATGGAGACGAATGACTGGAAGATGAACTCTAAGTGCCCACTCACAACTCCAGTGCCTTCTGGAACAGAGAGGCACCACGCTGGCATCTCAGAGGCTGATTGCATGAGAAAACATAATAAAGATAGTAAATGAAAAGTGCAGGGCCAGGCACAGCGGCTCACGCCTATAATCCCAGCACTTTGGGAGGCCAAGGTGGGAGGATCACCTGAGGTCAGGAGTTTGAGGCCAGCCTGGCCAACATGGTGAAACCCTGTCTCTACTAAAAATACAAAAATTAGCCTGGTGCGGTGATGCGCACCTGTAGTCCCAGCTACTCTCGAGGCTGAGGCAGAAGAATTGCTTGAACCCGGGAGGCAGAGGATGCAGTGAGCCGAGATGGCGCCACTGCACTCCAACCTGGGTGACAGAGCGAGATTCCATCTCAAAAATAAAAATAAAAAAAATAAAGGCAGAAGAATCCATGTCCCAGACATGTTTGAGAAAACGCGTTGAAGCTCTTTTTGTGTCACAGAAAGATGTTGTTTCTTCTGCCTTGGGGTGGGGAGGGACAGCCTGGAAGGGTTTACTGGTGTCAGGAGCAGCCTGAGTGCCATGTACAGATGGCCTCAGTGACCGTGGCTCCTGCTGTCCCCAAGGGGATATGTGAGAAAGTGTTTTCTGTTTGATCATAAGAACCCTGTAACACCAGGAAAGACCAGAAGAAAATATTAATGGAAGTTACCTCTGAGTGTGGGGATGACTTTTATTTTGGCTTTAGATGTTCTGGATTTTCATATTTTAATTTTATAATCAGAATTTAAAGGTATATGAAGTCAGTGAAGCTTGGGTCTACTAACACTTGGCCAACCCACCTCCACTTTCAGTCCTAAGAACTAGAAAGAGGCGCCGCGGCCCATCTCCAGGCAGGGCCCATTCCTGGACACCTGTCTTTTCAAGGCCCCTGTCATCTACCTTCTCATTTTAGTCTTGAAGCACCATCCTGGCACCTGAACCAAAGTGAAATGACCCTGCAGACCGTGCATAGGGGCTGGAAGGAGCCAGGAACAGGGTCCTCTTTTTCAGATGGGGAAACCGAGGCCTGTGGAAACACAGGCACGGCTGCCCATCTGGCCTGCAGGAGCAGGAGAAACGGGCCACAGACTGGGATTTGTGGACCTGCTCCAGGGCCAGGGGCTACCTATGCTCCCACCGTAACCTGCCCCCTGCCCGCCCTCCTGGGCCCTCTCACCTTCATGAACCTCTCTGAGGGTGGGAAGCAGCCGAGGCAGAGGCTGAGCAGGATCCAGCCCCGGGCCAGGCTGCTTGTTTTGAAGTTCTCCGAGAGCTGCTTGCAGATTTGGCAGTAAATCTCATCCCTGAAAGACAGAGACCATTGGGAGAGTAGGCTGGGGGCTGGAGAAGGAGAGGAGACAGGGGTACCTGGGCACATAGCTCTTCTGCACCTGTGGGGGGTCCCATATGCAGGGCACCTCTCCAGCACTGGGGCCCTGCCCAGCCTCTTCTCTCAGGACAGTGCCACCAGGCTCTGCATTCCTACTCCATTCCTCTCCCGTGGCCTGTGCTCTCCGTCCTTTAGCGTGGGGCTCGGCTTCAGGAAGGAACGGGTTCTCCAGTCACAGCCCGTCCTCAGCAGCTGCACCCTTTGCACAGCCCATCTACTCCCAGATGTGTGGGATCCCCAGCCTCATGGTGAGATCTAGCCTCACAATGATTACGTTCATCTCTCCCTCTGCCTTGAGGCCCCACCTCCCTCCCTGAATGCAGCCCCTCCCCTCCACAGCAGAGAGAAAAGTGAGGACTTCATGAGAACCACTCAACCCCATCTCCTGACCCTTTCCACTCCCACAGTCTATGGCGCTTCCCCACTCCTGGAAGGGGTGTGTTGGGGACGGTTCTCTCCTGCGTCCTTCCTCATGGACTCAAGCCTCTATCATGCTATCAAAGTGGCCCATTAGCACCTCAAATCCCACGTCTCCAGAGGCCAGCATCTTTCCCCTAATACTCCGTGGTGTGCTGGTAAATGTTTATCAACCAGCTCCCCAGGAAGGAAAGCATAGCATTGGCTTATTTCTGTGGTGTAAATGTTCCCACCAAAGCCAATGTCAACTGCGACATGACGTCACCAAACAGAGTTGGGAAGCAATGTGCATGGCTGCCTCTCTGAGTTCCTGCATCCCTTCTCTTTCTGCACTCTACAGGCATCTCCATCAGCCATTCACTCAAACTGGCAATCTGGGGGTCATCCTGGAGCCCTCTCATCCCTCCATTCCCCCAATCCAACCAGCCCCCACCATCCATCCAGCTCCCACAATCCAACCAGCCCCCAAAACCCAACCAGCCCCCATAATCCAACTGGCCCCCACCATCCAACCAGCCCCCACCATCCAACCGGCCCCCACAACCCAACCAGCCCCCATAATCCACTGGCCCCCACCATCCAACTAACCCCCACCATCCAACCAGCCACACATGCTGCCATCTGTCTCCTGCATGTTTCCTCTGTCCCCTCCTCTTGGCTCCTGTTCCTTGGGCAATTCCTCATCAGCTCTCTCTGGATCTCTGTAGCAGCCCTGCCTGGCCTCCCAGCCCCAGGCTCCATCCTGCCACATTGCCAGGGAGGTCTTTCTGGAAGTCAAATATGATCAAGATCCTCTCTTGCTTAAAACTTTCCCCACTTCCCTTAGGATAGAATCGAAGCTCCATGCTCCAACTATGGCAAACCACTCAGAAATTCCAGACCCTATGGGCTGTCTCAAGGGTGACTATTGCAGGCCAAAAGAGTGAGGGTGGTGATCAACTCAGTATACCACTGGAGGCTATATGAGTAAACAGCAAACTGTTCTCATAAAAGCAGAATGTTGGCAAACTGACAAACTGTGTCTGCTGCCCAGAAGGATTGCTGATGGCAGGCTACGACCCAGGCACAGGTGTTTCTTGTGATTATCTACAGGGCACATCTGAAGCCTGTAATAATATGAACCTGTGATCAATTAAGCAGCTGACCAATTGTTACCTCCTCCTCCCTGCTCATGCTACCCAATACATACTAAGAGCTGAAGCAGCTCAGGGTGGGCGTTGCCTTTGCGCACTAGGAGTGGGGAGCCCTTCTTCCCCTGGCCTGTTCCTTTAATACTGCTTCTTTTGTCTTAAGTTTTCATTTCTACATTCATCCCCCTTCGTTCCGTCTCATAATTATGGTCTCAAGTAGTGACAGTAGTAACTCTCGTAATGACGGTCTTAAGTAGTAACAGTGGCAAACTGTGGCAAATGGTGCCTGGACAGGAACACAACAGGGACAATCAGGGACAAACAGACCTGAAGGGACCTGCAGGGACACACAGAGATAAGTAGGGATAAATAGAAATAGAGATAAATAGAGACAAAGAGAGACAAGTAGGGAAAGACAGGGACTTGCAGGAACTAACAGGGACTATAGGGACAGGCAGGGATAGATAAGGACTAGCAAAGACTAGAAGAGACGAGCAAAGACTAGCAGAAATTTGCAGGGACAGACAGGAACAGATCAAGACAGATAGGGTCCTACAGGGACTTGAGCGAGGAAGGTCTGCTGGAGCAAAAAAAAAAAATCCCAGAAAAAACTAAAAACCAGGCGAACGAGAACCCCGTTTCAAGTCTGCTGGCAGCATAAGGTTAGTGCTCTAAAAAGGCACTGGTCAGTGTCCTACAGGTACAAAGAACGGGAAGTTTTCGAATCAGGGTAACACGGGGAAGAATTTGGTTCTTTTCTCTTTTTTGTTTGGAGTTTGGTACGTACCATCTTTTTGTCATTATTTCAGGGTTTGAGATAATTTTTTGCCCCACCTACAGCACCTATCGAAAGTGGTGAACAGGAGAGGAAGGATGAAAATTGGCTTGTACCATCTTCTTTTGTGGCTACAGAAAGGCTAACTTCAGCTTTGTCTTTCGTGGTTTGTAAACGTGCGCTGGCACCTGTGAGATGTGCAGAGGACTTGGGAGGTTTTCTGAGAGCTTGTCAAGATGTGGGAACTGAGCTTCATTGCTCTGCAAATGTTGACTCGGGCAATGGCTAATTTGGTAGCTGACAGATCTAAAAGAAGCCAATGGGTTAAGCCCTGAAGTGGGAAAATGTTGTAAGTGTAGGAAAATTGGACATTTCAAAAAAAAACACTGCCAGACCTCTGGGCAAATCCTATAACACAGTCCCCCTCTGAACAGAAAAAACGCCAAGACTGCCCTCATTACAACAAAGGAAATCACTGGGCTCATCAACGCCACTCACAATTTCATCAAAATGGCACTCATTTCTCATCTGGAAATGAGAAGGGGGCCTGGACCCGGGCACCTCAAACGATGAGGGCACTCCCCGTCCAGGCCACAGCTCTGTTTCAGGGCTGGGTCTCCAGAGGTACACCGATTCCCTCTTCCCAGGACTGCCTGGAAACGCGGGATTGGATCTCCCAGGCAGAGTGTGTTACGTTAACTGGAGGAGACAAACTCACCAAGATTCCCATTGGTATTTGGGGACCTTTGCCAACAGGATACGTGGGATTAATGTGAGGTAAAAGCTGTATTAACTTACAGAGTATTATTGTAACCCCAGGAGTTGTTGATTGGGATTGTGAAGGAGAAATTCAGGTGGTGGTGATGTCACAAGGCCTTTGGGTTTTCGAACCGGGAGAATATTTACTTAACTGTTGCTTGTTCCCTGTAAATGGTACCCTTCTCTACGTAAGAAGTGAGGAGGTCAGGGATTTGGAAGTACAACTAGGAGAGAGATGTGTCTATCACAACCCACAGCATCTAGTAGATCCACTTGTGCAGTGTGAATTGAAGAAAGTAGGCTTTGTGGGCTTATGGATACGGTCTCTCACGGTAATAGAGCTTGAGGATTTTTTTTTTTTTTTTACTGAGTTATTGCACGAGAAGGATAAACTCTTGATTTGTTTTCTCTGTGTCTTCCGTTGATCAGAAAGAGCCTGGCTCTTGCTATCAATGGAGTTTTACCCCGCGGTAATTAACCAAAGAGGCAGAAGCTGAGTTGCAGCTTGTGAAGTGGATGCTTCAGCAACAGCATGCCTCCCGGCTGCAGCCACAAAAGCCTTTGCTTCTGTTTCAGTAGATTCACTAACGGGAACGACGGTATGCTTGTGTTTTCACAGGAAATGAACAAACCATGTGGGTGCCCTCAGGTCTGTGCGACCATCCAACGGGAGACTGGAGAGACCCATGGATCCCAACCATGGGCCTGGTTCCCCAGCTGAATGCGAAGATGGAACACACCACCGACCGGCAATTAAGGGCTGCGCAGCCTGCAATTGCCTTTCTCAATTCAAAAACAAAAAGGGAGGGAGGTTGCAGTCTGAAAGAGGGTCGTGACCAACTCAGTACACCACTAGAGGCTATATGAGCAAACAGCAAACTGTTCTCATAAAAGCAGAATGTTGGCAAACTGACAAACTGTGTCTACTGCCTGGAAGGAATGCCAAGGGCAGTCATGATCCAGGCACAAGTGTTCTGATTATCTACAGGGCACGTCTGAAGCCTGTTAGTAATAACATGAACCTGTGATCAGTTAAGCAGCTGACCAATCGTTACCTCCTCCTCCTCCCTGCTCATTCGACCCAATAAATACTAAGGGCGGAAGCAGCTCAGGGCAGGGGCTGTCTTTACTGACTAGGAGCAGGGACTCCTTCTTCCCCTGGCCCCTTCCTTTAATACAGCTTCTTTTGTCTTAAGTTTTCATTTCTACGTTTGTCCCCCTTCCACCTCATAATAACGGTCTCAAGTAGTGACAGTAGTAACTGTAGTCGTGACGGTCTCAGTAACCATGGCAGTCTGTCACAGGTGACCTGTTACCCTTTTCCTCTGGCAAACACCCCTCCTCCTTCCTGGCCCAGGTAGGCACTAAGGTCACTCCTCCTTGGTGCCCCTATGGAGCCCTGAACAAACCTCCATCTTAGCCCATACTGGTGGTATGAATTTCCTGGTCCTCTCGTGCCCCCCAACTAAAGGGTGAGCTCCTCCAGGACAGACTCATGTCTTCATCTCTGTCCCCGGCCCTCAGGCTAGGGCCTGACCCAGAGTGGGTAATGAGCAAGTGTGTATGGAATGTGTGACAGATGTGGAACGGGGCATCTGCTTTGGGAATTTCACCAAGCCCCCACAGCCAAGGACAAATGGATGCTCACATCCAACATTCTAAAGAGACACATTCTTGTAGGATTTACTAAAAGGTGGCAGAACTAGTGCAGCCACCAAGCCACCTCCAGCCTGCATAAGGGAAGATAAGAAATTTGGAATGTGATCCTGGAAGGGACTTCATGGGGGTAGAGAGATCTGTGGCCCATTTCTACTCCCTGTAAGTGACGAGGGTGGTGAGGGGGACCCCAGGAGAACTGCCAAGAGAGATGGGGGCTGCCAGAGAAGAGACCCCTGTCACTCCCCATCTGATGCCTGCTGAGCTCCAAAAGCCCATTTGCCACCTCCCAGGGTACTAGAATAGAGCCTGTTGACTGAGTTCTTGCCAGTGCTTGATTTTTGTACCCTGGAGTTAGGGACCTCCATGAACAAAGAGATTAGTGCCTGCTTGCTCCTGGAGAATTCTGAGCCCATCCTGATGGGCCAGGAGGAGAGAGGACAGGAGACAGGAGCTACACAGGTACTGTATGGTTGGGCAGGCATGAGCTTCCTGCTGACCAAAAGATGTCATGGAAGGAGCTGAGCTTCAGGCATCTAGATGGGATCCCGCACAAGCAGGAGCCCATTTTCTAGAAGACCCCAGCAGGAAGAGGCTGTGGGATGTTCCACTTCAGCCTAGAGTCAGTAGGAAGTCTCGAGGGATCAGTGTTGGACAGTATCACTGCTGGACACCAGCACTGTATGGCAGTGCCTACAGGGGGTGTCTGAAGAACCCAAAGTACATATCATTCAAACACAACTTTTATGTGTCTGTCATATTGGAGGGTGTGGTGGCCAGTGAGGATTAACCATGAGAGAATTAGAACCAGCTAAGTCAAAAGACTTGGCCAGCTAGTGTCAGGCAGGCAGCTAAAACTTGAGTAGGAGCCCTGTAGTCTTACTGGCTTGAAGAACCAGAGGAGCGAGTTTGGGGTACCCACAGCAGCTTGAAAGTGAGAAAGGAAATCTTGGAATAAAGAGAATCAGAGGAGTCCTAAACTTTGCACATAAAATCTTCCCAAATCTCTGGTTGGCCCCTGACATGCATGGTGGGGCAGACTCCAAGTACTCTAGCCAAGGCTAAAATAATGAAACAGGGATTCTAGCTTCTGCTTATCTTGGTGGAGACAGAGTTTGAGTCCAGCCAAAGTAGTTGCCTCCTAAACTAAAAAGTCAATGCTCTTTGAAAGAGTATAACAGAATCCAGAGTCTCTAACATATCATCCTCAACGTCCAGGATACAACCCAAAAGTACTAGACTTACGAGGAAAAAACAGTCAAGTACCACATATGTGAGGAAACAAACACACCACCATTCTCAACAGAAAAGACAGTTAATAGAGACTGACCCTGAGATGACCCAGGTATTGGATTTGCAGAAAAGATTTAAAAACTACTGTAACTCTGCTCAAGGATATAAAGGAAACAATGCTCATAGTGAATGAACAAATAGGAAATCTTGGCACAGAAATATAAAAAAGACCCAAGTACAAATTCTAGAACTGAAAAATACAATATCTGAAATAAAAAATTTGTTGGATGGATATGACAGCAGACTGGGGACGACAAAAGATCAGTAAATTTGAAGACAGGTCAATAGAAACTATTCAATCTAAAGAACACAGAGAAAAAAGAAAAGATAAGCGGACCCCTAGGTATCCGAAGAACAATATAAAATAATCTTACAGAGGCTTAAGTAGATTTTGAAGGAAAGGAGAGAGACAGAATGAGGTAGAAAAAATATGTGAAGAAATAATGACCAACAGTTTCCCAAATTTTGTTTAAAGTATTAACCTAAAGTAAGTGAACCCCTACAACACAGTAGTCTGTCCCTTAAAGCAGTGAACAATCAGCCTCTGTATCTTTGAATTCTGCTTCTACGCATTCAGCCAACATGGAGGGGAACTGCAGTGTTTGCAGGCTGACTATACATGTTTCTTCTAATTGGTATAGAAACCCATTCCTATAAAGCAAATTGTATATAAAGCACAAAATATATCATATAAATGAGGAAGCCATTCATTTACATGGCCCTGCACTACAGCCTGTTCTAAAAGGAATCACTGGTCCGTGATGACTCTTTTCCTAGAACCAGGTTTTACTCATGGCTTTTTTTAAAGGCAGAGCACGTAGAGAACCCTTGGTGCTATGACATCTGCTGTCCCGAGACCCAGCCTGCAGGCTGCAGGACAGGGAGGTGTCAAAGGGGTGGTGGGGGAGGCTGTGGCCATGGGCTGAGAGCCAGCAAGGGGATCTGATGCTCTGAATGGGGCTGGGATGCGAGTGGGCACTGACCTGAGGCTGGGCCGCAGGATGGCGTAGCCCACAATGAAGTGCACCTTCTCCAGGTTGGACATGGGCCGGTCTGCACCAAGGCCATCGGACTCCAATGCCTCCTCTCCAATGTTCAGCTGGCTGGCAACCTTGAAACCCAAAGGCAGCCATCAGGACAGCTATAATTCTCCCCATCTGCCAAGCAGGAAACCGGTGCACAGGGAGGGAAGCAATAGACTGGAACCCTGCAGCAGGCCAGCAGCAGAGCTGGGAGCAGAGATTCTGTGCCCTGGGCTCACCTGGCCCGTGATCCGGGAGGACCGCTTCAGCTTCATGGAGGAGATATCCTTGGTTCCTTTGTCCTTGCGGCCAGGTATCTGTGGAGGGAGACAGTTCCCTCAGGAAGGTGAGCCTGGGCTCACCTCAGTGATGCTGACCCCACAGCCCCCTGGAGTGGAGCACACGTCCCTCTTACCCAGCCATTTCTTGGCCCGATTTATAAAGCACCATGCAGTCCCTCAGCTCGGTGGAGCTTTGTCACACACACAGGTGCATGTCCCATCCTCACTTCCAGGTGTGGAATCAGAGGCTCAGGGAAGGCAAGAGACTGGATAAAAGCTGCTCAGTGGGTCACCAGTCCCCAGGGAGGGGCTCAGGGCTGTTCTGATCCCAAAGCTTGTGCCTCTCCCCAGTAAACCCCTGGGAGGTGGGACTGGGTCTGCACACAGGTGCTTAGGAGAGCCCCAGGCCATGGTCATTCTCAGTAAAGATGGCAGATGAAGCAGGATGTCCTGCCACTGCAAGGTGTTCTGCAGGGGGTCCGAAGAGCCAGGGTTGAGAGGCCGAGTGGGAGGGAGGGACTGGCTGTCAGCCACTATGATCTGTTGCTCTCCTTAGGCAGAGGCCACCCCTTCTCATGATGGTGTCATGAGAAGAATTTGCTGCCAAACTTGGAGCTCAGTGTGGGACTGAGCTTGCGGGGGGGTCAGCCTGGTCCAGGGCCAGGCACTAGCTCCTGAGTGCATCAAAGCTGGTTTACCGTGCAGGGGCTGGCCATGAAACACATGAGCTGGCAAAGTCCATGAGGGCAGTGAGGCTTGCTGGGCTCACTGCTCTGTGCCTGGGGCACATCATGGGTACTTAACAAACAGGTGCAGGACAGAAAACCTGAGATCTGACCTCTGGGAAGCCAGTCCTGCTTCCCTCCATGTCCACCCTCCAGAGGTGCTGGTTGGCTGGACTGCCTCCCAGAGTCTTTACTCTGAGTGGCTGCCAGCCTCCAAGGTGGCCCCTGTGATCCCTGTGTCCTGAAATTCCTGCCCTGTGTGGGCCCCTCCCACAGCCACAGGTATGTGACTTCCAAGACTGGACATTTGCACCTTCCTTCTTGCTTTCCTTCTTGGGTCGCTCATGTTGGGGGAAGCCATGTTGTGAGGATGCCCAGGCAGCTTTGTGGAGAGGCCCACGTGACAAGGAACTGAGGCCTCCCACCAACAGCCATGTGAGTGAGCCCTCTTGGGAGCGGCTTCTCCAGCTGTCAAGCTTTCAGATGACACCATCCCCAGGGCACAGCTTGACAGCAACCTCATGAGGGACCTTGAGCTGGAACTATGCAGCTAAGCTGCTCCTGACCCTCAGAAACTGTGTGAGATCATGAACGTGTGCTATTTTAAGCAGTGAGGTTTGGAGGGGTAATTTGTTACACAGCTATAGATATCTGACACACTCTGGCAGAGCCCATACCTCCAGAGATCAAGGAGTCAGGGCTTGGACCTGGGCAGCTTCTCTGTAATTCCGGACAAGGTTGGCCATGTGATGGGGCTGCAGGCTCCTTTAGATTCCTATGCAGTTAGTCTGCACACAGGACCCCACAGGTATTGAGCTAAGTCCCAGCTGGTCACCTGGCACATGGGGCAGTCATGGGCTCCTGCCACTGGCGGGCCACTGAGTGCTGTCATTGCTGTGTAATTCCTTTGGACAGTTCTTGGTTAGTTCCACTAAGATTACAGCATGGAAATGGACCTTAGGAAGGATTTTGATCAAATATGGATGTGAATCAACTTTCATTAGAAGGCAGAGTAGACCACGGGTCAGAAGCTCGGTTTTTGAATTTAGCAGAATGGAGTCAAAGCCCAGGCCCCATACACATGTCCCCTGCAACTGGGGGCAGGTCATTTCAGCTCTTCACTTCTTCAGCTATAAACAAACATAGTCATCCCTACCTTGTAGGGTTGGCCCACCTGGGAACTGAATTAAGAGACGCAGCTGGCACATAGCAGGCTGTCAGTCAATAACATCTGTTATTATTATTGTTATGTGCATCTGAATCTGGCTCAAGTCACACCCAATGCTCAGAGTCTAGGGCACCCTCTCCGTTAATGACTGTATAATTCAAACAGCCCGGGGTGGGGGTTCATGAGCTCCTGAGCATGACTCAAGACTGAAAGCACCCGCACCATGGCCTGGGGGCTGGGTTCAGTGGGTGAGGCTGAGGAGAGGGCTCCAGGTCTTGTCTCTCCGTCCTGTCCAGCTGCCCCAGGGACTGGGTCGCGGTAGGCACCTGGCAGGTGTCGCCCTCCTCTGCCCGCTGCTGCCCCCCACTTGCCTGTGCAAATCTGTGCTGTGGAGCCTGGGCACCGTGCCCCCTGCCCAGCGTGTCATGGATCTGCCGCATCATGGAGCTGCCCTGCTGGCTGCTCCTGGCATACAGCACTGGCTCTGGGAGGTCGCCCATGAACCTCAGGATGACATTCCACACAGTCAGGGCGGCCTGGGGAAACAAGACAGAAGGCCCAGTGGGAACCCATCGGTGAGTCCAGCCCCTTCCTTCTTCCCCTGAGCCATAGCTCAGACCCCAGGCTCAGGGCTGGCCTGAGCCACTAGAAGCCAGTGAACCCTGGTACCAAGCAGTCAGCGTCATCTTCGTGGTAAAGCAGCGGGTATCGGAGGGGCCGCCGGATGTGCGTGTGGCTGGCTGATTTCTGGAAGTAAGTCACAGCGAACTTGGGGAAGGTGTACTCGGCCAGGCCATCCACATCCTCCTCAGGCTCCTCCACCATGGGGACTGTGTCCAGGTCAACCTCAGGCAGCTTCTGGGTCTTTGATTCCAGATCCTGGGGCCATGAGGGAGAACACAGGTCAGTAGGGCTTTCAGATACCAACCAACCTATCAGCTGGCTGTCCAGCAGGCCGGGCAGCACAGGGGCTGTGGCGTTACCCTGCTCCCTCAGGTGCTGGAGACCACCCATCCCCACATTCAGTGGGCTCAGGCGGGCTGCTGTGTGCCAGCCAGCACAGGGCTCTCTACACACCCCACCAGGCAGGGGCAGGGCTCCTCCTGCCCTCTCCCCTCCTGGCCCCATGCTCGGACACTGTCCTCTACCACATGCACCATCCTCACCACAGCTTCCCCAGTCACACTGCAGAGCAGTGGCCTCAAAGGTGCTCTGGAGGTGCCAGGGTGGGGTCAAATATACACGGGGAATGCTGTGAGACGGAGAGCCCAGTAGCACTGGTAGAGAAGGCTGTAGGAAGTCTTGCAGGTGGGAAGCCTGCCTGACTCGAAGACTTTGACCACAGAACCCACGCACGCTCCCCTCTTCCGTGCAGGACCAGCAGGGCTGCAGCACACACTCGGCCACCGCTCTGGCTTCTCAGGGAACTGAGAGGTGGGCTGAGTTCACGGACAGGGCAGGTTTCCTGGGGCAGATTGTGGACACCAGGCTTGTGTTACCTCAAAGCACGGCGGGGCCTGGCCCTCCTGGCCCCCAATCATGGCAGGGAGGAAGCCGAACACCTTCTCTACCATCTCCGTGTCAGTGACCGTGTCGTAGATGGATTTGCGCTTCTTGGCGGGCAGAGCGCCTTGGCTCTTCTGCCCCTCGGCCGGGATGACCAGTGGTGCCTGCATACCCTGTGGGGCAAGTTTACCAAGCAGGGCTCAGGGGGCCCAGCCCTGCCTACCCCACAGGGCAAGCACCTCCCAGAAGCTAAGTAAGCCTCATCCTGCCATCATTTGTCCAAATCAGTATTCTGCTCTGAAACAGTAGATTTTAACAGCCAGGTGGTTGGAGATCAACCAGTCAGCGCTTTCCCTTTCCCAGTGAGAGTCAGAGCTCCGGAGAGGGGAGGTTGCTGGCTTGTCCCTACCCTCAGATGGTCCTTAAGGTACCCCTTCAAACTCCAGGGACTCCCTAGGAACCCAGCTGCACAACCACTGCTCAGGACCACTTGGTCCCTTCATTCAAAGGCATCAAGGGTCCACCAGGACCGGTCCCCAGGGGCTGAAGTAACGAAGTCACAGATCAGATGGCTTTGCCGCCAGCCGGGGGCACGCTGCAGGTGCAGAAGCATGCTCCTGACATGTCTGTGGGTGCATTCTCTCACCTGCCCTGTTCACTGTATTAGCAGTGTGCTCCGTAGACCAGGTTTTTATCCATGGAGCAGAAGTCAATGTCATCCTGGCCCCTTTGCCTTATCACAACTTACAAAGAGCCAAGTATGAAGGTTGAGTCTCAAGTACTTGATGGAGGAAATGGGGTTATTTTCTTGGAGCTGTCCCCCTGCTCCCTGTCCTCCAAGCCCCCCAGACACTCAGCAACTCCCCCTTGGTATTAATATTTCTGTGTCTCCTGAGCTGTCATACACAGCCCAGTAGCCAGGGCACTTTGCTGTCTTCCATGGAACTGGGCCTTTCTCACCTTGTCTGGCTCAGGTTTGTTGCACCTTCCAGGGGACCGACAATCCCTGTCCCAAAACTCATCTCCAAGGTGAAAGGGAGGGGACCTGAGCTCATCTTCCAGGTTCAAGGCTAAGACTATCCCGTTGACCTGCTGCCTCTCGCACCCTATACCCTGCATGCTCCTGGGTGGTGGCCACGGCTCCCCAGCTGTTGCAGAGCCACGTAGGACTGACTGTGAACAGGGAGAGGGGGGCGTGTCTCTTGTGATATCTACATCTCAGTCCAGGTGCCTGCTAACTTGCCTCTTGTGTCCTGTATCCTCGCTGTGCTCTTAAGTAATTGAACAGATTTTAACATCTTGGCTTGTGGCAGGGGATTTTCCAAAGCGCTTCTGGTGAGCTGTCTACACAGCTGCTCGCTCCTTCTTCTTGGCCCTCACCCACCAGGGCCCCAGTCAGCCCCACCTGCCCAAGAGGCCAGGTGACCACCTACATTGGCCTTCCTTTGCTGGAAGTTGCGCCGGGCAGCCATGCCCCTGGCATGGGCCTGAATGACCACCACTGCCCTCCTCTTGGCCTGGACTTGCTGGCGCACCAGGTATCCCCTGCACAGGGCCTGCAGCTGGACCATCCTCTGCCGCATGGCCTGGTACTGCCTCGCCAGCTGCTGGCTCCGGGCAATAGCCTGCAGGCGCTCAAAGCCCACGAGGATCTGTAGAGGCAAGAGGGAGGTGGGCTCAGGGGCGAGAAGAGGGAGGTGGGCTCAGGGGTGAGAAGGCCTTCCCCAGGGAACAGAGAGGGGTGCTCCTCAGGAGATAGTGCAAGATAGATTTACAGTTAGTTTTGTTTTGGCAAAGGGCTGGTGCTAGAATGGTACACACCTATGAACACAAGAATAGTAAGTGAGTTATTGTTTGTAATGTACTTAGACCAGAGCCTGACGTGCAAATAAGTGCTAAATAAGTATGTGTGAAATAGCATAAATAATAAAGTGGCCCCCTTGGGGCCGTGGATGGAGAGAACTGGTGTGGATTTCATGTGGGTGAAATGGGAGAGTGGATTCCTGAGGCCCTGCTGTCCACATCTGCCAGCCAAAGTCAGTTGACTTGTCCATAGGCTAGCGTGCCTGTGCAGAGGCCTGTGGCCACGCAAATCCCTCAGGACATCTTTAAAGTAAAAGTTCAGTAAGAAATGGATGAACGCCATGTCAGTGCCGCAAACATCCCCTGGGCCACAGGAGTCCCTGAGCTTCCTAAAGACCCGCCCAATGGGTTGGTTTAAGAGCTTGGAAGTCACAGTCCCTCATCTGAACCCCAGCTCTACAGTTCACTAGCCTCATGCTCTTGGTGAAACCACTCAGCCCCTCTATGTCTCAGTTCCTTGACGTACAGAGTTGGTTTAACATTAAATAAAATGATGTATGCGAAGCAATAGGCCCCAAGGAACTGCTCCACGCAGGCCAGCTACTATCATGCCCTTGGTGAGCACGGAATGCAGGCGGGCTGGGCCAGTCTTGCTGATGTGATCATTTCACGTCACCACCAGTCACATCCATGACAGAAGCAGCCAAGTGACACAGGCACAGCCATAGTTACTCTAGTTCATTGCTTTGAGCAGATACTCATTAGCAAATGTCCGTGGTTAAGAGAAAAATTAGGAAAAAGTACTCGAAACAAATCAATCCATTTGCTTATTTTGTTGCCTGCAAGTTGGGAAAAGACAGGAGTTATTCAATTCCAGAGCAGGACACCTAGTCTAGCTCTGAAGATATCCCATGTTCTACAAAACATTTTGAAGCCTACAGACCATGGGGCCGGAGATGACGCCGAGAAGAGACTGTATGGGATGCTGAGGGCTGATCATTTTAAATTTGCATGCCACGTCTATAAGTGATTTGATCCTTCCTGCCTGAGGTCTCCCATTCAGAGAAACAAACTTTGCAAATCTGTCTTTTACTGGACAGTTACCCGCGGGCCCAGCTGCCCCAGCGAGTTCTCTCACCAGCTTGAAATTCCTCCTGTTGCAGTAGCCTCTCCACCAGGCCTGCAGGGTCACAGCTGCCCGCCTCTGCCTCAGGAACTCCCTCCTAGAAGGGCAATACAAGCCACACACATGGAATAACCCCAGATGGCTGAAAGCCTCTGGGGCAGAAAAACTGGTTTGCTGCTGTGGAAGGGAAAAAGGATAGTAAAATATTGGGGAAAATGAATACGTACAATCCTTTCTCAAAAGGTGTTACAGACCAAAAGATGCACAGGCAAGTTAGGAACAAAAATATCTGCTATCAGCAACCCAAATTTGTAGAAGATGACAGTCCAGTTTTTTTTTTTTTTTTTAGACGGAGTTTCACTCTTGTTGCTCAGGCTGCAGTGCAATGGCACGATCTCGGCTCACTGCAACCTCTGCCTCCCGGGTTCAAGCAATTCTCCTGACTCCTCAATCTCCCAAATAACGGGGATTACAGGTGTCTGCCACCATGCCTGGCTAATTTTTGTATTTTTAGTAGAGACGGGGTTTCACCATGTTGACCAGGTTGGTCTCAAACTTCTGACCTTAAGTGATCCACCCACCTCGACTTCCCAAAGTGCTGGATTACAGGAGTGAGCCACTGTGTCCTGCCGACAGTCCAGTTTTTTTAAGTTATCAGAAAATTATTCCTCATTCTCTCTACCCCCAAAGAGCTACAAAAGGATAAAACTTACTTCTGCATTTTTGTTGCAGACGCCCCTCCTCTGGCCACTAGCCCAGGGCTGGAGACGGAGAAGAAAATCTGAAAGCTGGGCTCTGGCAAGGCGGAGTCACTCCCAGGCAAGCTCAGTGCATACAGAGCTGCAGGCATGCCTCAGTTTATTATGATGTTACTTTGCTTGATTGCACTTCGCAGATACTATGTTTTTAGAAATTGAAAGTCTGTGGTAGCCGTGTGTTGAGTTAGTCTATTGTTATCATTTTTTCAATAGCATGTGGTCACTTCATGTCTGTATGGCGTTTTGGTAATTCTTGCAATCTTTCAAATTTTTCATTATTATTACATCTGCTATAATGATCTGTGATCTTTAATGTTACAATTGGAATTATTTTGGGGCATCACGAACTGCACCCATATAAGATGGGAAACTTAATAAATGTGTGTGTTCTGACTGCTTCACCAACCAGTAGTGCCCCCATCTCTCTCTGTCTTTTCTCTGTTTCCCTGTTCCCTGAGACACAGCGATATTAAAATTAGGCCAGTTAATAATCCTATTATGGCCTCTAAGTGTTCATGTGAAAGGAAGCATCTCATGTCTCTCACTTTAAATCAAAAGTGAGAAATGATTAAGCTTTGTGAGGAAGGCCCATCCAAAGCTGAGACAGGCCAAAAGCTAGGTCTCTTGCACGAAACAGCCACGTTGTGAATACAAAGGAAAATTCCTGAAGGAAGTTGAAGGTGCCCCTCCAGTGAACACACGAATGATGAGAAAGTGAAACAGCCTTCTTGCTGATATGGAGACAGTTTTCATAGGCTGGATAGAAGATCAAACCAGCCACAACATTTCCTTAAGCCAAAGCCCAATCCAGAGCAAGATCCTAACTATCTTCAATTCTGTGAAGACTGAGAGAGGTGAGGAAGCTGCAGAAGAAAAGTATGAAGCTAGCAAAGTTTGGGTCATGAGGTTTAAGGAAACAAGCCACCTCTATAACATAAAAATGCAAGGTGAAGCAGCAAGTGCTGATGGAGAAGCTGCGGCAAATTATCCAAACAACAGATTTTTTTTTTTTTTTTTTGAGATGGAGTCTCAATCTGTCGCCCAGGCTGGAGTGCAGTGGCACGATCTCAGCTCACTGCAACCTCTGCTTCCCGGGTTCAAGCAATTCTCCTGCCTCAGCCTCCCAAGTAGCTGGGACAACAGGCCCCCACTACCATGCCCGGCTAATTTTTTGTATTTTTAGTAGAGACGGGGTTTCAGCATATTAGCCAGGGTGGTCTCGAACTCCTGACCTTGCGATCCACCGGCCTTGACTTCCCAAAGTGCTGGGATTACAGGTGTGAGCCACCGTGCCCGGCCAACAGATTTTCAATGTAGACAAAATAGCCTTATATTGGAAGAAGATGCCACTAGGACTTTCATAGGTAACAGAGAGGTATAGAGAGGTCAGTGCCTGACTTCAAATCTTTAAAGGACAGGCAGACTCTCTTATTAGTGGATTACGAAGCTGGTGACTTTGCTAATTGCTGAAGCCAATGCTAATTGACCACTCTGAAAATCCTAGGGCCCTTAACAATCATGTTAAAGCTACTCTGCCTGTAATTTAGAAGTGAAACAACAAAGCCTGGGTGACAGCACATCTATTTATAGCATGGTTTACTGAATATTTTAAGGTCACCATTGAGACCTACTGCTCAGAAAAAAAAGATTTCTTTCAAAATATTACCACTCATTGACAATTCACCCAGCCACCCAAGAACTCTGATGAAGACATACAAGGAGATTAATGTTTTTATGCCTGTGAACAAAAGCATCCATTCTGCAGTCCATGGATCAAAGGGTAATTCAGACTGTCAAGTCTTATTTAAGAAATAAATGCCATAATGCTATAGCTGCCATAGATAGTAATTCTTCTAATAGATCTGGGCAAAGTCAATTGAAAATCTTCTGGAAAGCTTTCACCATTCTAGATGCCACTAAGAACATTCATGATTCAGGAGAGGAGGTCAAACTATCAACATTAACAGGAATTTAGAAGTTGATTCCAATCCTCATGAATGACTTTGAGGGGTTAAGAATTCAGTGGAGGAAGAAACAGCGTATGTAGTGGGAATAGCAAGAGAATTAGAATTAGAAGTGGAGCCTGCAGATGTGGCTGATTTGCTGCAATCTCATGACAAAACTTGAATGGATTAGGAGTTGCTTTTTTTTTTGAGACAAGGTCTCACTCCGTTGCCTAGGCTGGAGTACAGTGGTGCAATCTCGGCTCACTGCAACTTTCACCTCCCAGGCTCAAGTAATCCTCCCACCTCAACCTCCTGAGTAGCTGGAACTACAGGCGCACATCACCATGCCTGGCTAATTTTTTGTATTTTTAGTAGAGATGAGGTTTCACCATGTTGCTCAGGCTGGTCTTGAACTCCTGGGCTCAAGTAATCCACCTGCCTCCGCCTCTCACAGTGCTGGGATTACAGGTATGAATCATCTTGCCCAGCCAGGAGTTTCTTCTTACAGATGATCAAAGAAAGTGTTGTTGTTGTTGTTCCCTTTCTATGTTTTCTTTTTTGGAGACAGGGTCTCACTCTGTAATCTGGGCTGGAATGCAGTGGCGCCATCAGAGCTCACCATAACTTTGAACTCCTAGCCTCAAGGATCCTTCCACTTCAGCCTCCCAAAATAGCTGACTACAGGCATGCACCACCATGCCCAGATATTTTTGTATTTTTCTTTTGTAGAGACGAGTTCTCACTACATTGACCAGGCTGGTTTTGAACTGCTGGCCTCAAGTGATCCTCCTGCCTTGGCCTCCCCAAATGCTGGGATTACAGGTATGAGCCACTGTGCCTGGCCAACACTTTTTGATGTCACTCTACATGTATGTAGAGAAAATATTTAAGAAAATTGTATTACACACGAGAGAAGGTAAATGGACATAAAAGGGGGTAAAGTTTCTATACTTCACTGGAAGTGGTAAAATGATGACAGCAGTAGATACCTTCTGTCTGTATGTGTATAATATGTGTATGATACCTAATGCAACCACGTTACAAAGCTATAAAAAAGACATATACTCTAACACATTGCAGATAAATCAAAATGAAATACTTAAAAAATTTTAAGTAAGTCATAGAAAGGCAGGAAAAAGAAAACATACAAACGCAAAGGAGAGAGGAAAAAAATAGCAAACAAAAAATAAAATGGCAGACTTGAGCTCTAACATGAATAGTTACCTTAAATGCAAAAGGCCTAAATACAGTAGGTCCTCAATGTTGTTGATACCTTCTTAGAAACAGACTTTGAGTGAGACGATATGTGATGGAACCAACTGTTTTCTCATCAACATTGTAATGAAACCACACTGAAGGGAACAATGATATTCAAACACCTGCTGTATATTCTTGGAAAGTCATAGCTTCCAAGAATCTGTTGATGATGTTAAGGAAGAATTTAATGTATGCCAGTGACATACATTGGCAGAAATTGGCAGAATGGATTGAAAAACATGACCCAATTACATACTGTCTATGGGAAACTCACTTAACACATAGTTATATAGCTAGGCTGAAAGTAAAAGGATGAAAAATACAGATCATGTAAACAGTAATCAAAACAGGAGTGGCTATATTAATACCAGATAAAGTAGACTTCAGAGCAAAGGAGATAACCACAGACAGGGAAGGATATCACATGATAATAAAAAGCACATCCACCAAGACATAGCAATCCTAATCGTGTATTCACCAAACAACAGAGCTGCAAAATATGTGAAGCAAAAATGATAAAACTGAAATGGAAAACGCAAGTCCACAATCATAATTAGAGACTCTCAACAACTGATAAAACACATAGACAGAAAATCAGCAATAATATAGACTTCAACACCACTATCAACCAACAAGATCTAATTGACATTTTTCAGAGCACACTACCGAATTAACAGCAAAATATATGTTCTTTCCAAGTGCCCTTAGAATATATACCAGGAGAGGAGACATATCTTGGGCCACAAAGGAAACTTCAACATACTTAATAGAACTTAATTCATACAGAGTGTGTCTCTTACCATAGTGAAATCAAACTAGAAGTCAAAGACAAAATGATAACAGGAAACTCTCTAAACACTGAAAACTAAACAACATACTTCTAAATTTTCGCAGAGGAAATTTCAAGGAAAATTTAATTTTTTTCTGAATGAAAGTCAATGAAATTGAATGAACTAAATGAAAGTATAACGTGAACATTTGTGAAACACAGCTAAAGCAGTGATAAGACGGAGATTTATATCACTCGACATTAGAAAAGAGGAAAAGCCTTGAATTAATAATCTAATCTCCTGCCTCAAGAATCTAGAGGAAGAAGGGTAAAATACACTCAAAGTTGGAAGGATGAAAATAATAAAAGAGCAGAAATTAAGGAAATTAAAAATAAAAAATTAGAGAAGAAGTAATGAAACTAAAGCCTGATTCTTTGAAAAGGACAAGAATTTTTTTTTTGTTTGTTTGAGACAAAATCTTACTCTTGTTGCCCAGGCTGAAGTGCAATGGCATGATCTCGGCTCACCACTACCTTCACCTCCCAGGTTCAAGCAATTCTCCTGCCTCAGCCTCCCGAGTAGCTGAGATTACAGGCACCTGCCACCACGCCCAGCTAATTTTTGTATTTTTAGTAGAGACGGGGTTTTGCCATGTTGGCCAGGCTGTCTCAATCTCCTGACCTCAAGTGATCTGCCTGCCTCGGCCTCAAAAGTGCTGGGATTACAGGTGTGAGCCACCGTGCCCGGCCAGGACAAGAATATTAACAAATCTTTAGCAAGACTGACAAAGAAAAAAAGGGGAAGACATAAATTGCAAATATCAGGAATGACACAGGGGATATCATTACAGAGTCTGCAGCTATCAAGAGGATAATAATGGAACACTATGAACAAATTGACGTACGCACATTTGACAACTTAGATAACATGGACTAGTTCCTCAGCAAGCACAAATTACCACAACTCACTCAATATAAAATAATTTGAATCATTCCTATAACTATTAAATAAATTGAATTTATAATTTAAAACTCCCTATAAAATTCCCAGGCCAAGATATTTTCACTGGAGATTTCTGCCATTTAAAGAAAAATTCACATCAATTCTACATAATTTATTCCAGAAAACAGAAGAGGAAACACTTCCTAATTCATTTTATGAAGCTAGTGTTACTCTGATACTAAAATCAGACAAGACAAAAGAAAAAAAAATCCTCAGACCTCATGAATACAGATGCAAAACTCCTTAATGAAACATTAACAAACAGCATTCAGCAACATCAAAAAGAATTATACTCTAGGACCGAGTGGAGTTTCCTCCAGGGATGCGAAGCTGGTTCAATATTTAAAAATCAGGAAACGTAACTCACCACATTAAAAGGCTAAATGAGAAAAATCACATATCATTATCAACTGATGCAGAAAAAAAAATTGACATTCAACACTTGTTCGTGATAAAAACTCCCAGAAAACTAGGAGTATGGGAAGCTTCCTTGACTTGAGAAAGGGCATCAATGAAAAACCTACAGCTAACATTATATACACACACACACATATACATTTTTTTTTCAGACAGAGTCTCACTCTATCGCCCAGGCTGGGGTGCAGTGGTGCAATCTCGGCTCACCGCAAGCTCCGCCTGCTGGGTTCACGCCATTCTCCTGCCTCAGCCTCCCGAGTAGCTGGGACCACAGGTGCCCACCATCACGCCTGGCTAATTTTTTCTTTTTTTAGTAGAGATGGGGTTTCACAGTGCTAGCCAGATGGTCTCAATCTCCTGACCTCGTGATTTGCCCGCCTCAGCCTTAACATTATATTTAATGGTTAAAGTCTGAGTGTTTTCCCCCTAAGATAAAGGACTAAGCAAATATATCTGTTCTCACCACCTGAATAATACTGGATGTTCTGGCCACTGCAATAGGCAAGAAAAGGAAATAAAAGACATATGGATTGGGAAAAGAAAAAGATAGAAAGCTGCCCCTATTTGCAGATGACAAGATGATCTACATAGAAAATTCTAAGGAATTTATAAAAAGTGAACTCAGCAAGGCTGCAGGATATGAAGTCAACACACAAAAATCCAACATATTTCTATTTGCTAGCAATGAATATGCCAATGTCAAAATTAAAAATACAGTACCATTTACAATTACTAAAAATAATGTAAATCTAATAAAACATGTATAGGGTTTGTATGCTAAAAACTACAAAACACGGATGCATGAAATCAAATAATATCTAAATAAATGGAGCTACATATTAATTTTCAAATTGCTATACAAGCCTATTACTATCAACAATCCCAGCAAGGTTTTGTTTGTAGATATAGACAAGATTATTTTTATATGTACATGGAAATGCAAAGGAACTAGAATAACTAAAACACTTTTGCAGAAGAAAAGTGGGAAGAATTAGTCTACACAGCTTTAAGACTTATTATATAACTACGATAAACAAGATGCTGTGGCATTGTGGAGGGATAGAGTCATCGACCAATGGAATGGGATACAGAACCTAGAAATAGACCTACACGACTATGTTTTGATAAAGATGTAAAAGCAATTCACTGACGGAAGGATAGACTTTTTTAAATGAATAATACTGGGGAGACAACCATAGGAAAAAAATTTAAAAGAACATTGACCTAAGTGTCAGGCTGTATACAAAAATTAATTCAAAATGGGCATGTATCATGGACCTACATGTAACATATTTAAAACTATAAAAACTTTTAGAAAAACACAAAAGAAAATCTTGACAAAGAGTTCTTAGACTCAGCACTAAAAGCAAGATCCATGAAAGAGAACTTTGACAATTAGACTTTACCAAAATTAAAAAACTTTCGCTCTGCAAAGCTCTCTTAAGAGGATGAAGAGACAACCTACAGACTGGGAGAAAATATTCACAAACCACATAGCTGACAGAGGACTAGTATCTAGAATATATAAAGAACTCTCAAAACTCATCAAAGACTCCAATTAGAAAACAGGCAAGCAACATGCAGAGACGGGTCATCAAAGAGGGGACACACACATGACAAGCACACACAAAGGTGTTCCACATCGGGAAATGTTAAGGACAGCCACAATGAGAGATCATCGCAGACCTATCAGAAGGGCTAAAATAAACAATGACAACGTCAAATACTGGTGAGGATGCAGGGGCACCGAGTCAGCCAGGCATTGCTGGTGAGAATGTAAAACGGTACAGCCACTCTTGAAAACAGTTTGGCAGTTTCTGAAAAAACAAAACTTGTAACCACTGTATGACTCAGTAACTGCACTCCTGGGCGTACATCCCAGAGAAATGGCAACTGATGTTCTCACAAAAACCTCATAAATGCTCATAACAGCTTTATTCATCAAAGCCAAAAACTGGAAACAGCCCAGATGTCCTTCTTTAACCAGGTGAATGGTTAAACAAACTGTGGTGTATCCATCCCATAGAACACTACCCAGCAATAAAACGTAACAAAATATTGGCTGGGCGCAGTGGCTCACACCTGTAATCCCAGCACTTTGAGAGACTGAGGCGGGCGGATCACTTGAGGCCAGGAGTTTGAGACCAGTCTGGGTAACATAGCAAAACCCCGCCTCTACAAAAAATACAATAATCAGCCGGGCATGGTGGCAGGCGCCTGTAGTCCCAGCTACTTTGGAGGCTGAGGTCGGAGGATAGCTTGAGCCTGGAAAGCAGAGGTTGCAGTGAGCCAAGATTGTGCCACTGCACTCCAGCCTGGTTGACTGAGCAAGACTTTGTCTCAAATAAATAAATAAATAAATAAATAAAAATATTAATGCAAGCAATAACCTGGATGAAATTTCCAGAGAAACATGCCAAGTGAAAAAAGCCCACCCCAGGCTGCATGTTGTATAATTCCATGTATATAACATTTGTGCAATGACAACATTCTAGAAATGTAGAACAGGTTAGAGGTTGCCGGGGTTAAGCAGGGCTGGGGATGGGGGGCACGGGTGGTAAGACGTTTTCACTGGGGGAAATGGGTGAAGAGTATATGGCGATATCTCATATTGTTTCTTATGACTGCATGTAAATCTACAATAATCTCAAAACAAAAAGCTTAATTTAAAATGTTAAATGTAAAATGTTAAAATGTTGGGAGTCGGTGGGGGCAGCCTGCCTGGCCTCCGACCACGTGGGTCTGTTTGGTCAGATGCGGTCTGTTGTCCTGAGATCAGCAGCACCAGAGGCTGGCCCTGAGCCGGCCTCCGGCTTCGCAGCAGCAGAGCTGCCTCTCTAGCTGTGGGCCCTAGCTCCCGGCTCCCTGCCCTGCTCGGTGCCCCCTCATTCTCTGTTTCTGGGGCTGGCTGTCTTCTCCCACGTTCTCATGCCTGGGTTTCCAGCCCTTGCTATGGTGGCTCAGGAACCCAGGCGAGGGTGGGGCAAGGCAGCAGCGCTGCTGATCCACTGATCCTGGATTACAACTCAGGCGGTACCCTCTTACTGAGCAGGGAACGCAGGCAAGCCATGCGTTCTTTTCCCTCCAAAAGCAAATTGCCTCACAACCCAAACCCATACACTTTGACATAATTGAAGTGGAACGTCAAACCCTGGTTGAGAGCAGGGCTGGCCCTTCATTCGGCTCCCGTCTCTTGCATATGGAGTGTTTTTTGTTTTTTCCAAACATTCCAATAATGTATCCAAATTCTCTGGCCAACACAGGTTGCAGTGTCCCTGGTTGGAAGACATTGGAAGATCTCAGTTCCCCAGGGAGGGCCCAGCAGGAACATGGGATCCTGGTTTGTGGGCTGCAGGTCTGTGTGGGGACACTGTGGGCAGGAGTGGGCTGGATGGGCCTTGGGGCAGGGCCGGCACCTGTATCTGTAGCCCCGCAGGACTCTCTGGATGCTGAGCGCCGCTCTGTCCAGCACCTGGCTTCTCTGTACCTCCAGCAGAGTGTCCTGACGATCCTGGAACAGGAGAGACGCCGTCACCAGGCTGCTCACCCTCACCCCACAGCCCCTGCCTGGGCCTGGGCTCTGTCTCCCAAAGGTAGCATCTCTCAGACTTCTCCCAGGAGGGCAGGCCAAAGAAGGGGGCCTTCAAAGTGACCTTCATGTTGCTCAGAGACAGGAGCTGCAACCGTACCTCCCACCCCAATCCAAGAACTTCCCACATTAGCTCTTTCTTCTTGCTAATTCAATCTGGCATCCTTCATTTCTGCTCTGAAGAATTCAAGAGGGGGCACAAAATTTTCCTGAAGTTGTGTTTTATCTCCCAAAATTCATGTGACATTTGCATTCAACCGTGTAAAAGCCCCATGCTTGTTTCAATATAAAAATGTTTCCCTCAATAATAGTGGGAGATTTTAACACCCCACTGTTAATATTAGACAGATCATCGAGACAGAAAATTAACAAAGATATTTAGGACTTGAACTCAGCTCTGGATCAAGTGGACCTGATAGATATCTACAGAACTCTCCACCCCAAAACAGAGTACACATTCTTCTCGGTGCCACATGGCACTTACTCTAAAATTGATCACATAATCAGAAGTAAAACACCCTCAGCAAATGCAAAAGAACTGAAATCACAACAGTCTCTCAGACCACAGTGCAATCAAATTAGAACTCAGGATTAAGAAACTCACTCAAAACCACACAACTACATAGAAATTGAACAACCTGCTCCTGAATGACTCCTGGGTAAATAATGAAATTAAGGCAGAAATCAAGAAGTTCTTTGAAACCAATTAGAACAAAGAGACAACGTACCAGAATCTCTGGGACACAGCTAAAGCAGTGTTAAGAGAGAAATTATAGCACTAAATGCCCACCTTGGAAAGCTAGAAAGATCTCAAATCGACACCCTGACATCACAACTAAAATAACCAGAGAACAAAGAGCAAACAAATTTCAAAACTAGCAGAAGATAATAAATAACCAAGATCAGAGCAGAACTGAAGGAGACAGAGATATGAAAAACTTCAAAAAATCACTGAGTCCAGGAGCTGGTTTTTTTTTTTTGAAAAAAGTAATAAAATAGATAGACCACTACCTAGACTAAAAAAGAAGAAAAGAGAGAAGAATCCAATAGACATAATACAAAATGATAAAGGGGATATCACTACTGAGCCCATGGAAATACAAACCACCAGAGAATAGTATAAAAACCTCTATGCAAATAAACTAGAAAATCTAGAAGAAATGGATAAATTCCTGGACACATACACCCTCCCAAGACTGAACCAGGAAGAAGTTGAATCCCTGAATAGATCAGTAACAAGTTCTGAAATTAAGGTAATAATAAATAGCCTACCAACCAAAAAAAGCCCAGGACCAGATGGATTTACAGCTGAATTCTACCAGAAGTACAAAGAGGAGCTGATACCTTTTTTTTTTTTTTTTGAAACTATTCCAAACAATTGAAAAGGAGGGACTCCTCCCTGACTCTCTATGAGGCCAGCATCATCCTGATACCAAAACCTGGCAGAGATACGACAAAAGAAGAAAACTTCAGGCCAATATTCCTGATGAACATCGATGCAAAAATTCTCCATAAAATACTGGCAAACTGAATTCAGCAGCACATCAAAAAGCTTATCCACCACGATCAAGTTGGTTTCATCCCCACAATGCAAGGCTGGTTCAACATATGCAAATCAATAAACATAATTCACCACATAAACAAATCTAAAGACAAAAACCACATGATTATCTCAATAGATGCAGAAAAGGCCTTTGATAAAATTCAACATCGCTTTATGTTAAAAAAAAAACTCTCAATAAACTAGGTATTGAAGGAACACACCTCAAAATAATAAGAGCCATTTATGACAAACCCACAGAGCCCTGAGATGGTCCCTCTGCTGGCCTTGCCTACCCCACTAAATTGGAAGCCACTCGGTTTCTTCCCTGCGCATCTTAGCCTCTGAGCCCCAGCACAGCCTGACTATTGCACAGTCAAATGGACAGACAGACTGATTGGAGGGCTGGGGCCAGGAGGTCCCTCTGAGGACGCATGCGGGCAGGTGGGCAGGCACTATGGGGGAAGAGGAAGGGGCAGCAGGGATGGGTGGGGGCTCGGGCGAGCTGGCAAAGTGTCCTCCCAGCTCTGCTCCCAGCTCTTCCTCTTCCCTCTCACTGTGCTGGCCCGCCAAGGCTTAGAAGGCTAGGGGACATGGAGGTTCCTTCCTCAGTGGTTGTGACCCAAAGGGCACTTCTGGAAGGCCCCGAAGCTTCCTTTGTGTGACTTCAGCTCCCTGTGCGTTTTGGGGGAGGCAGGTGGTGGTGGTGATGCTTGCACAAGTCTCCTAAGGACAAGTCACTTTGTGGAGAGTTGACACACAGCACTCTTCCACTAAAGCAGTAGCCCTCCAGGCTCTGCAGAAGCTGGGCCTCCCCAGTGTAGGGAAGCCTGCATGGCAGGATGTGGCTCCCAGCATAATGGAGGCAGGTCTCAGGACACCAGCAGACCGCCCTGAGCTCCTGGGTGCTGCCCTGTGGCTGACGGCGCCTCCTCTGCACCCTCAGGCCTTGCCCCTCTGAGAAGCCTCCTGGGCTTCCACAGGCTGGGCTGGCCCTCCTCAGTCCCCTCACCACTACCTCATTGTCCCCTAGCGTGACGTTCTACATCCAGGGGTGCCCTGAGGGTGGGGACCAGGAGCTAAAGGAGGCCAAAGGCCGGCTGGTTCCTGGGGGTCTCACCTTCAGGAAAATTTTGGTCTTCCCCACTTTCCAGTCTTTGTCTGTCCGCAGCCACATGTCAGCGATGCCCAGGGTCATTTGGCGGAACTTGCCTTGCAGCTGCCAAGACCAAAGGGGGCTGCAGTTGGGATAGAGGGCAGAGACCCCTCGGCGGCCCTCTGGGGGTGGAGTCTCCCTCCTCCTCCCACAGGCTCCCCCATCAGGGGCTGCCCGTGCCCCAGCCCAGGCACAGGCACAATGGGAACCTCGAACAGGGGTTGGAGTGAGGAGGGAACTCGGGGCCTGGGGCCTCCATGTGTTGTGGGACGCTCGGCCCAAGCCAGGCCCAGCCTCAGGATGGCTGAGTTCCAGATCAGACAGGAACCAGTAGCTTTCTAGCCACACCTCGGCTCGCCCACGCGGTAGGAGAGAACGTGTCTACTGTACAACCACAGACATGGTCCAGAAGGAACCGCTGCGGCCGCCAGCTCTCCCGGACCCCAGGGAAAGCCCCTCACTTCCGTGGCGCTGGGAGAGGGACAGGGCAGGGCGGGAGGAGGAGAGAGGGAGGAAGGACAGGGCTCATCGCAAGGCTGGGGCCGGGGAGGGCAGCGGGAGGCCGAGGGGAAGGCCGTGGATGGACAGCGGTGGCCGTCCCCGAGGGGCGCTGACCTGCATCCGCACGGCGCTGGGCAGCAGCACGCCGAACCTCTGCGAGAACTCTTCGAACGCGTAGCGGATGGGGAAGCCGGACTTGCGGATGCGCACGGTCTCCAGCATGCCCGAGTACCGCAGCTGCCGCAGACACAGCTCCCGGTCGAACAGCTGTGGGCGGACGCGGGGTGCTGACCCGGTGCAAGCCCCCCTTTGCAGGCACCCCCCTTCCCGGCACCCCGCCATCGGGCACGGGCCCATAGCCAGAGGTCAGTGTGTCCAGCCCCTCGCCCCGCCCGCCCCCACTGTCCTCCAGAGATGGAAAAACTAAGCAAATGCGACTTCAGTAAGGCTACCTTTTGAAGAGAGTAGTGCAAGTAGTTGAAAACCCCATAGAGTTGTCAAGGAGATAAAAGTCGATAGCAGTGGAAACTGTGGCACCCACAGAAACACAATACTCCCATCACTCTCAACTACCCGAAGCGCTGAGTGTAAACGTCCTCTGTACATGGCCAGTTTAAAATGCTCTTTTTTTTAAAGTTTTATTTATTTATTTACTTTTTTGAGATGGAGTCTTGTTCTGTCGCCCAGGCTGGAGTGCAGTGGCACGATCTCGGCTCACTGCAACCTCTGCCTCCTGGGTGCAGGCGATTCTCCTGCCTCAGCCTCCTGAGTAGCTGGGATTACAGGCGTGTGGCACCACGCTGGGATAAGTTTTGTATTTTTAGTTAAAGACGGAGTTTCACCATGTTGGCCAGGCTGGTCACCAATTCCTGAGCTTAAATGGTCCGTCCGCCTTGGTGTCCCAGAGTGTTAGGATTACAGGCCTGAGCCACCGCGCCTGGCCCAGTTAAAAACGTTTTTAAGCGCCCCTTGCCTACATAGGTCAGGGTGGAAACCTGCCCCGTAGGCACTTAGAGTTTCACGGTGCCTCCCGCACAATAGTTAAATGAAAAAATAAATCTACTCAGAGGCAGAAAATATCCTCATCAACTTAGTCTCTCCCTCCCAGGAGATGGAGGTCAGAGTGAGACCTGGAGTGAGGGCCGGGAGGGGGTGTGCGGGGCAGTGGAGGGCCCTTGGCCCCAGGGAGCTCAGCCGTCTTTTGCTTGGAGGCGAGTGTGACCGGCAGAGAAATGGCATGATGTCCTTCCCTGGGGTGTCAGGCTTCAGCAGGCGTTCCAAGACTCTGCCATGGCTTGGATTCCAGAGAGCCCCCTCCACCTACAAGCCAGGAGTCTCTGAGGGACCCTGGGGAACGCCCTCTGATCCCGCAAGCCCACCAGCGGGCACTGTTACCCTACCTGCAGGGCCACAGCGCCAACTGCTGGTGGGGTCCAGGCCACACTGCGCTTAGCCTGGGGTAAGTGTTCAGCTGCGCTTCACTGAGGATTTCCTAAGGGCCTGGCGTTTCTCACTCAATCTTTACAACAGCCCTGCCTGGTGTGGGTGATTGGCTCCAATTTAAAGATGAGGTGCCTGAGGCACAGGGTCACGCTTCTAAGGGGCTGAACCTGGGTTTGAACCCTGAGCCTATCTGGGCTTCCCCTACATACCACACAGCAGGGCAGCTGCCACCAATGAGAGGCAGAGGCACTCTCAACCCCTGAGCTTCAGCCTCAGGCCTGCCGGCCTGTCCTACAGCTCCCAGCTCCCAAGGTCGGCAGGGTGGGAACGAGCCAGGGGTCTCTGGGAGCCCAGCTACTTCTCCCAGCAGTTAAGGAACAAGACAGGTTATCTCACATCTGCCTATTGTGCCTTCAAGGAAGATGTAACCTAGATTTCATAAGGCAAGCCCCATTTAATTTTTTTAGAGACAGGGTCTTGCTTTGTCACCCAGGCTGAAGTGTAGTGGTGTGATCATAGCTCACTGCAGCCTCGACCTCCTGGGCTCAAGTGATCCTCCTCCCTTAGCCTCCTGAGTAACTGAGACTACAGGCACATACCACCATACCTAGCTAATTTTTATACTTTTAAAATTTTGCAGAGATAAGGTCTTGCTATGTTGCCCAGGCTGGCCTCAAGCAATCCTCCGGCCTCAGCCTCACAAAGTGCTGGGATTACAAGCATGAGCTACTACACCCAGATCAAACTTAATTTCACATAGTTTTATCCTTTCCAAAAAGGCATTTAATTTCATGTAATATTTTTATTCCCTTATGGGGATAAAAACCATTTTATATTGTTTCAGTTGATGTCTCCTAGTTTGGAGAATCCCTGCATATGCAGCCTCTGGGTGAGACTCCCCAGCCAGTGGAGCAGGGACTTCCTTATGGGCGGGGAGTAGGCTGTCACCCCCTCACCATCTCACACAGGTAAAGATGACTTTCTGCAGGGCTTGGTGAAAAGAGTGGTGTCAGCCTCTGAAGTCCTACTACTGATTGCTGCCTTTGTTGAGTGTGGTTTACATGTGCTGCAAACCTCATGTCCAACCCTCAGTGCCTTCCTGCAGGCAGGAGCAAGTCTGACTTTACAAAAGGAAAAACTGAGGCTCACAGCAGCAAAGAGCCAGGCCAAGAACGCACAGAAGATGCATGGTGGAGCTAAGGGAACTGAGGGCTCAGCAACCCAAAGCCCTGCAGGTCACTGACCTTCACATGACCTAGACCGGTCGCCTTACCCCAGTGTACTTATCTGTAAGGTAGGGGCAGTAACAGCTCTAACACTAGCCAGGCCCTGGCAGAGGGAGTGACCACAACCCTAGAGGGCATCAGCCTCCTCCTCCTCCCTCCTTTACTGTGTCCCAGCCTCCTGTCATTACCAGCGGCTTCTTATATTCATTAGGTTTGATGCAGCGGATGAAGTAAGGCTGGCAGTTGGTCAGAATTTTCATCAGCTGGTCCAGAGACTGTTTGAACTGGCCTGCTAAGGTGGAGGGCCGTTTATTTGAGTCTGCAGACTGTGAATGGAAGCACAAAGCACAGGTGGGTCTCAGGAGCCATGTCCTGGGACAGCTGACCCCATAGTCCAGCAAGGGCTGCTGCCAAGGCCCCACAGGTGGAGTGGTGCCTCTACCTGGTCAAGAACCCACCCACCCACCCATCTATCCATCCACCCACTCATTCACCCATCCAGTCACACACCCATCCTCTCACCCATCCATCCACCTGCCTACCACCCTTCCACCCACCTACCCAACACCCATCCACCCACTCACCCATTCATCTACCCACCCACCCATGCATCCATCCATTCACCCATCCACCCACCCATCCATCCATCCACTCACCCATCCACACAGCCACCCACCCATCCATCTATCCATCCACCCACCCACCCATCCACCCACTCATCTACCCACCCGTCCATCCATCCATCCACTCACTCACCCACCCACACAGCCACCTGCCCATCCATCTGTCTATCCATCCACTCACCCATCCATCCACCCACCCACCCATGCACCTATCCATTTACCCATCCACTCACCCATCCATCCATCCACTCACCCATCCACACAGCCACCCACCCATCCATCTATCCATCCACCCACCCATCCATCCATCCACTCACCCACCCACACAGCCACCTGCCCATCTGTCTATCCATCCACCCACTCACCCATCCACCCACCCATCCACCCACCCATCCACCCATCCCACGTGCCCATCCAACTATCCTTCCACCCATCCATCCATCCACCCACCCATCCATCCATCCACTCACCCATCCACACAGCCACCCCACCATCCATCCATCCACTCATCCATCCATCCATCCATCCACCCCACCATCCACACACCCATTCACTCATCCACTCACCCACCCATCCATCCACCCACCCACTCACCCATCCACCCACTCACCCATCCATCCACCCACCCACTACCCATCCACCCACTCACCCATCTATCCACCCACCCACCCATTCACCCATCCATTTACCTATCCACCCACGCATCCATCCATCCGTCCATCCATCCATTGCAGGTTTCCCAAGTGCCTGCTGCATGCTGGGGACCCACAGGTGATTAAAACAGACTTTCCTGTACATGTCTGTCTGGCCTTGTAGCCATCAGGGGTGAGAGACCCAGGAGGGTGCCTGGGAGCCCACCTTGAAGAGATGGTTTCCTGCCTTTGCCCGGCGGATGGTCCCATGGCCCAGCCTGGTCTCTGCTGACTCCAGGTTGAATAGCTCCCTCAGAAACTTGTTTTTGGAGGAGTAAACCACGGTGAGGATATCTGTGCTCAGCACATCTCGGTTTTTCTCCAGGAAGCCTGTGGGGACACAGGGCCCACCCAGCATCCCAGCTCAGCCATCACTGCCCACCCGTGGGGAAGAAAAGGGCAGCGGGGGGGAATACAGGATGCCTAGAGGAACCCCCTCCTACACAGGCCCCACTAAGGCCATGCTCTGCACCCCTCTAGCCAGGCATGGCCCCCACCATCTACCCAGCACAAAGTAACTCCTCCCATCTAAACTCTGGACCCCCAAAATTCCCATTCCCACTCCAGCCCCCTTGTCTAAGCTGCCACCGTCCTCCTGTCTCTGGGCAGATCTTGCTAGGGCTAAGGCTCCTTCGGGCTGAAAATAGATGAAGCCTCCAATAATAGGAGAAAGGCAGTGTCATGGGCTAAATTGTGTCCCCTAAAATTCATATGTTGCTGTCCTAACACCCTATACATCAGAACATGACTGTGTGTGGACATAGGGCCTTTAAAGAGGGGATTAAAGTAAAATGAGGTCATTAGGATGGACCCTAATCTGGTATGACTAGTGTCATTATAAGAAGGGAGATGAGGCCGGGCACAGTGGCTCACACTTGTAATCCCAGTGCGTTGGGAGGCTGAGGCAGGTGGATCATGAGGTCAGGAGTTTGAGACCAGCCTGACCAACATGGTGAAACCCTGTCTCTACTAAAAATACAAAAATTAGCCAGGCGTGGTGGTGCAT
>NW_012115155.1:9982212-10000186 GCF_000951035.1 Colobus angolensis palliatus | reverse complement strand
AGAATCACTTGAACCTGGGAGGCAGAGGTTGCGGTGAGCTGAGATCACACTATTGCACTCCAGCTCGGGTGACACAGTGAGACTCCATCTCAAAAAAAAAAAAAAAGAAAGAAAGAAAAGAAGGGGAGATGAGGACACAGACACAAACAGAGGGAAGGAAGGCCATATGAGGACACAGGAAGAAGATGGCCATCTGCATACAAAGGAGAGAGGCCTCATAAGGGATCAAACCTGCCAACACCTTGATCTTGGACTTCCAGCCTCTAGAACCCCAAGACAGTAATTGCTGTTGTTTAAACCACTCAATCTGTGGTGTTTGTTACTCTTGCCCTAGTGACTAAGACAGGCACGGCTCCAGGGGATGAGAAGATCCCATATCTCCCCTTCAGCCATAATTCAGAATGGCTTAGTCCTGCAGTAGGGACAGAACCACACTGAGAAGAGGAGCTGCTCCTCAAAGCCAGGCTCCATGAGGCCAGGGCTGGCACTGCTTGGTCTCTAAGGACCAACTCCCAAGGGCACGACCCTGACTTTCCTCTTTCACTTTGCTCCCCTTAAGTCAGCCCAGCTTTTAGTGGTATGCCCTGTGCACACCTGCACAGCCTGCTGTGGATCTGGAGAGGCAGAGTCAAGCGTGGGAGAGGGAAGGGAGCCTGTTTCCCACCTCTTCCTGCAGGTGTCTGTGAGGGGAGCAGCACCAGGGGGACACTCAGTGACACCCTGCGCACCTGAGGCTCAGGCAGAGTTCCCCACCAGGGGCAGGGAGCTCCCTGGATGTTTTTGGGGTGGGGAGGGTTGAGACACTCCTGGGTTCAGTATTCCAATAGTCAGAGTAAGTGAAGCCGAGGTATTAGCACAACAGGGTATCCAAAATAAAAAGAAGGCTTAGCTTTAAGTAATATTTCTAGAATTCTGCAACCAGAAAATCTAGAAAGAATCCACCTTAATCTTAGCATTATGTAAGTTTCCTATCATTTCAAAAAATAAAGCTCAGCCTTGAATTGCCCCATGGAGGATGGGCTCCGTATCTTTTTTGTGTCCCAGGATCCTGCAGGTCCGATTGGCTCCAGCCTCTTCCTTTTCCGAGAGCCCAAAGCCAGGATCTAGCAGGAACTATGAAGGAGCCACGGCACCTTTCCCTTTCTCCCCTGGCTTCCCAATGCCTAGCCTGTTCTGAGTAAATGACCACCCTCTATTCAAAAGAATCATCCCTGGATTCCTGTCCCCAGTTTAAATAGACCAGAACACCTCTTCACTTCTCCACATGAGGTGCAGAGAGTGACCCTCTGGCCGCCCCGCTTTCCTGACCACAGCAGCCCATGATCACCTTCCTCGTTTTTCTTAGCACACCCATAGGGTGACCACCCCAGGCCTTCACTTCTTCAATCAAGACCATTACTGACCCTCTCTCAACATATCCCAAAAATTAACTCAAAATGGGTCAAAGACCTAATGTAAAAACTAACACTAAAAAAATCTTAGAAGAAAACATAGGGATAAATCTTCACGACCTTATATTTGACCCTGGACTCTTAGATATGACACAAGTAAAGAAAGGAAAATAGATAAGTTGGACTGCTTCAAAATGAAAGCTTTTTGGGCCTCACAGGACACCATCAAGCAGATGAAAAGACAATCCACAGAATGAGAAAATAATTTACCAGTCACATATTAGGTACTTGTATCCAGAATAATAAAGAACTCTCACAACTCAACAATAAAAAGATAACCCAATGAGAACACGGGCAGAGCGTTTAAATAGACATCCCTCCAAAGAAGATGTGCAAATGGCCAACAAGCATATGAAAAGGCGATCAACATCATCAGCCACTGGGGGGGTGCAGATGCAAATTACATTGAGACTTCAAACCCACTAGGGTAGCTATAATAAAAAAGACAGACAATCACATGTGTAGGCGAGGATGCAGAGGAACTGGAGCCCTCATACATTGCTAGTGGGAATGTAAAATGGTAACATTTTGCCATTTGGAAAACAGTTTGGCAGTTCCTCGAACAGTTAAACATAGAGTTATTAAATGACATAGCAATTCTGCTGCTAGGTAGATACCCAGGGGAAATGAAAACATACGCCCACACAAACACTTGTACATGGGTGTTCATAGCTGTGTTATTCATCATAGGCAAAAAGTGGAAAAAACCCAAATGTCCATCCACTGATGACGAGATAAACAAACATTCCAGATAATGGAATGTTTTCTGCAATGAAAAGACGTGGAGCACTGACACGTGCTACAACATAGATGAACGTTGAAAACATGATGCTGGCCGGGCACGGTGGCTCACGCCTGTAATCCCAGCACTTTGGGAGGCTGAGGCGGGTGGATCACGAGGTCAGGAGATCGAGACCATCCTGGTTAACACGGTGAAACCCCGTCTCTACTAAAAAAGTACGAAAAATTTCCGGGCGTGGTGGCGGGCATGCTGTAGCTGTAGTCCCAGCTACTCGGGAGGCTGAGGCTGGAGAATGGCGTGAACCTGGAAGGCGGAGCTTGCAGTGAGCAGAGATCGTGCCACTGCACTCCAGCCTGGGCAACAGAGCGAGACTCCGTCTCAAAAGAAAGGAAACATGATGCTAAGTGAAGGAAACCAGCCACAAAAGACCATGTATTGTATGGTTCCATTTATGCAAAAAGTCAGAATAGGCAAATCCATAGAGACAGAAAATAGTTGTTGCCCAGGATTGGGGGAAATGGGAGTGATTGCTCATGAGGGGTTTCTTTTACGGGTGGTGAAAAAGTTCTAAAATGGTGGCAATCATTAATATACTCTGGATATACTACAGTCAAGTTGTACACTTAAAATAGGTAAATAACACGGTATGTGAATTATATCTCAATAGAGTTGTTACCAAAATCAAAGCAAAACATGCCTGGTCCATTCCATTTTCTTTCTCCAGTAGAAGCCATACTACTCATCCCTCTGCCCCACGGCTAGAGCTGCAAAGTAGCCTCGTCCTCTGAGCCTGCTTTCCCTGGTCTCCCTGGAACCCGGTCCCAATTTGGAAGGGGCAGGAGAGGAGCTGCACCCACCTTCTGCTTGGTAGTACACCTCGCCAGCAAAATGGGCAATGCCAAATCTTGCATCGTGAATGTTCTTGGGCTGTAGGAAGGCCTGGTTGTTGGCGTGGACACTGTTCAGTTTTTGCAGCATGGTGAGATCTGTCCCCTGGAAGAAGCCAGACACCCTATGTGCTGAGGTCCCAGAGTCCAGCCATAGGGAGGTCAGGCTCCAGGGCTTCCTCATGGAGGCAAAGCAATCTGGGCTCAGAATGATTGAGGGCCTCTGTATAGACAGGAAACTAATGCCCAGGGATCAGTGATTTGTTGCAGAGTGAGGGCTGAGCTGGGAGCAGAGGCCGGGTCTGCCACCCTCCATGACCAGCTCTTCTGCTCCACTCTCTGAACTATTGTCTGAGGACCCCAGCAGTCAGAGAAGTGGGCTTTGGAGAGGACGGACTGTCTAGTTAGGCTGGGGCTCTTTTGCTTATTCCTGGCAGAGGTTTCAGTAACTCTCAGAACAAGCGGCCCACCCAAGTGGAGTTTCCCAGCCTCCAAGAGGAGACCCATCGCAGGGCCTCCACCAGAAGGTCGGCAGAACACACACCTGTGGGAAGCGGCTCTCTTCGTCCAGGAGGGAGATGATGCTCATGGGCTTGAGGGCCAGCAGGTCCAGGGTGGGCCGATTGTCGGTGTAGTGGATATAGTCCCAGGAGATGTTCTCCGAGCGGTACTCCTCCTGCTCCATGGTGAACACGTGCTGCACAAAGAACTGCTGCAGGTGCTCGTTGGCGAAGTTGATGCAGAGTTGCTCGAAGCTGTGAAGGCAAGGTCACTGCCCAGGGGTGGAGCGGGGCCAGCTGAGTCCCCGCTGCATCAGGCTGGAGCCAAAGGATCACCAGCCATCTGCACACAGCCGCATACAGATATGCCCACAGATGCACATCTCATGTACACACAGATGCACACTCATTCCTGCACACCCTCTCTCCTCTGACTGCCTCCATCACCGTCACTTTTTCCACCCCACGGCATAAAGACAGAGAAACGAGGAGGCTCAGCATATCATCAAGTCCTTGCCTTCGGCTTCTCACAGCCGCCTGCTGGGTCCTCTGCCAGGCCTCCTGACCTGATACTGAAACAATTCCTGTGGTCTGAGTGCACACTAGCAGCCCCACCCATGAGCCTTGGTATGAAGATAAGCTTCCGGAGACCCAGCATTGACTGCCGGGCCCCCCTGCATCAACCAGGCATACACCCTACTGCCTCCGATCCCGGATCCTCCAACCTGCACTTCCTCCTGCATTCCCTGCCTTGGGAAATGGCCCCTCCACCTCCCACCGCCGGCTCAAGTCAGAAACTGAGGAGTTTCCATCTTTGTCCCTCCTGTCCAGTTCCCGTCAGTTGCCAAAGTCTGGCCCATGCTATCTTCAACACCTGTCCCTCCCAGGGCCAGATGCCAATGATCTGAATCATACTTGAGCTCTCTATGCCTTAGAGAGGGCATTGGGCTAAGTCCTGCCAGCCCTGCCTCTCCCACGTGACTGCAGTGAGCAGGCCCCTGCCTTGCACCCCCGGCTGGCCCTGGGAGGGCTGAGATCCCAGCGTGCTTGCATGTGGAATGGCTTGTGTCTTGACAATCCTGGCTGTCCAAGGGGGGCCTTCTAAATCACTCCCAGATCAGACCTCACTTGGAGACAAGCCTTGGGCAGGGGCATGCAAGGTCAGGCTAGCCCCCTGGCTCCTCAGACAGGGCGCAGAGGCCTCTGCTTCCTAGGGCCAGTGGCCCAGTCTCTGTCCCATCAAGCCCTTTCAATGAGCTGGTTCAGGTAAGCTAAATTGCAAAGCCAGTGTTGCCAGCCTGCTTATCCCAGTCTTCATGGGACTCCTCTTGCTGGTGATAGTACCACTGGGCATCATCTGGCCTGGCCTGGCCTGTCTCTGTCGCCTGGTTCCCTCACCACCTTTGTCTATCCGACCCCCAGCCTTCATCACAGTCGCACCTGGCAGCTATTTTCTGATCTGCCTCCTGGTTACAGCTCTCCAGCTTCTAGTCTGGGGTGCCAGGACACTGGGACACCAGGTCAGAGGAGTCCTGCCTTGCCTTACCCCACAAACTAAAAAGTCAGGGATGGTCCACGAGTGCATCTAGCTTCTCCCACTACCTAAGATGATAAACCAGCCAGATGCAGATGAATCCATGTTACTGATTTCTGTTTCAACCCTGACCTCGTGTGGTAATCCACTGTGGCTCATGAGGAGAGCAGGTGGTCCAAGAGGGGTGACAAATGCCGGGTGTCAGCCTGGCTCTCAGGGACAGCTTTTAGCTGTACGGCCTTCTCTAGATGGCAGGGCACAGCAGCCACCCCATGCAGAGCACGCAGACCTGTTGGGACTTGCCAGGCCTGGGTGCAGGGTGATGGCTCCCCTCCAACTTGCCCCCTTCGAGAGGAACTGGCTTATCTTCTGTTTTCTGGAAGCAGTGGGGCTGGGATCTGAGATCTTCATACCTATTGTTCTCGAAATTTTCAAAGCCAAATATGTCCAGGAGGCCGATGGCCCTCCGCACATTTTTGGGGTCCTGAGCTGGTGGCGTGAAGATGGCGGCATTGATCTTCTTGACAATCCACAGGAAGAGGTGCCCATAGATGCCCTGGAGAGACACAGGGGTGGGAGAATCCTGGGCTTGGAGGCTCAGGAGGAGGTCAACTCCAAGTTCACCTGGAGAGGCCAAATGTCTTGGACCTACTGCAGATGTTATCCCTCCTTCAAAGGCAGGAAACCCGGGCCCAAGAGGCTGAGGAGTCCGTGGTCACCAGGCAGGTGACTGGCAGAGTGAAGACCTGCCCAGGGCCCTCTGCTTCATCCTGCCCTCCACCGGCACAGCAAGGAGCAGAGCCATGGTCAACAGATGGCCATGTGAGCCCTGCTGTCTCAGCTCTGTACCTTGACAAAGGCATCCCTCCGGTCGGCAGCCTGGACGATGTTCAGGGGCCTGGTGACGAACTCCCCTCGGATGAGGATGGTGTGCTTGGTCAGACAGTCCCGGAGCTCCTGGTGCTGCACCTGGGGAGGCAGGTGGGGGCTGTGTCGCACCCGTGGAGCAGTCCCTGGCCCAGCACTCTGACCCGCTTCTGCTAAGTCTTGTTCCCTCTCATGATCAAGCACCTATGCGAGGGTGGGCAGTGCCCGAGGCCAGGGCCAGGGCCCTGGGAGCTGTTAGGGAAGGATTCTCCAGCTCGGTGGGCCAAACCCTTAGTGGGTCTCCCGGGGGCTGAGAAAGGGGCTGGCTCCCCCAGGCTGGCCTTGGAAAACCAGAGTGAGGGAGGGCTCTGAGGCCAGACCTCAGGCATGTCCCTGCTAAAATCAATCCCGCCTGAAGGCTGAGAGTCTAAAGCAGCAAGTCAGTGTGCTGGGCCAGCCCTCCACTGGAGCTGACAAAACCCAGAGTTTCTGAGTGCCCTCGAACCAAAAGAAGACTGTTAATAGCGAAATGTACCTAATGTGATTGCTTACTTTATGTATTTATTTCTTGCTCCTGATTCTATTAATTTTCCACCAGAACTGTCAGTGGGGGTGACATGGGGCACTGCCATGTCCCCATTGCAGAGGTAGCCCCTCACTCAGGGCCTGCTGCCCTTCCTTTAAGCTGAGGCTACATTTGGCCTGGGAAACAACCAGGAAGGCTAAACGGATGGACCCCGGACTCACATTCCAGTCTCCCAGAATAGCACAACCCTGGGAGAAGCCCTGCAGGGTGAGGGCCCAGACAGGGCTGGTCTGATGGGTAGGTTGGGGTCCGAGTGGGGAGCGTAGGGACTGGACAGGGCGGAGGGCGAGGACGCTGAGACAGGGCCATTGACAAGCAGAAGGGGATGTGGGGAAAGGGAGGGAACATTCGTTAAAGCCAAACTGGCCAATCCGCTGCTCTGTGTGGCACTGCCCCACTCTGCGCCCGCCCTCAGGCACCTGCAGCATACAGAAGGGAGGGGTTTTTGGGAGAGGGGTGGGGGCCTGGGTAGGGTTATGAGAATCAGGTGTCAGGGGTCTGTCTGCCCAGACCTCTGGGGCCACCCACCAAAATGGAAGCTGTGGACACAGCAGCCCTACCTCCAGTAACTTCATCACAGTGGGAAAGGCAGGCGTCTCCATCACGTCTGAGGCATCCAGGTTCTCGAAGACCGAAGCTAGAGAGAGAATCAGGAGTCCTGAGTGGGAAAGCAGCCTGGAGCGATGGAGCCAGGTCCCGACAGGCCCGGGCCCACGGTAGCCCCAGATCCACTCAGGAGAACAGCTGCCCCGGCATGAGCCACAGCCTCTCCCAGGGTCCTCTCTTTTAGGGAGCCAACGGCCCCGTGACCATGGGTCATTCACACCTTAGCTGTTTGTGAACCTGGCAGACCACTTCCTCTTAAGGGGACCAGGGCCCTGTGTCGAAGGGAAGTTTGAAGAAAGGTGGGCCTATTTGGAGGGAGACGTCTGACTTGGGAAACACAGCAGACACTGGCGCTGAAGAGATGAGCCATCAGGCCCCTCAATCCATGCTGCTGGGTGTAGAAACCCGAACATTTCATCACTCTTTCAGTCACAGGAAGCAAAGCACTAATGGAGCTCCAGCTGTAAGCCAGGCCCCGCGCTACTGCAACCGTCTCCTGACTGGCCTCCCAGCTTCCGGTTCCTCCTCTTCAACCATTTCCAGCTTAGGACATGCCAGGCTGGTGGGGGAGGGGACCTTTGGGTCTCTTTGTTTTTGCTTTTTTTCTTTTTTAAACTGAAAAAAATTGTGACATAAAATATACAGATAAAGAAGTGCATAAAACACAAAGCTGTGTCGTAAAGAATAAAGTCAGCACCATGGAACCACCGCTAAAGCCAAGTCTAGGCTCTGCCAGCACCCACAGCCCTCTGAGGTCCTCGCGGGCTGAGACTGTGTCCCTCTTCTCCGGAGGCAAGCACCCTCCCAACTTCAAACTCCCTAGCTTTTTATTTATCTTTTTATTCCCTACATAGAGTCCCTAAGCAGCATTTAATGTGCCTGCTTTTAAATGTGATGTTAGTGGGCCAGTTGTGGTGGCTCACGCCTGTAACCCCAGCACTCTGGGAGGCCAAGGCAGGAGGATCACCTGAGGTCGGGAGTTCAAGACCAGCCTGACCAATATGGTGAAACCCCATCTCTACTAAAAATACAAAAATTAGCCAGGCTGTGGTGACGGGCCCCTGTAATTCCAGCTACTCAGGAGGCTGAGTTGAGAGAATCACTTGAACCTGGGAGGCGGAGGTTCCAGTGTACTGAGATCCCACCACTGCACTCCAGCCTGGACAACAAAGCAAGAGCCTGTCTCAAAAACAAACAAACAAACAAATGTTATGTTAGTGGATCTGTCTGCGTTCTCTTGTGCCTGCTTCACTCCCTCAGTGTCGTGTTTCTGATGCTGTCCCAGGCTCCGGTGCCCACCTCTGGTTAGCACCCACGTTTCCCTGGCTGAAGTGTGCAGTCTGGTTGGTAGATGACAGCTCAGCCCAGCTGCAGCTCACCTGGAGGCAGTGTTCTCATGCGGCGTGAGATGGTGGCCCAAGCTCTTGTTTTCTATACAGACACCCTATTGCTCCACAACAGTTTTTGGAAAAGTCTTTCCCTTCCCATTGCTTTGTGAATGGTCTCTCCTCAATTCTAGAACCAGCCCTAATCTCTTCAAATATTGCCTCTGCCCCTTTGTCTCTCCTTTCCTTTAGGACTCCAAGGAAAGGTGTGCTCCCTCTGCCCACAGCGTCCTCCCAGTCTCCACCTTCTCTCTGACATTTCCCGCCTTTCCTCTCTCCATGCCGTACTCACAGTTTCTCCTGACTTTCCCTCCAGCTCACACATTTCCTCTCCTAGACAGGCACAGAATCCCTTAAACCATCCATTGGGTTCTTCATTTTGGTTATCGTATTTTTTTATTTTAGAATGGAATTTCTATGTGGTTCGTTTATAAATCTGTAATGTCTTCAAAGTTTCTCATTCGCTGTCTAAATTTTCAAGCTTGGCTGCTTCTTTTCTTGAGCAAAGGAAGCAGAACTTCTCCAGTCTGTGTCTAATAATTCCACCTTTGAAATCTTTGTGGATCGATTTCTACTGTTTATTATTTCTGTCGGTTCTTGTTCATAGTATCTCATTTCCTTGTTCCTATCTCTTCCTGGCTTCATGCTGGATGTTGTGTTTGAAAAACTACCTGCAGGAATCATTTGTAATCTAACTTGCTGGTGTTTTCTTTCAGCGAGGACTGTCAGTAACTTCCGTTAGGTGCTTGGGGGTGTTCACGGGTCAGGACACCTTAATCCCCAGACCGCCCCATGCTCACAACCTGGTTTGCAAGTTCATGCATGGATTTGTTTACTCTGGCTTACCTGAACCTTAAGGGGGAAGCCCTTTGGGGTCCCAGCTAACAGTGGGGGATGATTGGCCACAGTCTCCACCTGTGGAGGACCTTAAGCTTTGACATTTTCCCCTTCACCTCACGAGGCCTCCAAAATCACAGCTGGATTTTTTAGATGTATTTTTCCAGGCCTTGGTTGGACCACAGGACCCTTCCTGTGAGAACCCCTAGAGATGCCTTCCTGCTCCTGTCCCCTGCCCCCTCCCTTCCCAAGGGTGCAGTTGGGGCAGAACCGCCATTACCCATGAACCCCACGTTCCCCAGGTGGAGAATGGCAGCCAGCAGCTTGCTGAGGTCCCAGCTCTCGGAGTCGGAGAAATGGAGGATCTTCATGGCCGAGCGGATGTGGGCATAGTCCTTGGCGTCGTTGAGCCCCTCACAGGAAGTGCAGTTCCCCTGCGGGACAGGGAGCCTCAGCTAATGGGGCCACCCCCTGCCCCACCGCCTCCATCCTGGGGCCAGCAAGGCTGAGACACTGCACTTCACAGGCACTGGGTGGACCGGGCAGGGTCCATGCTCAGAAATCACATACAATTCTTTTCAGAGGGAGAATCATGACACAGTAGCCACAGCATGATCAGGCCTTGCAGCCAGCACCAGCATCTGGCCACTGTGTGACCTTGGCCAACTCACACTTCTTCTCTGATCCTCTATTTGTCGTTCGTCCCTACTCGAGCCTGCCTTGTCTCTCTGGGGGACGCTGTGGGTTTGTTCCTTTAAGAAACGCTTTCCGGCCGGGCGCGGTGGCTCAAGCCTGTAATCCCAGCACTTTGGGAGGCCGAGACGGGCGGATCACGAGGTCAGGAGATCGAGACCATCCTGGCTAACACGGTGAAACCCCGTCTCTACTAAAAAATACAAAAAACTAGCCGGGCGAGGTGGCGGGCACCTGTAGTCCCAGCTACTCCAGAGGCTGAGGCAGGAGAATGGCGTAAACCCAGGAGGCGGAGCTTGCAGTGAGCTGAGATCCGGCCACTGCACTCCAGCCTGGGCGGCAGAGCGAGACTTCGTCTCAAAAAAAAAAAAAAGAAAGAAAGAAACGCTTTCCAAGGCTCGCCATGGGCCAGGCCCTGTGCTGGGCATCCAGGGGAGCAGGCAGGGAGCCAGTGACCGTGCCATGGCCATTTGCCTGTTATAGGTGCCCAGACTACAGGGGCTGGGGCCAGCCCTATCGAGAGGTGGAGAAAGGCTTCCTGGAGGAGGTGCGAAGCTGGCCCCACTGTCTCTGAGGACAGAGGGCAGTTTAGGTAGAGGATGATGGGAGCAAGGCCACGAGGTGGGGAGGTAGGGACAGGGCTGCAGGGAGGCTGGGGTGGGTGTTGAGAAGGGAGAGGTCAGCAGAGGGGCAGATCCTGGAGGGACTTGGAGACCACGCTGAGGAGTTTGGACTTCTACCCTACAGGTCACAGGGGTCACTGCAGCAGTGCCATCCAAAGCATGACACTACCGTGCAAACCTTCCTATAGGAAGAGTGCCTTTGCTGCAGGGTGGATGACAGATTAGAGGTCAAGACTGGTAAGGGGGGTCCATGAAGTCCAGGCAAGGGCTGGTGAAGGCATTGGAGCAGTGGACCCAGGAGACAGGGTTGCATGGGAGAGATCCCAGAGGCGGAATGCTCTGAGTCCACTCCGTGGTCAATAAACCAGGAGGTGCAGTTCCCCTGATGGCCAGGGCACCTCAGCTAATGAGCGATGGCTGTGGTGCTGCCCTGTCCTAGGTGGCAGGTGCAGCTGGGAGCACAGGAAGGGCTTTGCTTTCCTGGGGCTCGGGGCTTGCGTTTTAGGGGGCCTGCAAGGACAGACCATTGGAGTGAAATCAGGAACAGGAGGCATGTGGGCACCTCCCTGTGGCCCACTGGGCACTGGGGGCCTGTCATCCAGTGGGGACCAAAGGAAGATGAGGTCCAGCCTGGGGCATGGGGTACATGTGATGAGAAGCGGGAGGCACGCGGACAAGGTGATTCCCAGCACAGAGGAGCTGGCGAGGAGAGGGAAAGAGAACCAGGCCTGCCTCAGGGGCCTGGCCAGCATTGCGCTTCTCTGCAGCTGTCACGGAGGGCGAAGCAGCACCAGCTCTTTTTCCTCCCTTCCATTGGCTACTAGGAGGGGGCAGGTGGGCAGCTCACCATGGTCAGGTAGTGGTACTCGGAGGGCGTGCCCAGGCTCAGCAGCTGCTTGTCTTCAGCACTCATCCCCATGAGCATGCAGTAGAAGATATGGTAGTTCCGCTCCTCAGGGGCCTGGGAGGGAGAGCGGGCGTTCCAGACAGATCCGTGGGCCATTCCCCTGAGGCCTCAGGGCCTCAGACTGCCTCTGTCCAGCCCAGCCCTGGCCTCCGCTCCAAGTCTCTCAGCCAGGAGCAGCTCTGGCACTGACCCAGGTCCAGCCTGGCTTGGTTGCTGTCCCTATCCTGGGCCTCTGCAGCTGTCTCATCCCTGCCCTCAGAAGTCCTCTCTGCCAGGCATTTCCCTGCATCTTGACTGCTCCTCGAAGCCCTGACACTGCTGTGTCCAAAGTCCCCAGGCCAGGAGTGATGGCACAGAGTCAGGGCTCTCTTATAGTCCCACAGTCTTCACAGGCACTTAGTGGCCCATGAGAGATCTGACAGCCACAGGGTTCCCTAGGCCTTCGGCATTTTTTTTGTTTTTTTCCGAGAGAAAGTCTTGCCCTGTTATCCAAGCTAGAGTGCAGTGGTGCAATCTCAGCCCACTGCAGCCTCAAAGTCCTGGATTCAAGCCATCCTCCCACCTCAGCCTACCAAGTAGCTAAGATCACAGGCACACACCACCACGCCCAGCCAAGTTTTGTATTTTTTGTAGGCATGGGGTTTTGCCATGTTGCCTAGGGTGCCTTCCATATTTTTTGAAACACTATTTATAAATGCATTCTCATAAAAATCAAACAATCTGAAGCATATACAATAGTGTTAAAAGATGGGAGTTTCATTTGGGCTGTAATCCCAGCAGTTTTGGGAGGCCGAGGCGGGAGGATTACTTGAGCTCAGGAGTTTGAGAGCAGCCTGGGCAATATAGTGAGACCTCATCTCTACATAAAATAAGAAAATTAGCTGGACATGGTGGCGAACACCTCTAGTCTCAGCTACTCAAAAGGCTGAGGTGGGAGGATCACATGAGCCCAGGAGACAGAGGCGGGGGTGAGCTAAGATTGCACCCCTGCACTCCAACCTGGGTGACAGAGTGAGACCCTGTCTCAAAAAACAAAAAGATGAGAGCTCCTTTCCACCCTGCCTTCCCCTTCCTTAAATCCCCTCCTCCCCACCCCAGAACCTAGACATTTAAAAAACATTTACTTATAGCATATCTATAAATAGTTGTCTTCTCTTTCTTTCTTTCTTTCTTTCTTTCTTTCTTTCTTTCTTTCTTTCTTTCTTTCCTTCTTTCTTTCTTTTTTACACAAAACGTATTTATGGTTCTGCAACTTCCTTTTTTTCCACCTAAATATATCTCTTGGTGATCCTTCACATCAACGTGGACACACCGCCTCCTCTGTAGTATAGATATGCCATAATTTTTAAATCTCTCTCTTTTCTTGGGCAGGGCTTGTTTCTCACCTGCTTTAGAAATTTCCTGCCCATTTTGGGGTACCATTTTGGGTGACAAGTTCTATGAATTCAGCAACCACTGTATCAAGAGGTAGGAGATTCTGGACAGGGCAGGGAGACTCCGCCATGTGCTGGCTCTGTGGCCCTGGACTAGGGACCTAACTTATCTGGACTCAATTTTCTCATTTGTACAATAGGGATAAAGAGTCCTATCTCTCGTGGTTGTGAAGGTCAAATGAGATAAAACAGGAAAAGTATAGCACCAGGTTGGGGTGCTATTTCTTCTGTTGTGGGTGCCACGTGTTGGGATCCCTGCCATCGGGACTGGCTCCATGATCACCCAGTGTAAAAGGAAGCCAGGGGCCCTCTTGCTCAAAAGCTAGTAACAATTTCAAGGAGGCAATAGCAGAGCCTGAAACCAAGCAAGGGGCCCCCTGAGCACAGGGCCTGGTGTGACAACACAGCACACGTGCCTCTGTACTTCCTGGCCACGTGGCATTTGGGATACTGTCATCTGTGTCTTTCCACCATGGCCCCTAACACACCTGAAGATACAGCCCACCTAACTAGCCTAGTCTCAGAATTAATTCTAGTAGAGATGAGGAATGGTAGGCACCAAAGAAAGAATAAATTTATATGAATGGAAAATTCAAAATGGAGAAAATTCTTTTTTTTTTTTTTTTGAGACAGTCTCTCGCTCTGTTGCCCAGGTGGGAGTGCAGTGGTGCAATCTCAGCTCACTGCAATTTTTGCCTCCTAGGCTCAAGCAATTCTCATGGCTCAGCCTCCCAAGTAGCTGGGATTACAGGTGTGTGCCACTGCCTAGCTAATTTTTTTTTTTTCGTAATTTTTTGTAGAGACAGGGTTTTGCCACGTTGGCCAGGCTGATCTTGAACTCCTGGCCTCAAGTAATCCACCTGCCTTGGCCTACCATAAGTGCTGGGATTAGAGGCATGTGGCATTGAGCCCCGCTCAAAATGGAAAAATTTCTATCATTTGCTGTCCTGAAATACTGGGGAAGAGCCCTCATTATCCAGTGTGGCCTGTGGGTTCTGGGAGGGCCCCTGGGGAAGAGGGGAGGAGAGGTGAGAGTGGTGAAAGGGGGCCCCTCTTGGAAACCTCCCCCATTCCCTCAACTCCCGACCTGGGCAGGTGGAGGCCTCACCTGCCGGCAGACCCGGGACTTCTCCAGGAGAAACTGCTCGATGCGTGCGCCCTCGATCACCCCGCTGGGGTTAAAATAGATGTCAATGTACTTCCCAAAGCGGCTTGAGTTGTCGTTGCGGATTGTCTTGGCGTTTCCAAAGGCTGAAAGTAAGCAGGCGATGGCCATGATGAGAGCAGAGAGCAGAAAATGTAATTTCAGTGGGATCATCTAAGAGGGCTTCTCAGAGGAGGTGGCCAAGCTCGAACTGAAGAATGTGCACGGCTGCACCAGACAGTGATGGCAGCCAAGGGCCCGCTAAGAGGAAGACAAAAACATCGGGGAAAACCTCGGACGTCAGAAAGCATGAAGTGCACTTGCAGATGCAGAAGTCTTGTCGGAGTGTGGGATACAGGAGGAAAGCAGTGGAAGGTAGACAGAACTAGTTAGTAGGTAGGGCCAGATGGCACAGAGCCCTAAATGCCAGTCTCAGAAGTTGGGCAATCATTCTGCAGTGATAAGGGAGGCAGTAAAGCTTCTGAGAGAGTGTGGGAGCAGATTCGCAGCTTAGAAAGATGGCTCAGGCTGCAGGGCTGAGGCTGATATGGAGAGGCCAAGCTGGCATGAGGAGTAGCAACAGCATGTCAAGGCCAGGACACACGGAGGCAGTCAGATCAGGAGGCAGCACGTTCCAAAGTGTTTTTTGTAAAGCTGTTTCTGCAAGCTCTTCTGATGTGATCCGCAGTAAGAAAGATATTTTGCATTACATCCTAGTATATATACATGTCCACTTGCACACACAAAGTTAGAACGAAATAGTCAGTCCTAGTTCTTACAAAGAGTGATGTGTTGGGGTGTTCTATTCTATGATATTTGATTTGTTCTAGAAGACTGATTTTATGGCCCATTAATGGTTAGGATGCAGTTTCAGAATACCAGCATCCAGCGTAGTCCCATGAAACAGAGGAAGACAGTTCCTTGGGGAAGTAGGTTTAAGAAACACAGCACTGTGTCTCTCTTTCTCAGCAGAGCCTCTGAGAAGTGCCACAGTTATGAAACCTATTTAGCTTATTGAGCTCAGTGTGGCCATTGTGGGGGTGACTGGTTGGGTGTCTCTTCAAGAAAGAATCTGATGCAGGCAGTTTTTTTTTTTTTTTTTTTGTGCTAACTGACAGGCCGATCTTAAAATATACTATATATGGAAAGGTAAATGATCTAGAATAGCCAAGTTTGAAAAAGAAGAACAAAATTGGAAGGCACATGCTCTCTGCTTGCACCACTTCCTATAAGGCTACAGAAATCAAGACACTGTAGCACTGATAAAAAGATAGACAGAGAGAGGAATTGAAGATAATAGAGAATCCAGGAACAGTCCCTTACATGGATGGTCAATTGATTTTAGACAGGGGTACAAAGGTAAGTCGGTAGAGAAAAAATAGTCTTTTTGACAGATAGGACTGGAACAACAGAGTATCTACATGCAAAACAAAAAAAAAAGAGAAAGAGAAAAAGAAAAAGAAAGGAAGGAAGGAGAAAAGAAGGTGAGAAAGAAAGAAGGAAGGAAAGACAGAAAAGTCTTTTTTTCTTTTATCTTTTGAGACAGTCTCACTCTGTCACCCAGGCTGGAGTGTAGCGGTGCGATCTTGGCTCCCTGCAAACTTTGCCTCCGGGGTTCAAGCGATTCTCCTGCCGCAGCCTCCTGAGTAGCTGGGATTACAGGCGCACGCCACCATGCTCAGCTAATTTTTGTATTTTTAGTAGAGACAGGGTTTCCCCATGTTGGCCAGGCTGGTCTTGAACTCCTGACCTCAAGCGATCTGACTGTCTCAGCCCCCCAAAGTTCTGGGATTACTGGCGTAAGCCATCACGCCCAGCCAAAAGTCTTTTTTTCTGTGCTGTGTACTTTGCACCATAGAAAAATATCAGATCACAAATGTAAATCATAAACTGGATCATCAACCTAAATATAAGATCTAAAACTACAAAACATATAGGAAAAACGTAGGAGAAAATCTCTGGGTTAGGCAAAGATTTCTTAGATACAACACAAAAAAACATGACCCATAGGAGAAAAAAAAGGACAAATTGAACTTTAAAAATTTAAAACTTCTGCCTTGCAAAAGACACTGTCTAGAGAATGAAAAGACAGGCCACAAACTCGGACACAATACAAGATGTAACACCTATCTTAGAAAGGACTTGTATCCAGAACACATAAAGAACTCTTAAAACTCACTAGTGGCCAGGCACAGTGGCTCACGCCTGTAATCCCAGCACTTTGGGAGGCTGAGGCGGGCAGATCACCTGAGGTCGGGAGTTCAAGACCAGCCTGACTAACATGGAGAAACCCCGTCTCTAGTAAAAATACAAAATTAGCTGGGCGTGGTGGCGCATGCCTATAATTCCAGCTACTTGGAAGGCTAAGGCAGGAGAATTGCTCGAACCCGGTAGGTGGAGGTTGCAGTGAGCCAAGATCGTGCTATTGTGTTCCAGCCTGGGCAACAAGAGCAAAACTCTGTCTCAAAAAAACAGAAAGCAAACAAGCAAAAATAACTCATTAGGAAGGAAATAGACCAATTAAAGAATATGAAAGAATAGGCAAAAGATCTGAACCGACACTTCACCCGAGCAGATATACAGAGGGGAAGTAAGCATGCGGAAAGACGCTAACATCCTTCATCGTCAGGGCCATGGGAGTTACAGGCGTGCTCCACACATATCAGAGGGCAGACCATGTCCTTCACCGTGCCAGATGCTGGTGGGGTCACAGGACAACCAGAATGTTCCTGCTGTGCTGGTGAGAGAGCAAAATGCTGCAACCACTTTGGAAAACATTTCGGAAGTTTCTGACAAAGTAAAATGGCTCACTTGCCTTTTGAGCCAACAATTTCACTCCTGCATATTTATCCAAGGGAAAGACCTATGTGCACCGAAAAACCTGTATGTGAATGTTTATAGAGGTTTTCCTCCTAGTAGCTGAAAGCGATAAACAACCCAGATGTCCTAAACGGGTGGAGAAGCTGTGGTACCTCCATGCAATGGAATTCTACTCAGCATTAAAAAGGAATGAATCACTGATGCAGGCAGCAACAAGGAAGAATCCCAAATAGCCAAGGTAACCAGACACAAAAGGCTACAAACCCTGTGATTTTACTTCTACGACATTCTGGAAAAGACAAAACTGTGAAGGGGGGCAGGGGAAAGACAAATCGGTAGTTGCCAGGGGAGGGGTCGGGAAGACGGGGTGACTACGAAGGGGCGTGAGGGAAGATCTGGGGGGTGATGGGAACATTCTACTTCCTGATGATGATGGGAGCCATAGGCCTGTATGAGTTTGTCAAAACTCACAAAACTGTACGTGAAAAAGGTGAATATTTACTATGTGTAAAGCAAACTTCAATTGTAAAGAAACGAGAGAGACTGTGCTGTCCAGTAGTCGACAGCCTTGGGGCCGAGGCCACAGGCTTCTGGGCAGCCCTGACAAGACTGAGGCCGGGGTCACCGGGGTGAAGGCAGGAGGCTTCTAAGGAGGAGTTTGCTCCAGAGCCCCCTGCTGGGTTGGCCAAGACTTAGATCTGTAACACAGCATGAGCCGCTCCCGACCCAAGCTGCTTCCTCTCCTTTTCCCCTTCCTAAGGGTCTGAGCAGCATCCAAGTTTGAAGACTCATCCTGCCTACTCCTGCTTCCTCCCACCTTGTCTTCCGCAGGTTTACCCCTCGATAAACCTGTTGCAGTCCTCACCCTGGCCCAGCAACTGCTTTCCAGTTCAGTTCCAGCAACTGAACACACACATCTAGCATTTCCCAAATTGATTTGATTTTTTTTTTTTTTTTTT
>NW_012115155.1:9980836-9981372 GCF_000951035.1 Colobus angolensis palliatus | reverse complement strand
CAAGGGTCTGGAGGAGTTGCTGAAGGTTTGTGGCCTATCCTGTCCCTCCCCATGGTCCCACCTGGCAGGAAGGCTCTAGCGGGGCTGGGGGGGGGAGAAGGGCGGGTCCCAGAATGACACTTACCCTCCAGGATAGGGTTGGCTTCCAGGACCTGCTGCTCAATCCACGAATGCTGGCCACTGACGGTGGCCATGAACTGCAGGATGAGCTTGGTGGTCTCCGTCTTGCCAGCCCCAGACTCACCACTGCAAAAAGGGTGTGCAGGGACATGAGACCACACAACAACTGTTTTTTCAACACCTCTCAACTCTCCTACAAACCCCAGTCCTGCTTTCTGAGCCAGTCTGACAAGGATGGCCTCTCCCCTGCAGATGAGCCCTGAAGCCCTGAAGTCCCCCGTGGGTCTCAGGCTGCCTGTGTTGTACACACTATTGTGTTTGTCTTTTCTCTGCTCAGCTGCAAGCTCCTTGGCACACTCGGATCTGATTCATTCCAGGGTCAGCACCACAGTGCCCAGGACATACCGAAGGCTGAG
>NW_012115155.1:9967460-9979705 GCF_000951035.1 Colobus angolensis palliatus | reverse complement strand
TCGGCCTCCCAAAGTGCTGGGATTACCGGCATGAGCTACCGCACCCAGCCAAAATATGACCTTTTAAAAAAAGTTATGATCAAAATACCCACAATCACTATGCCAGCAAAGCAGAGTGAGATCAACAAACCTCCTGTGATAGCTGTGGACTCCCCTGAGTGCCTGTCAAGTGCCAGCCGTGTTTGTAAACAAGCTCATCAAACAACCTGCCATTGTAGAGATGCGGGTTAACGGGACTTGCCCACAGCCCTGGGGGTGGAAAGGGCCGGAGGAGAATGCAATTTGACTCAAAGTGACAAGTGACATTCTGCTCACTACAAGGAACCAAATGTTGGGGGGCTCTTTCCTCTCCTTGCTCACACTGGGCCAGCCCTGCCAGCCTCCAGGGGGCGCCGCCCTGTCAGCTCCTGGCCAGCCAGCCCGCGGCCCAGCTCTGCCCAGAGGCTTCTTGCCTTGCCTCCGGGGGCAGGTTGGGAGTTCCAGCTCTCTCCCAGGGCACCTGTCTGCTGTCTTCTCCAGAGCCCTGGGTTTGAATTCCCCACTTCACCGCTGTGTGCCGCTGGAACAGGATCTCAGCCCCACTGACTGTGGGTCTCTCCAGCAGTAACATGGGGCCATATCAGGGGAATGAGAGCATCTCCTTCAGAGGGTTGCTGAGGACATGAAATGTGATCACCTGTGCCTTGGGACTTCATTCTGGTCTCTGTTCAACATCCCTCCTCAGAGAGGCCGTGTCTGGCCTGCCCCCTACCTAACGCAGAGGCTGACATCACCCTTTCCTCCCCCCTGCTGTGTTTTACTTCAAAGCTGTTAGGACCTGCATAAAAACGCACTTATTTGTTGCCTGTCTGTCTCCACTTCTAGAATGTAAGCTCCCTGAAGAAGGGATTCTGGTCCCTTTTGTTAGCTGCCGCGTCCCCATGTTAGGACAGTGGGTGGCACACAGTTGGGGCATGACAAAACCTGAAATGATTGAATGAAGGAAGGAATGAATGAACGACTCTACTGGAGCACCAAGCAAGGTGCTTAGGAGCCACATTCCCACTCCACCTCCCGTTCCCTTGAACACTCCTCCTCCCGACACCAGGAGGGTCTGTGGTCACTGGTAGCGAGGCCAGACCAGGCAGGGAGTCTCTGAAGCAGTCAGAACCTGGACTGGAGGGGACACTTTCCTTCTGGTCCCCTGGTGACCTGAGAGCTGCCCCCTGGAGCTGCTGCTCTTCTGTCCTCACCTGGGGCCTGCCCTGAGATTTTTTTGAATGGGTCCTCAGCTGTTGAACTCCTGCATCTTCAAGTGCCTAACCTGGGTCCCGTATCTTTTTCTTTTTTTTATTTTTACAGAGATAGGGTCTCGCTATGTTGTCCAGGCTGGTCTCAAATTCCCAGCCTCAAGGAATCCTCCTGCTTTGACCTCCCAAGTCACTGGGATTATAGGCATGAGCTACCATGCCCGACCCCTGGGGCCCATTTCTAAAGGAACCCAGCCCAACTTCCTTCCTTGACTCAGTAAACCGTTACTAGAGGCTGGGCAGTCCAGTCCCTGGTGACACGATGAAAGCCTAGGTTCTGAAGGAAGGAAGCTTTGGAGGAACTGCTCGGGGTGCAGGGTAGCTGGGGCCGTTGTGTGCTGTGGAGAAGGGTGTGTGCCATGGAGTAGGGAGAGCTCCTGCCTTGCCCAACTTTGCAGGCATGCTGGTGGGGAGCAGTTCAGGGAGATGCCTGGAGGCGGTGCCTGACCCCTCTGCCTCACCTGATGATGCAGCACTGGTCCCTCTTGTTCCTCTTCATGTTGAAGTAGCAGTTGTTGGCGACAGCAAAGACATGCGGGGCCAGCTCGCCCATGTGGCGGCTGTAGTAGAGCTGTACCTGCTCCAGGGTGTAGAGCGGCAGCACCTGGAACGGGTTCACGGCCACCAGGATGGAACCTGTGTACGTCTGGGAAGGGAGCAGGCGGTCAGTGCCCTCTGCCCCTGGCAGAGATACTCGGCCTTGGCCCTGCCCTCAGGGAGTTATCAGGGCTGCTGACTTTGGTGGGGAAGTAGAGTCTGATTCTGGGCCAGGGAGATAAGACATTCGGCTGTGCAGGTCCCTCCTATGGGAAGACGAGATGTCCACCAGGAAGGTGAGCTCCCAGGGGACGTATTTCCAGGAAGATCAAATGTTAGCTGTTTAGTACCTTGCCTGGTACTTAGAAGGGGCTCGATAAAAATGGACTAAGTATGAAATGGGTTTTCATGTGCATCCCGCAGGGGCTTTCATATAGGCTGGTCAACAAGTGGCCCTCACAGACCCCAACCACAAATTCTGTGTGCTCCTGGGACCTCCGCCCTGGATCAGCTGCCCATCTGGAGCCCCCACCTGGCCCCACTGCCCCTCAGTGGGTGAGGCAGGCAGAGTCTGCACAATATGCCACATGACCATGGCATCCTGGTTTTCACTTTAGGAAAGGAGAGGACGTGCCCTCTGGCTTCAGGCTGTGCCACCAGATGAGGAGTGCAGACACAAGCCCTTTGGAAGCACAAGCTGCCTTCCTCTGAACAGCCCAGAAGGGCCGGTCAGAACCAAGCTAGCCACCCCTCCAACCAGAGAGGCCCAGGCAGGCAGTGGCTTCTGCAGGCCACACCTACTTAGGCCGAGCTGGTGTCAGTTTGGAAATACCACCTCCCCTGGAAAAATCTGCATTGGAACCAGGATGAGAGCTTCAGGCTGGGGTGAACCTCCATCCAGGCCAGGTTTGCAGGGAGGGCCCACATCCACCCCCATGGCTCCCTCGTCTGGTGAATCAAGATCTTGGGATCCTGGCTATCATGGGACTCACTCTTGGGAGGCCAGGAGCTCTCTGTCTGGTGACCCTGTCTCTACAACATGCTTGGGACAGAGAGGGCAGAGGACAATGGCCACCTGATGGCCATCTGCAGCCCTCACTAAGCACAGACTGTGCCAGGCACTGTGCTGTCACTCTATGCAGTGGCTTCCTCCCCTCCAGGGTGGGATTGCCCTGTTTGGGACTGGGCAGCAGAGATTGGGAAAAGTTAGGCCCCTCGCCCACCTCCCCCAGTGAGGGCATGGGGGGGCAGTGCTCCCCGTGCATCATTTTCTTCTCCCTGTCCAGGAGGTCGGCACCTGTGAGGGGCTCCCCTGTGGACACAGGGCTGGGGAGACTCACATAGATCTTGTGCTGCTGGTAGCGGATCAGGAGGTTGTGCACCATGCCCGCCTCGTTCAGGTCCCCCAAGCGGATCATGTCGTCCACGCCCTGGACTGAGTTGGGGTGCATGGGGCTGAGGACACCAAAGTCCTCTGCTCGGATCCAGTGTTCCTGGAACAACGGGGTACGGACTCCCCTGAGGGGTGGCCTCCATCCCCGTGGCCAGCCTGCCACACTCTCCCCTCCAAGTTCTCAGCAGCAAAGTGGCCTTCGGGGTCACAGATCAGCTGACCTGGGGCGGTGGCCAGCCTCCGGCCAGGGTCAGTCTATGACAAGGGTCAAGGGACTCCTGTGGCAGAATCAGGTCCATCTATGACTGCATCAGCATGGGTCGAGGGCCCAGGGTTAAGGCATAGCTGGGGCTAGGGCTGAATTTCTGACCAGGGACAAAGGAGCTTGTAGCCAGAAGTTAGATTTAGGGTTAGGCTGCACCTGGGAGCCTTGCAGGTTATTATAAGAGTGTGCAAGTAAAAGGTTTTTTTCTAAAAATAAACGACAGTGTTACACAAATAGAAGATATTGTTATTATTTTACTGACTTCGATCATCTGGATCTCACAGGCCACAGCCTAGAAACTTTTCTTTGGAGGCTAAGCCTGCAGCACCCAGCTGAGCGGAGAGGACAATCTGAGGACCTAAGTGACCGGCTGGACACTCCGTGGTAAGCCCTTCCCCGCTCACCACCTAGCTGGTCCTGACCCCTCTGATGGATGAGCTGGTCACCCCTGGGCCACTCCTGGTTGCTGGCCTCTCACTTGTGCGTTTTGCCCCGTCCTGCCTCTCCACACACCTTCCTCACCCACCTTTCCCCCGTGCCAGTTTCATTTTGCAAACCGGCTTTCTGCCCCTCTGGTCCTTCCAGAGCCCCTTTCCCACTTCTCCACTTCCTGCCCCCCTAATTCTCTTCATTTCCCTGGACTGCAACTCTTGAAACGTTCCCCAGGACACACAGGCCGTGTTCACCATGGCAGGACTCCACCGTGATCTGTCCTGCCACCCAGGTCCCCACTTGGCCTTGGAGCCCCTGGTGTCAGGGAGAGGCTCCAGAGGGTGGGGAGGGCTCTGGGGCCCTGGATGTGGGGCAGGCCGGGGCCCAGCGGAAAGCCCCAGAACACTGACCTTGCCCTCGTCATCTTCAACCAAGACCTTGCCTGGCTTTGTCTCTTTGATGATGCCTCCAACGGCCACGCCAGTCTTGTGGGTGGAGGGAGGCCCCAGCCACACGTGGTCACCCTGGAGGGCAGACAGAAGACAGTGGTGTGATCCCCGCTCTCTCTGCCCCTCCCTGCTGGATATTTACCTCTCTTCAGGGCTTTGCCTTCCAGCTCAGAGTTCCCAAGGTGGCTGGAGCTTGTCTCTCCTTTCCTCTCCTCCCCTCTCCCCGTTCCTCTCCCATCTCTCTTTCTCCCTCTCTCTCCTAGCCCCCGTTTCCTTTGATCATGTGCCATCTGCCCTGCTCACTGGGCAGGTACCAAGCATCTGTACAGCTTCTCTCCATGTCTTTGTCTTGTCTGGGACAGTAAGCTGACAGGAGCTCTGGTCTCACCACAGAACCTCTCATAATGAAAAAGAAACTTGGCAACTATTTAGGAAGGTGGCGTGGCTGAGTGTTTAAAAGAGAAAGTGCTTCTCAAGCTTGATGGTAGCAAGAGTTACATCCTCTCGGAAATCACCCGCAAGCAATAGGAGGATGAGAAACAGAAACAAACACTAGAAGACACAGGAGGAAGTTGAAAAGGTGGCCCCAGCTGTAGATTCCAGAAAGAGAGGGCAAAGTTCAATTCTCCAAGGCAGCAGCCCATCCTGGCATGCAAAAGCAGCATATCTTGCTGCAGCAGCAGGAGCAAGGGCACAAGGTGGCAGTCGGAGCTTGCCTGGCCTGTCTCGGTTCTAAGAAACAGACCATATTTGCAGGGCTGCCATATTTGCAGGAAGCAGTCTCTCTGTGGGGTGGGAAAAGAGAAGCCTTGCCCTGTGAAAAGCTCTGCAGTACCCAGATCTATTGGGTGGGAGAAGCAGCAACTAAAAACCCACATGTGAGATTTCTGCCAGCCTGCACTGTGGCACTGACCCCGCACGAACCTCCTTCTAATCCAAGAAAGCTCACCCCATCTGAAGAGGAGTAATCCAAAAGGAAGCGGCACAGGCCTGTGTTCGGAGGTACTGAAACCCAAGAGGAGGAAAGGAGCAAATAAGCCTTAGCAAAAGAGAAATAACTGCCACAGAGCAGTGGGAAGTTGTGATCGAGTATTTCACCGTAATTTACAAAAACTGACCAAAGATTAGGTCAGAGGCAGAAAAGCCCAGGAATTAGATGGGGGAAAACTGAGAAAAAGGATGAGACATGAGTTGGCAGAGCTGAACGAAAAAATGGAGGAAATGAAAGAAATGCGCACCAGAATGAAAACAAAATTGGAAACTGCGGGAGAACATGCCCTGATTAGAAAAACATGGGAAGAATCATGAAAAGTAGGAAGGAGAAAAGTCAGCAAAATGATGTAGAATTTTTTTTAAAATTAGAATTAGGGGCTGGGTGTCGTGGTTCACACCTGTAATCCCAGCACTTTGGGAGTTCAAGACGGGCCAGGAGTTTGAGAACAGCCTGGCCAACATGGAGAAACCCTGCCTCTACTAAAAAAATACAAAAATTGGCTGGGTGTGGTGGCTCACGCCTGTAATCCCAGCACTTTGGGAGGCCGAGGTGGGCGGATCACGAGGTCAGGAGTTCAAGACCAGCCTGGCCAACATAGTGAAACCCCATCTCTACTAAAAATACAAAAATTAGCCAGGTGTGGTGGCTCACGCCTGTAGTCCCAGCTACTCGGGAGGCTGAGGCAGGAGTATTGCTTGAACCCAGGAGGCGGAGCTTGCAGTGAGCCAGGGTCGCACTCCTGCATTCCAGCATGGGCGACAGTGCAAGACTCCATCTCAAAAAAAATCCATCTCAAAAAAAAAAAGCTAGGCGTGGTGGTGGTGGGCCCCTGTAATCCCAGCTAATCAGGAGGCTGACGCACGATATTGCTTGAATCTGGGAGGTGGAGGTTGCAGTGAGCTGTGATCACACCACTGCACTCCAGCCTTGCTGACAGAGTGAGACTCTGTCAAAAAAGAATACACAAATAAAAAATAAAATAAAATAAAATTAGAATTAGGAAGAAGATTGCTATAGAAGATGGGCAAAAATATAAATCAACCTCATTATATGGACTGAATTGTGTCCCTCCAGAATTCATATAGTGAAGCCCCAACTCCTGACATGATCATATTTGCAGATAAGGCCTTCGAGGAGGTAATTCAGGTTAAATAAGGTCCTAAGGGTGTGGTCCTAATCCAACAGGACTGGTGTATATAAAAAAGGAAGAGGCAGCCGGGTGCGGTGGCTCAAGCCTGTAATCCCAGCACTTTGGGAGGCCGAGGTGGGCGGATCACGAGGTCAGGAGATCGAGACCATCTTGGCTAACACGGTGAAACCCCATCTCTACTAAAAAAAAAATACAAAAAAAAAACTAGCCAGGCGAGGTGGTGGGCGCCTGTAGTCCCAGCTACTCGGGAGGCTGAGGCAGGAGAATGGCGTGAACCCGGGAGGCGGAGCTTGCAGCGGCCACCGCACTCCAGCCTGGGCGACAGAGCGGGACTCCATCTCAAAAAAAAAAAAAAAAAACGGGAAGAGGCACCAGTGAGATGCACGCACACTCTCTCTCTCTCCCTGTCTCTCTCTCTCTCTCTGTTTTTCTCTCTCCCTCTCCTCACCCCACAGCACAGAAGAAGGGGTAAAATGAGAAGAAGGGAATAAAATGAGAAGACAGCCATTTACAACCCTAAGGCACCTTGACTTGGACTTCCAGCTTCCAGGACCGTGAGAACATAAATGTCTGTGGTTTAGGCCACCCAGGCTGTGACACCTTGTTACGGCAGTCCAAGCCCTGATGAAGTCAGGCAGACCTGGCTGGGTTCTAATCCCTACTCTGTATTCCAGAAGTTATACGGCCTTGGGAAAGTCACTTCACAGCTCTGAACCTTAACTTCCTTATCTGTTGAAAGGGGCCTGCTTCACAGGGCTGCGGTGAAGATGGAATGCCCTATGGCAGGGAGCCCGAATAGTGTCCAGCACGGAGGGCACCACAGAGGACTCAACAACCGCATGGGCCCTCTGAAAGACTTATTCATTAAAAAGATGACCACTCTGCACTTTGGGAAGCTGAGGTGGGAGGGCAGATCACCTGAGGTCAGGAGTTCAAGACAAGCCTGGCCAACGTGGTGAAACCCTGTCTCTACTAAAAATACAAAATTAACCAGGCATGGTGGTGGGTGCCTGTAGTCCCAGCTACTCGGGAGGCTGAGGTGGGAGGATTGCTTGAACCTGGGAGGCCGAGGTTGCAGTGAGCCGAGAGATGACTTTCCTCTCAAAGACTTACTATCTCTGAAGACAGAGCGGGCCTGCAATTGTCATTGTGAGTAATAGGACCCTAAGAGGTGTTTTTCTAAACTCTGCTTGCAGTTAGTGGCATCCCCAGAGGGAGTCTGGCATGGATGCATCCCATGGCCTATTCCTTTGTGAAATGCTTGGCTTTGTCTTAAAATCACACCATGCTCCAAGGTGGAGCCACACTCTCAGGTTTGCAACTTAGTCACGAGAAGCCTCACAACCTGACATTTGAGACCGTGCGTGTCCTCTCTACAGCCTAAAACAGCCTAAGCTCTATTCTGTAATTGAAAACAAGAAGCCAATCTTGGCTGTCCATTCTGTGAGTCCGATGCTGCCAGGCTTAGTGGCAGCGCCAGGGGCTCCTGCGTAGTGAAGGTCCTCCTCTCAGCAGTGTGCTCCAGAGGCCAGGAATGATGTCCTATGTGGCTTTGCACTCAGGAGAACATTTGGGGCATTTTCTTATCAAAGAGCACTTCGCAGCACTATCCTGCTCTCCTGGACTCTGCGGGGCATGGGGCAAGGGTGGAAATGTGGAGGGCAGGGAAGGATGCACAGGCTGGTTTGGGGCCTCTGCTCTCTGGGCTCCCCAGCCTCTGAACTCTCCACCCTTTACGTGCCGTGGCAGGGCAGGGCAGTTCCCCAGGGTCTATGTTGCTTCAACAGTAAATGCAAAACTCCTCTGCTTTCTTCCTATGGAGGAGCATCCCTTGGCCACCGGAACACAGGAATATTTGTTGAGTGAAGGAAGCACGATGCAGAGTCCAAAGTGGTGACCCAGACCTGGGTTTCAGTCCTACCCATGCCCACAGTTCCCCAGTTCCCTGTTTTCTCTGGGGGAGCTCCCTGCAACTGCCACAGTGAGACAACCGGGAAATCCCTTTGTTGGCTGGGCAAGGTGGCTCACATCCAGCACTTTGGGAGGCCAAGGCTAGTGGATTGCTTTGAGCTCAGGAGTTCAAGACCAGCCTGGGCAACATGGTAAAACCCCGTCCCTATAAAAAACACAAAAATTAGCTGGGTGTGGTGGCATGCACCTGTGGTCCCAGCTACTTGGTAGGCTGAGATTGGAGGATCACTTGAACCTGGGAGGCAGAGGTTGCCGTGAGCTGAAATCACGCCACTGCACTCCAGCCTGGGTGACAGAGTGAGAATCTGTCTGGGAAAAAAAAAGAAAAGTAAAGAAAAGAAATCCCTTTTGTCAAGACAAAGGGACATGTTAAGCTCTGCATGAAAGTGAGAGATAACTATACATAACTACATGTATTGCCGAGGCCAGTGGTTGGCCAACTTGTTTTCTTTAGATGCTAGAATCTGTCATGTTTCCTAAACTCACCTGTCTCTGGTATTTTCCTATAGGGTCTCATTGCCTTTCCTCTCTTTCCTTGGGAGCGATTCAACTTGGCCTTGAGTAACTTACACCAGTAACCCCTGGAACAAATCATACAATTCTTACCAGCCTGAACCCCGACATCCTGAGTCAGCAGTTCCACACACCTGTACGGAGAGAGAAAGCAGAACGTCAGCTCCATGCGCACCCCTGATAGGAGCCCCTGGAGCACAGGAGCTGGGCTTGTTCACCAACACTACCCTAAGGTCCCGGCATGGGACCCGGCTCAGAAACAATGCTGAATAAATGGATGAATGAGTCACAGTCCTAGCCGAAGTACAAGAGCTGTTCTCAGCTTCTTCATTCTACATCACCTTTACCGCAGACATATTTCATACTCAGTCCTGGGCTTGATACAGGGAGTGGGTGGTTCCCTGCCATCCAGAAGCCCCAATTTTATCTGGTCAGATATCCATGAAAACCAGTCATCATCACACATCCTGGGAAGTGCTCAGGTAAGCAGCCACTGGAGCTACAGACACAACTTTAAACCTCACAGTACTGCAGAATGTGCGTGTTCCCTCACTTTAGATATGGGACTCAAGGCAGGAAATGCCACGCAGTTAATTAGTAGCACAGCTGGGAATCAAACCCAGATCTGCCTCCTTTCAAACCTGTCCCCAGCACCTGGTGGTTCTAGAAGGAGCAGGCAGCCAGGCCCAAGTAGGCAGCCAGGTCCAGCAGGAGCAGGAGCGGGGAGGAGCCTACTTGTCCCATCTAAAGCAGGAAACCCTGAGTTACCCTGACTGAGTGCTGGCATCTTCCCCTTCCCTGTGCTGAGCAGTGCAAGGTGGGTACCAGGTCTATTGCTAAGTTCTTTAGCGGTGATTTGTGGGATTTTGGGGCACCCATCACCAGATAAATATACACTGAACCCAATTTGTAGTCTTTCATTCCTCACCCCCTTCCTTCCCTTTCCCCCCAAGTCCCCAAAGCCCATTGTATCATTCTTATGCCTTTGCATCCTCATAGCTTAGCTCCTACTTATAAGTGGAACCAAACATATGATGTTTGGTTTTCCATTCGTGAGTTACTTCACTTAGAATAATGGTCTCCAATCCCATCCAGGTTGCTGTGAATGCCATTAATTCATTCCTTTTATGGCTGAGTAGTATTCCATCATACATATGTATGCCATATATATGATATATGTCTATATCTCTATATATATGATATACATCTATATATATATGATATACTGATATCATAGTTTCTTTATCCACTTGTTCATTGATAGGCATTTGGGCTGGTTCCACGTTTTTGCAATTGTGAATAGAGCAGCTATAAACATGTGTGTGCAAGTATCTTTTTCAAATAATGAGTTCTTTTCCTCTGGGTAGATATCCAGTAGTGGGATTGATGGATCAAATGGTAGTTCTACGTTTAGTTCTTTAAGGAATCTCCACAGTGTTTTCCACAGTGGCTGTACTAGTTTACATTCCCACCAGCAGTGTAGAAGCATTCCCTTTTCACCACATCCATGCCAACATCTATCATTTTTTGATTTTTTAATTATGGCCACTCTTGCAGGAGTAAGGTGGTTTTGCATTGCAGTTTTGATTTGTATTTCCCTGATCATCGGTGATGTTGAACATTTTTCCTTGTTTGTTGGACATTTGTATATCTTCTTTTGAGAATTGTCTATTCATAACCTTAGCCCACTTTTTGATGGGATTGTTTGTTTGTTTTCTTGGTAGTTTGTTTGAGTTCCTTCTGGGTTCTGGATATTAAAGTCCTTTGTCAGATGCATAGTTTGTGAAGATTTTCTCCCACTCTGTGGGTTGTCTGTTTGCTCTGCTGACTGTTTATTTTGCTGTGCAAAAGTTCTTTAGTTTAAGTCCCACCTATTTATCTTCGTATTTGTTGCATTTGTTTTTGGGTTCTTGGTCATGAAATCTTTGCATAAGCCAATGTCTAGAAGGGTTTTTCTGATGTTATATTCTAGAATTTTTATAGTTTCAGGACTTAGATTTAAGTCCTTGATCCATCTTGAGCTGATTTTTATATAAGGTGAGAGATGAGGATTCAGTTTCGTTCTCCTCCTACCTGTGGCTTTTCAATTATCCCAGCACCATTTGTTGAATAGGGTGTCATTTCCCCACTTTATGTTTTTGTTTGCTTTGTTGAAGATCAGTTGGCTGTAAACAGTTGGGTTTATTACTGGATTCTCCATTCTATTCCATTGGCCTATATGACTATTTTTATACCAGTCTCACAAAAGGGGGAGAGAACTACATTAGGGGAACACCCCGTGGGACAAAAGGATCTGAACAGCAACCTTGAGTCCCAGAACTTCCCTCTGACATAGCCTACCCAAATGAGAAGGAACCAGAAAAACAATTCAGGTAATACGACAAAATAAGGTTTTTTTAACACCCCCCAAAAATCACACCAGCTCACCAGCAATGGGTCCAAACCAAGAAGAAATCCCTGACTTACTTGAAAAAGAATTCAGAAGGTCAATTATTAAGCTAATCAAGGAGGCACCAGAGAAAGGTGAAGTCCAATTTAAGGAAATCAAGAAAACAATACAAGAAATGAGGGGAGAAATCTTCAGTGAAACAGATAGCATAGACAAAAAACAATCGCAACTACAGGAAACAAGGGACACACTTAGAGAAATGCAAAATGTTCTGGAAAGTCTTAGCAATAGAATCAAACAAGCAGAAGAAAGAACTGCGGAGTTTGAAGACAAGCTCTCAATTAACCCAATTCAGAATTAGCCCAATTCAACAAAGACAAAGAAAAAAGAATTTTAAGAAATGAACAAAGCCTCCAAGAAGTTTGGGATTATGTAAAACAACCAAATCTAAGAATAATTTGTATTCCTGAGTATAATGAGAAATCTAAAAGTTTCGAAAACATTTTTTGGGGAAGAATCAAGGAAAACCTCCCTGGCCTTGCTAGAGACCTAAACATCCAAATACAAGAAAGAACACCTGGGAAATTCATCACATAAAGATCATCGTCTAGGCACATTGTCATCTGGTTATCTAAAGTCAAGACAAAGGAAAGTATCTTAAGAGCTGTGAGGCAGGCCGGGCATGGTGGCTCAAGCCTGTAATCCCAGCACTTTGGGAGGCCGAGGTGGGCAGATCACAAAGTCAGGAGATCGAGACCATCCTGGCTAACATGGTGAAACCTCGTCTCTACTAAAACAATAGAAAAAAACTAGCCGGGCAAGGTGGTGGGTGCCTGTAGTCCCAGCTACTCAGGAGGCTGAGG
>NW_012115155.1:9960626-9967380 GCF_000951035.1 Colobus angolensis palliatus | reverse complement strand
GAGCTGTGAGGCAAAAGCACCAGGTAACTTATAAAGGAAAACCTATCAGATTAACAGCAGATTTCTCAGTAGAAACACTATAAGCTAGAAGGGATTGGGACCCTATCTTCAGTCTCCTTAAATGAAACAATTATGAGCCAAGAATTTTGTATCCAGCAAAACTAAGCTTCATAAATGAAAGAAAGATAGTCTTTTTCAGACAAACAAACGCTGAGAGAATTTGCCACTACCAAGCCAGCACTACAAGAACTGCTTAAAAAGCTCTAAATCTTGAAACAAATCCTGGAAACACTTCAAAACAGAACCTCTTTAAAGCATGAATCTCACAAGACCTATAAAACAAAAATACAATTAAAAGGTATACAGGCAACAAATAGCATGATGAATGGAATAATACCTCACATTTCAATACTAATGTTGAATGTAAATAGCCTAAATGTGCCACTTAAAAGATACAGAATGGCAGAATGGATAAGAATTCACCAACCCAGCATCTGCTGCCTTCAGGAAAATCAGCTGACACATAAGGACTCACATAAACTTAAAGTAAAGGGGTGGAAAAAGACATTCTACGTAAATGGACACCAAATGTGAGCAGGGGTAGCTATTCTTATATCAGACAAAACAAACTTTAAAGCAACAGCAGTTAAAAAAGACAAAGAGGGATATTATATAATGATAATAGGCCTTGTCCAACAGGAAAATATCACAATCCTAAATATATATGCACCTAACACTGGAGCTCCCAAATTTATGAAACAATTATCTACTAGACCTAAGAAATGAGATAGACAGCAACACAATAATAGTGGGGGACTTCAATACGCCACTGACAAGCACTAGACAGGTCATCAAGACAGAAGTCAACAAAAAAAAACAATGGATTTAAACTATACCCTGGAACAAATGGACTTAACAGGTATTTACGAACATTCTACCCAAAAACCACGGTATGTACATTCTATTCCTCAATGAACTTTCTCCAAGATAGACCATGTGATAAGCCACAAAACAAGCCTCAACAAATTTAAGAAAATTGAAATTATATCAGGAACTCTCTCAGACCACAGTGGAATAAACCTGGAAGTCAATTCCAAAAGGAACCTCCAAAACCATGCAAATACATGGAAATGAAATAACTGGCTCCTGAATGATCATTGGGTCAACAATGAAATCAAGATAGAAATTTAAAAATTCTTCAAACCGAACGATAATAGTGACACAACCTATCAAAACCTCTGCGATACAGCAAAGGTGATGCTGAGAGGAAAGTTTATCGCCTTAAGTGCCTACATCAAAAAATCTGAAAGAGCACAAATCTAAGGTCACACCTCAGGGAACTGGAGAAACAAGAACAAACCAAATCCAAACCCAGCAGAAGAAAGGAAATAACCAAGATCAGAGCAGAACTCAATGAAATTGTAACAACAACAACAACAAAACCCACAGAAGATAAATGAAACAAAAAGCTAGTTCTTTGAAAAGATAAATAAAATTGATAGACCATTAGCAAGATTAACCAAGAAGAGAAAAGATCAAAATAAGATCAATTAGACGGCCGGGTGCAGTGGCTCACACCTGTAATCCCAGCACTTTGGGAGGCCAAGGCGAGGAGGCGTCACGAGGTCAGGAGTTCAAGACCAGCCTGGCCAAGATGGTGAAACTCCGTCTCTACTAAAAATATAAAAAATTAGCCAGGCATGGTGGTGGACACCTGTAATTCCACCTACTTGGGAGGCTGAGGCAGGAGAATCACTTGAACCCGGGAGGCAGAGGTTGTGGTGAGCTGAGATTACACCATTGCACTCCAGCCTGAGCAACAAGAGCGAAACTCCGTCTCAAAATAAATAAATAAAAATAATAAATAAATAAATGTGATACACCACATAAATAGAATTAAAAACAAAAGTGACATGATCATCTCAATAGATGCAGAAAAAGCATTTGACAAAATCCAGCATCCGTTTATGATGAAAACCCTTAGCAAAATCAACATACAAGGGACATAACTCAATGTAATAAAAGCCATCTATGACAAACCTGCAGCCAACATAACACTGATTGGGGAGAAGTTGAAAGCATTCCCTCTGAAAATGGGAACAAGACAAGGATTCCCACTCTCACCACTCCTCTTCAACATAGTACTGGAAGCCCTAGCCAGAGCAATCAGACAAGAGAAAGAAATAAAGTGCATCCAAATCAGTAAAGAGGAAGTCAAACTCTTGCTGTTTGCTAACAATATGATTATATACCTAGAAAACCCTAAAGATTCCTCCAGAAAGCTCCTAGAACTGATAAATGAATTCAATAAAGTTTTGGGATACAAAATTAATGTACACAAATCAGTAACTCTGCTATACACCGAAAGTGACCAAGCTGAGAATCAAATCAAGAACTCAACTTCTTTTACAATAGCTGCAAAAAAAATAAAGTAAAATACTTAGGTGTATACCTAACCAAGGAAGTGAAAGGCCTCTACAAGGAAAGCTGTAAAACATTGCTGAGAGAAATCATAGACAACACAAACAAATGGAAACACATCCCATGCTCATGGATGGGTAGAATCAACGTTGTGAAAATGACCATACTGCCAAAAGCAATTTACAAATTCAAGGCAATTCCCATCAAAATACCATCATCATTCTTCTCAGAACCAGAAAAAACAATCCTAAAATTCATATGGAACCAAAGAAGAGCCCACATAGCCAAAGCAAGACTAAACAAAAAGAACAAATCTGGAGGCATCTCATTACCTGAATTCAAACTATCCTATAAGGCCATAGCTATCTGTCAATACTTGTCCAGCGAAAGAGCGGATGAAGGCCTTGGAGAGGATGTGACTTTGACAATGGCTTTGATGGATGAGTGAGGATGCACAGTGGCGGAGACAGCTCTGAGAAGAAATGCCTCTGTCCCTGTTTTACAGGTGAGAAAATTGAGGCTGAGAAATGCTGAGACTTTGCAGAGGCTATGCAGCTAGTAAGCAAAGAAGGGGAATTTTCTCCCCAGCTCCAAAATCCCTCCTCTTTGCCCCACATCCTCTGCTTTGGGAATGTTTAAGAACCTGTATAAAAAATGCAGAGAATGCCTGTTATGTAACTGAATCCCGGCTCCCAGACAGCTCTTTCAGAGGGTGGCAGGTGGGAAAAGACACAGGGGGAATTGCCCTGCCTCTGGCTACCCATTGTTGCTTCCAGATTCTGGATTCTCCATCCCATGTGGAAGTTTGAGGCCCACCTGTGGTCCTGAGCTGGCTGGCCTTTAGCCCTCCTCCCCCGCACAGCATCTGACCTCCAAGCATGGCCCATCATTCCAGGATCTGCCTCACAGGAGCCCCCATGTTGGTCCTGCCACTCCTCACATGGCCTGTCACATACCATAGATGTCCACTTCTCTGATCCCCAGCCCTAGGGACCCCCATTCCATGGCTTGCCTGGTCTTCCCACAGTCCAGAACTGCTCCACTTCAGAAGCTGTGGCCTCCACCGCCCCTCCCCACCACGACCTGCCCTGGCCCCAGCTGGCTCCCATGAGCAACTGGTTCTCATTCCATCATGACCCCTTGGTCCTTCCATGTCTCCTCCGTCTACCAACCCACCTCCTGGCTTCATTTCCATCTTCAGCTAGCCTGGAAATGGCCTCATATCTTTTTGGAACAAAGTGGTCAAATCAACACTTGTGAATGGAATACAAAAATAAAATACATATCGAAACACCCTCACTGTACCCCACACATATATACAATTATTATGCATCAATTAAAAATAATAATTAAAGGACCCAAAGAAAAGAAAATACAGGAAGCACACTTTTTTATTCCAAACGCCAACTTGCACCAGAAGGAAGCATACAAGACGTGGGCCCCCGTGGTCCGTCGCCCTCCTGAGAATACTATGATTTCCCTTGAACTGATTCCTGATCTCTCCTTACAAAATCCCTGCCTTGGAGCTGAGCAGGGCTGGGAATGCATTCCACCCCCTTACGGACAAGGGTAGGGTGGTCTCATGGCCTGCACCTCCGCTAGGCCTTCAGCAGTGTCCAGGGATCCTTCTTTAGGCCCTGTCAGCTGTTTCTGCCAAAATCCCTATTTCAAACTCCTTTCCACCACTCACTCTGCAGAATGCCTTGACCTGTTTCACTGAAACAAGAGAAAAACTACATTCAGCTTCCAGCTCTGCCACTCCCTGTCTCCTCCGTACCTCTGCAGACTTAGATGACTGCCCAGGGGCAGGGAACCCTGACAGCCCACACAAATCCTTCCAGCCCTACCTTCCCCAGCCTCTCCTTTTAGAGCCCTTGCTTTATCAATTACCGTAGTGATTTAATGTATGTCCCAAATTCTTTGACACATCTCCCTTCACATGATAAAGACAATTCACCTCACCTCGAGTGCAGACTTAGTGATTTGCTTTTGTCAAATAGAATAAGGTAGAAGGAATGGAGTAGAGGCCTGGGGAGCCTGGAGGTTGTGAGGATGCTCAAACAGCCCTAAGGAGAGGCCCGTGTTGTGAGAACTGAGGGCCCCAGTTAACAGCTGTGTGATCTTGGAAGGGACCCTCCAGCCCCAGTTGTGGCTTCAGATCACCACAGCTCAGCCAACATTCTGACGACAACTTTATAGTCAAGAACAGATTAGGACGCAGACATGCAGAGGGAAGACGGTGTGAAGAGGTGGCAAGAGGACAGATGGCCGTGCCCACATCTGCAAACCAAGGAGAGATGCTTGGAAGAACGCAACCCTGCTGACACCCTGATTTTGTATTTCCAGCCTCCAGAACAGTGGAGAATATACTTTTCCATTGTTTAAGCCCCACCCCCACCCCATTTTCAGTCTGCAGTATTTGGTTATGGCAATCCAAGCAACTACTACAAACCCTATAAGGGTCCCTGGGCTGGAACCACCCCGATAAGCTGCTCTTAGATTTCTGACCCCCAAAACCTGTGTGAGATAATAAATATTTGTTATTCTGAGCTGTTAAAGTTTGGGATAACTTGTTCTGCAGTGACGAGTGACTAGTACATTATCCTCCCCTCACAGCTTCGTCCTCTCCCACCCTCCTGGTCCTTTGCCCTCTGAATAGTGATAACCTCAGGTCTTGTCTATCTTAAAATGCATTTTCTTGGCCTCACCGTCCCCATTCAGCTTTCATACCCTCCTCCTCCTTGGGTTTGCTCTGTAGCCAATTTGCCTGAAGCAGCCACTCCATAACACTGCCTCCACCTTCTCACCTTTCACGCCTTCCTGACTATCTCCCTTTGCTCCTACAAGGCTGCACTTTCCTCACTTTCCTGCCTTTCCCTCTGCCTCTGGGGCACCATTCAATCTCCTCCCAGAGCTTTTTTTTTTTTTTTTTTTTTTTAAGAAACATGGCCTCGCTATGTTGACCAGGCTGGTCTTCAACTCTGCAATGCCAGCCCACTGCAACTCTGTCATCTGGGTTCAAGGGATCCTCAGCCTCCCGAATTGCTGGGACTATGGGCATGCTCCACCATGCCCGGCTAATTTTTGTATTTTAAGTAGAGATGGGGTGTCTCCATGTTGGCCAGACTGGTCTTGAACTCCTGACCTCAAGTGATCTGCCCACCTCATCCTCCCAAAGTGCTGGGATTACAGGCGTGAGCCACCGCGCCTGGCCCTTTCACTCATCTTAACCTCTTGGTGTCCAAGGGAGTGGCTGGTGATTTTTGTCTGCCCAGTATGCCTTCCTTCTATGTCATTTTGGGGAACATCTCCCCTAGTTCAAATAGTGTTGCTGATGAGAATCTTGTGAATCCTGGGACCCCAAGCGGCCATGTGGTCCAAGTCAGAGCCAATCACAGCTTTTTCTGGGATGTTCTGAGTGGGAGTTGAGGGTTGCTTTTCCTCTCTAAAGCCAAAATTATGAAATCCAATTCCAGAAGTACCAGGAGCTGCGGTCCTAGCTTCTTAAAAATAGCTGATTTGACAGAATAAAATTGGCAGATGTGGAGGGAAGGAGACAAAACACAGAAATCCTGTCTCTGCCTTTTTGCAGTTTGATTATTTGGGGTAAGCCATTTGGATTCGACTGTTGGAACCAAATAATTCCCACTGATCTGCCAGCCCTTGTTCTATTCTCTTTCAGCCTGCACACTCCCCTTATGTGTGCCCACTCTCTCAGGGCCACCAGGATCATAGCCCTGCTGAGTCCCAAATTAGCATCTCCAACTCTCATCCCTACCCTGATCTCCAGACCCATCAAGGCCTCTTTCCCTGAACACATCCTTCACATATGCCCTGGGCACATCAAACTCAATGTGACCATAGCACTTCATCTCCTCGATCCCCAAACCTGCTCCTGCCCCTGCATTCTTTATCTCAGCAAATGAAACTAACAATTGCTGAAAGAAACACTGAGTCTTCTATTCTTCACAGCCAAATGATCCCTAGGACCTGGAGATTTTGTCTTTTAAAAACTTGAGGCTCCCGATTATACGTTGTCCACGAGAAACCCATGTTAAATGTGAAGACTACCTATTGAGTACCACGCTCACTACCTGGATGATGGGATCATTTCTACCTCAGCATCATGCAATGTACCCATGTAACAAACCTGTACATGTACTCTCTAATAAAAATATCAGTTGAAATTATTTTTTAAAGACAGATAAATTAAAAGTAAAGGGTTGGAGAAATAGTTAAAAGAAAGGGTTGGGTTAGTATTAGGTTGCTTATACTCATCAAAATAGATCTAGATACATCAGCGTTTTGTATGAGGAAGAAAGAAAGAAAGAAA
>NW_012115155.1:9956184-9960576 GCF_000951035.1 Colobus angolensis palliatus | reverse complement strand
AAAGAAAGAAAGAAAGAAAGAAAGAAAGAAAGAAAGAAAGAAAGAAAGAAAGAAAGAAAGAAAGAAAGAAACTCAGAGTAGCTATACTAGTTTTAGAGCAGACTTCAGGTCAAGGAAGATTATGAGGAATAAAGAGAAATATTACTTATGATAAAGCAATACATTATCAAGAAGACATGACAATTATTAAGATGAGTGCACCTGACAAGAGAGTTTCAAAATACATGCAAAGTATATTCTCAGACCACAGTAGAATTAAACTAGAAAGCAATAACAGAAAGATAACTAGAAAATCTCAAAATGTTTAGAGATTAGGAAACATATATCTAAATAATACATGGGTCAGATAAGTCCCAAGAAAAATGTAAAATTAAATGAAAATGAAAATATCACATCAAAATCTGTGGAATCCAATAAAATAAGTACTTAAGGTAAATTTATAGTGCTGAATGCATAGAAGAAAACTCTAGAGGCCAGGCGTGGCGGCTCACACCTGTAATCCCAGCACTTTGGGAGGCTGAGGCAGATGGATCATGAGGTCAGGAGTTTGAGACCAGCCTGGCCAACATGGTGAAACCCTGTCTCTACTGAAAATACAAAAATCAGCTAGGCTTGGTGGCACACGCCTGTAATCCTAGCTACTTGGGAGGCTGAGGCAGGAGAATCACTTGAACCTGGGAGATGGAGGTGGCAGTGAGCTGAGATCCACCACTGCACTCCAGCCTGGGTGACAGAGCGAGACTCCGTCTCAAAATAAAAAAAAGAAGAGAAAAATCGAAAATCAATTATCTAAGCTTCCACCTTAGGAAACTAGAGAAAGAAGAACAATATTATCTTAAAGTAAGAAGAAGAAAATAAAAAATAAAAATTAGAACAGAAATCAATGACATTGAAAACAGGAAATAAAAAGAGAAAATTCAATGAAACCAAAAGCTGGTTCGTAGAAAACATCAATAAAATTGATAAACTTCTGTCAGGCTCACCAAGCAAAGCAAAGAGAAGACACAAATTAACTACTATTGGAAATGAAAGAGGAGACATCACTCTGATCCCATGGACATTAAAAGGATAGTAAAGACATATTATGAACAACACATTTGGCAACTTAGGTGAAATGGACAAATTCCTTGAAAAATGAAAACTACCAAAACTCGTGCAAAAAGAAATAGATAATCTGAAAATTCTATATCTATTAGAGAAATTGAATCAATGACTGGCAACCTTTCAAAAACGGAAGCACCTTTTTTGACATCGTCACATGCAGAGGCTGCAATTTTCAACCTCGGTATTTATCCCTGTTTTTATGTGTTCTAGTGTGTGTCTCTCCCACACCTGTGAGAAATTTGAGAGCTGGACAGTGCCTTACTCATACTAGTCAGGGCTCAGGACATGCTTGCTGAGTAAATGGATGGATGAGTAGACAGATCAATGGGATGAGTGGATGGATGAGTGGGTAAGTGGAATATCTTTCTGTTATTCCTTTCTAGTGGATGGTTTCACTGGTAATTCTACCAAGCATTTAAGGAAGGAATGAGCCTAATTCTCCATAGTATCTTCCAGGAAACAGAAGCAGAGGAAATACTTTCTAACTCATTCTATGAGGCCAGCGTTACTCTAATGCCAAAATGAGGTAAGACATTAAAAGGAAGAAAAAACTTGAGGCACTCTCCTTCCTGCCATCCCTTAGTCTCCTGTCATCCTTCACTTGGGAGGATGGAAGCATCCCAGGTGGCCTTGCTGCTTCTGGACTCTCAGAAAAATCACCCTCCATCACACCAATCAAATAATCTTTAGAAGATGCAAAAGTTGGCCATGTCATGCCTCCCACAGCTAAGAATGTGCCTATCTTTATGACATTCAAGGATCTTCAGCATCATATCCTGCCCACCTTTTCAGCCTGCCTTGTATCTTACCTCTTCCCTCAGGATGCACTGAATAGCATGCAGTTCCTGAAACACCCCATGTTCTCTTTTACCTCAATGTCTCTCTACTTGATCTGATATGAATTTGGAACACACACACAGCATGTATGTTAGCATACATGCATGCATGTACACACACACAGGCACAGACATCCTCACATGCAGAGGCTGCAATTTTCAACCTCAGCACTTATCCCTGTTTTTATGTGTCACAGTGTGTGTCTCTCCCACGCCTGTGAGAAATTTGAAAGCTGGACAGTGCCTTACTCATACTAGTCAGGGCTCAGGACATGCTTGCTGAGTACATGGATAGATGAGTGGACAGATGAATGGGATGAGTGGATGGATGAGTGGGTAGGTGGAAGGGTGGGCTGATGGATGGGTGGATAGGTAAATGGATGGATGGGTTGGTGGATGGATAGGTGGATGGATGGGTTAGTAGATGAATAGGTAGAAGTATGGGAGTTAGATGGATGGATCCACTGATGGATTAATGGATGAATAGATCGGTGGATGGATGGATGAATGGATTAATGGTTGAATGAGTGGATGAATAGGTGCGTGGGTGGATAGATGGATGGTGGATGGATTACTGGTTGGATTGGGTAAGTGAATGGGTGGATAGATTGGCGGATGAATAGATGAATGAACAAACAGATGAATGAATTGGTGGATGGATGGATGGATGGATGGATGGATGGATGGATGGATGGATGGATGAACCTGCCCGGGAAAACAGGTGAGGCATTGCCCCTTACAGGAAGCACTGGTGTGCTTGAAAGTTTCTGCCCCTTGGGAATGGGATGACTTCTTAGTCGAATTCCCTTTGTCAAGCCCTGAGGCAGGTCAGTGTGACTGAGCTTATGGGGATCAGTGCCCTACCTAATCTCAGGGACCAGAATGGGGGTGACCTTCACCTGAGAAGACAAGGGTAAACTGCTAGTTCTGAAAGCCCTCCTCAAAGCTGCTGTGGGTCTGCAGCCACACCACTAACATGCATTTCTCTGGTGCCACTGAACTGGAGTATGGATAGAGTGAGTAAGAATATGCTGAAAGGCAAGTGGGGAGGTGGAGGTGAAGGGAAGATCAAAGCATTGCTGGACCAGGACGGGGCTGGAGTGGGCAGGCAACTGAGTGCCAAGTTGTGTGCAGGGCACTTTCCACAGGTTCTCTCATTTGAGCCTCACAGCAACCCTGTGCTGTCCATGGAGACATCACACCTTACAGATGAGGAACCAGGGGTCCAAGAAGCAAAACTAACACTGAGACTCTGGCGTATGGGATACCAGCCCAGAAGGGGCACTGACACTGGAGGACTGACAAAACTTTTCCCACCAAAGGGGTCTGAGTGTTCTTCAGGCAAAAAGGACATCGGGGGTTGGGTGAGGGATAAGTAAGACTTGGAAGTTCTCCTATGCCACCAGTTGGCTGCCTATTCCCAACTCTCCAGAGCTGAGAGTACCTGGCATGGAAGCCATCACTCAAAAACACAGGTTGGAAGGGCCGCCACCCAAAGAAGGCAAAGTCACCAGAGTCTAGATCTGGGCTGAACGCCCTGAATTTGGGGCTGGCCCAGGCTGGTCAGCGGGCTCCAGTTGGGCCCCAGAAAGGTCACTATAAATGGTCAGCCTTGGGGAGGGTGCCTGCCAAAGTCCAAGGATTCACAGGCTGAGTTGTCCTGGTATCATTACAAGCCCAGCACTTACTGGGCCAAGAGTGCCACACACAATGCCCCTTCCATTGCACAATAAGCCCATGAGGCACGTATGATTATTTCCCATACTCATCCATATTTGGAAAAACTGAGCCTTGGTATTAGTGGTGGCAGGGCTGTGGCAGAGGCTGTGCACCCAACCACCAGGCCAGACAAGGTCCTGGGCGGGAGGAGAGGAAAAGAAAGGGGAGCTGCTCCCAGCAGAGCCTCGTTCTATGCTGCGGGGCGGTGCTTCACCCAAGTTATTTCATTTTCCCCAACTTGTCTTTCAGAGAGTTGAGGCCACTTGAGGCTAAGTAACTTCTCAATGTCCCCCAACCGAAGGGTCTGATCTCATCCCAGTGTGCGGCTGCTCACCCAGGATGAGAGCCTGAGGAAGGAGGGGGCCCCCGGGCAGCACGGTGGGCCCACCCAGGAAGCCTGCTGCTGTGTGTGACCTCAGAGATGACCCTGCCTGCCCATGCACTGTGGCAAAGGGTAAACTGGTGCCACCATTTGTAGAAGACAATTTGATAACATCTATCAAAAATTTAAACACCTTTTGTCCATACAATCCCACTATTAGCAACATATCCTGCAAATATACTTGTAAAAGTTCATCAAGGTAGATGTACAGGCATTGATGGTAATAGCGAAAAATGGAAACAAAAACTCAACAAACCACCAATTGTCCAACAACAGAGGTCTGCTGGATTCAAGTTCAACCTTTGGGTAGAATACCACACAGCTCTTTAAAAAGTGTAGTTAGGGCCAGGC
>NW_012115155.1:9930411-9955309 GCF_000951035.1 Colobus angolensis palliatus | reverse complement strand
GTTATCAGTGCACACTAGAGAAAAAGGCTCCTGAGTCTAGATTTCAAGTCCCCTCCATTGCCCTCCTCCAGCCTGTCTCCACAGCCCAGGGCTCCCCATGAAGAAGGGCATGCCCTTCTTCTGGAAGGGAGTCTAACACCCACAGGACAACTCAGCATTCAGGGTAATGTCCACGAGATACCCTTCCCACGAATACCACATGACTGACAGTGCCGGAGGTATATGTCCCTGAGAGATCTTCTCTGGCCTAGAGATGCAGTGCTCCTGGATCAGCATAAGGGCTCCCTCCTCTTCTGCCCAGGCAAGCCCGGGGTAAGAATGTGAAACTCCAGTCCTCCATCCTGTCCTCTCCCAGTGGGCACAGGGCCCAGCCACCCCACTGCCAAAAATCCTACAACATGTAACAATGTGGCTAGAGAAATCCAGCTTCCTCAGGAGGCAGTCAGCAATGGCAGGGCAGCCCCAGGGAAGAGACCCTGCTCCTGGAGAGCCTGGCTCAGCCCTTCCTGGGAAAGTCAGCGAAGGCAGGGTGCCCTGGAGAAGAACCTCTTCTAGGAGAATCTCTCCTCCCAGAAGGGCTCCGCTCCCCATCCAGAGGGGAAAGGTGGGGCTGGGGATTTGGCAAAGACCCTGCCAATCCTCTGCAGCATCACAAGATGAGCAAATTTGACTAAGTTTATCCCTCCCCACCATGTACACACACCTGACACACACAACTGGGTTCAGGTGCCATATGGCTCCTGTGTAGGTATGGGTGAGTGTCGGCCTGTTTAGCTTCTAGTCCAGCCTGCAGTTTTAGACCTGGTTCAACTGTTTCCTTCAGACTCCTTGATGCTGTTCCCCTCAATCAGAACTGAAGTCTGACACCTTCCGCTACCAGTGGATCCTGTACAGCACTCGGTAATGATGTTTACTGCTTTGCACTAAAATGCTTGGCTTACACTTATTCAGAGGCAGTTCTTCCTAAGCTGCACCTTTATGCTATGCTGTCAGTCTACGTGGAGACAGCATAGGAGAGACAGCTCTCGAGATGCCTCCTTCAGTGTGGATACAGCATCAAGAAGATGACATTCACTGTGGGGACAGCCCTGGAGATGCCCCCTTCACCATGGAGACAGCCACAGAGATGCCTCCTTCACCATGGAGGTGGCTCAGGAGAAGCTCCCTTCACTGTGGAGACAGCCACAGAGAAGCCTCCTTCACCATGGAGATGGCTCAGGAGAAGCTCCCTTCATTGTGCAGTCAGCCCAGGAGATGCTCCCTTCACTGTGGAGATAGGCCTGGAGATGATGTCATTCACAGTAGAGAGAGATATCCCACATTATAGATATGACCTATGAAAAGCCCTCCTTCATTTTAGAGCTAGCACCTGAGAAAACTTCCTAAGTTGTAGAGCTAGCCTGTGAGGACCCCCTTTCCTATATAGAGATAACCCTTGAGAAATTATTCTTCGTTACAGAGACAGCCCTTGAAACACCCTCCTTTATGTAGATGTAGCTCTGCAGAAGCCCCCGTTCACTGTATAAGTGCCTTTTCAAAAACTCTCCCTCGTTTTAGAGGTAGGCCTGGAGAAACTTTCCTCTACTGTAGAGATAGCCTTTGAAAACTCTCATTCATCTGTAGGATGGTCCTTGAGAAATCCTGCTTTATTCTAGAGCTATCCCTTGAGAGGCCCCACTTCATCAGATAGAGCAAAAGCCCATTGGACGCCCCCCTTCATTCTAGAAATAGCCCTTGAGGAATAGTTTTACACCGCTGGTGGGAATGTAGACTAGCACAACCACTATGGAGAACAGTAGGGATATTCCTTAAAGAACTACAATTAAACAATTAAACCTACTGTTTGATCCAGCAATCCCACTGCTGGGTATCTACCCAAACGAAAATAAGTCATTATACGAAAAAGACACTTGTGACCGGGCATGATGGCTCACGCCTGTAATCCCAACACTTTGGGAGGCCGAGGCGGGTGGATCACGAGGTCAGCAGTTCGAGACCAGCCTGGCCAACAAGGTGAAACCCTGTCTCTACTAAAAATGCAAAAATTCGCCGAGAGTGGTGGTGGGTGTCTGTAATCCCAGCTACTCAGGAGGCTGAGGCAGGAGAATCGTTTGAATCCAGGAAGCGGAGGTTGCAGTGAGCAAAGATCATGCCACTGCACTACAGCCTGGGCGACAGAGTGAGACTCCATCTCAAAAAAAAGAAAAAGAGAGAGAGACTTGCACATGCATGTTTGTAACAGCACAATTCACCATTGCAAGGATATGGAAGTAACCTAAGTGTCAATCAACTCACGAGTGGATGAAGAAAATCTGGTATACATACAGGATGGAATACTACTCGGCCACAAAAGCAATGAAATCATGTCTTGGTCAGCTACTTGGATGGAGCTGGAGGCCATTATTCTAAGTGAGGTAACTCAGGAATGGAAAGCCAAATATCGTACGTTCTCACTTACAAGTGGGAGCTAAGCTATGAGGCTGCAAAGGCATAAGAATGATACAATGGACTTTGGGGACTTAGAGAGGGGGAAGGCTGGAGTGGGGTGAGCAATAAAAGACCACACATTGGGTGCAGTGTACACTGCTGTGGTGATGAGTGCACCAAAATCTCACAAATCACCACTAAAGAACTTATCCATGTAACCAAAAAACACCTGTACCTTAAAAACTATTGATTTTTTTAAAAAACAAACAAAAAAACAAAAACAAATAGCCCTTGAGGAAGTCCTTACTCATTCCTTTTTATGATAGTCTTTGAGAAGCCCCCTTCATGTAGAGATAGCCTGTGAGGTGCCCTCCCTCATGTAGAGACAGTCCTTGAGAAATCTTCCCTCCTTTCCTACAAATAGCTCTTTAAAAACTCTCCTGAATTTACTGCTACAGCCAACATCATTTTCTCCCTTTTTATCCCCTTCATGACATTGCAATCAGGAAAGCTGATCTTCCCTTTGGAAACTGGCTTGTGCCTAACTTGAGAACATTAGTAATCTTCACTGCATAGTTTTGTGTGTGACTATCTGGAAGTTCAGAACAAATTTCGTGTCTATGCCTAGCAAATAATGGGATTTTCTGACGTACATTTTGTTTACTAACCTTTTCCCAGCTGCAGTGTATTTTCCTATCTTCATTTCCCTATGTCCCAGCTTCTTATTTTATTTTTGATTCTGTTGTATTATAGGTATACGGTAAGCTGCCTCATATCATTCTGTTTTGTTTAGTATTTCAATAAGGCAGGGGATGGATGAAAGAGGAATTGATAGATACACTTGTGCATGAACTGCTGCACTGTGGTTCCTTTTCATAACCTCAGTACTCTGTCCCCAGCCCCCAGAACAGAGTAGGAACTCAGAAAGACACTGTGCTGAAAGTTTTCCAGCACCTGCTCATTAGTTTGATCTGCAAAACAACCCTGCAAGGTTGTTTTGTGATGCTACTTCATTTGACAGGTGAGGGAACTGAGGCTTAAGGTCCCACATTTGGTAGGTAACTGAGTCAAGATTTCTTGACTGAAGATTTCTGCAGGGCCAGGTGCGGTGGCTCATGCCTGTAATCCTAGCACTTTGGGAGGCCAAGGCAGGTGGATCACCTGAGGTCAGGAGTTCAAGACCAGCCTGGTCAACATGGTGAAACCCCATCTCTACAAAAATACAAATATTAGCTGGGCGTGGTGGTGTGCACCTGTAATCCCAGCTACTCGGGAGGCTGAGGCAGAAGAATTACTTGAACCTGGGAGGCAGAGGTTGCAGTGAGCCAAGATCATGCCATTGCTCTCTAGTCTGGGCAACAGAGCCAGAGTCCGTTTCCAAAAAAAATAAAAGAAACAAGATTTGAATCTGCAAATGTGTGGATCCAAAGCGTTTGCTTATTCCACTTCACCTCTGTCTTAGCCTGATGAGCAAGACCCTCTAGGTTGCACTGTGCAATATGGTAGCCACTAGCTACATGTGGCTATTTAAATTTAAATTGGCTGAATTAAAAATTCAGACCCTCGGGCCGGGCGCGGTGGCTCAAACCTGTAATCCCAGCACTTTGGGAGGCCGAGACGGGCGGATCATGAGGTCAGGAGATCGAGACCATCCTGGCTAACATGGTGAAACCCTGTCTCTACTGAAAAATATAAAAAACTAGCCGGGCGTGGTGGCGGGCGTCTGTAGTCCCAGCTACTTGGGAGGCTGAGGCAGGAGAGTGGTATAAACCCGGGAGGCGGAGCTTGCAGTGAGCTGAGATCCGGCCACTGTACCCCAGCCTGGGCGACAGAGCGAGACTGCGTCTCAAAAAAAAAAAAAAAAAAAAAAATTCAGACCCTCAGTTGCGCTAGCCACACTTCAAGTGCTTAACAGCCACTTGTGGCTAGTGACTACTGCTTTGGACAGTGCAAAAGAGAGCATTTCTATCACCATGGAACATTCTAGAGCATATCTTAACACTCCCCTCAACTGTAATTCATTCCTGCTAAGCGCCAGCAGTGCTCAAGCTTTACTGGTACTTCCTTTGCTCTGTGTCTTTGCAGACGCCACTTCCTCCACCTGGAACATCCCCCGTTCCCCACTCTCATCCTCACGCCATCCTCCCCTCACAGCCTGCTGCATCCCTTCCCACCCCTACCTGTCCTCAGCCCCAGGACTGCCTCCTCTGACCACTCAGTGCCAGAGGTCTGTGCCTCTGGTGTACATGGGTCACTTTTCCTTTGCAGCCTCGCCTCCCTAGCTGGCAGTGAAGGATCACACTACACACTGCTGGAAAGGAAGGCAACAGAATCTACAATGATGCTAGATTTGAAAACTTGACTTCATTTTGAGTTCGTCTTCCGCCGCTAGCTACTCCATTCATTCATGCAGCTCGTGCCAAGTGTCCATTCTCTGCTGAGGCCTGGCACGTGCAGGAGATGGAAAAAAACCAAGGAAACCCAGCTCGGGCTCTCAAGGAGCTCACAGTCCAGTGGCCTTGGTCAAGTCCTTCCTTCTCCTCCTCCTCCTACTCCTCCTTCTCCTCCTCCTACTCCTCCTTCTCCCCCTATTACTACCTCCCCTCCTCCTTCTTCTTCTTCTTCTTCTCCTCCTCCTCCTCCTCCTCGTCCTTCTTCTTCTTTTTCCTCCTTCTCCTTCTCCTTCTTCTCCTTCTTTTTCCTATTCCTCTTCCTCTGTAGAGACGGAGTCTCCCCATGTTGTGGGCTCAAGCAATCCTCCCACTTCAGCCTCCCAAAATGCTGGGATTACAGGCATGAGCCACCACTATGCCCAGCCTCCTTTGCCCTTCCTGATCTCTTCTGTGAAAAATGTGCTAGGATTCTGGCTTTCCTCTCCTGAAAAGCTTGTTATGTGGACCAAGAATGGGGACACAAGCATCATTTAAATACATGTGTTAAGTAAAATGTATAGAGGTCATTGGTTTGGTCTGAGCTCCTACACAAGGCCAACAGGCCAGACCAAGATGGAGTCACTCATGCTGAAGTTCCACAGCACCAGGCCGAAATGAAGATTATCTGACCTTCCAAGAATTAGGAGAGAGACAACAGCTGGAGCCCCAGACAGGCCAGTTTCAGTGGGCATGATAGGGAAGTTCCCTCTGCTCTAGCGTTTACAGGGAAAATAACTTTGAAATGACTCATCCCCTTTTGTTTTCTGTTTCTCTCTGCCCTGTTCTGTCTATAAAGCCAAACTCCTCTGCTCGGCTCATCAGAACATTCATTGTATTCTGTAGAATGGGGTGTTGCCTGATTCTAGAATTGCAAATAAAAGCCAATTAAGATCTTTAAGCAAAATTTGTTATAATTTTATCTTTTGATGTATGTAAAACAGGAGGTAATAACAACACATACTCGTCATCCACAAAGCCCTGTGGAAGAGCTGTGGATGCAGCAGGCCCCAAGACAGCCGCCTGGGGAGTATTCTCTTAAAGTGGCACCTGAGGGACAGACGCAGGGCCCCCCGCAGGTCCAGGGAGATGGGGTGGGCTTCCCGCCCAAGGGGCTGATGAGCTGAGGGGTTCCTAACAATGACTCATTGAGGGTGTGTGTGAATCTCCGAACTAAAATCCTAAACAAAGTTCAGGGGTCTGAAAAATTAGAACCAAATTCAAGTCCAGGGTTACAAAGTGGAGCCTGAAGGGGAGGCCTCGTCATGCGGAATTTGGGGGATACGGGTTGGGGGCCCCATACCCACCAGCTGTCTGCACTGGGCCTACTCTCACGATCTCTGTGTCTCAAGTTTCGTCCTCTGTGAAATGGGGATGGCACACACACCACCTGGACAGCTCAAGGGGGACAGCCCATGTGAGCGCCAGCACAGTCCCTCTCCTCAGCCACCTCTTCCCCCACTACCCCCACTCCACCCCAGGCCTGTCCTGCCTCTCCCCAGGGCCCTAGCCTTCCAGAAGCGATGAGTCAGTTGCCCAAGGTACATGGGTATGGCGGATGAGCCTGGGCTTTGGAGTCGAATCCAGCTCCGCTTCTTCCTGTGGGCACCTTCACTTCCATGGTCGTCAGTCTCTGTGGCCATAAAACGGAGGCAATTCCACCACTGTGGTGCGAGGACGCAGTGGGATGTCACACACAGCACAGCTGACATCTGGCAGGGGCTCATTATTGGGACCCAGGCTATCCCTGACGTCCCATGATTCCACAGTGAGGCCCTCCAGCTGTGAGGAGGCTTCAGGGTGGCAGCAGCCTTGACACCTGCCGTTCCCCTCCTGCAGAGAGTTTGCCCTTCTACAGCAGAGGGCTAGAGAGCTTCTTCCCCTCCTCCTCCTCAGCCCCCCGGGGGCTGCCTTCAGCCCGATGGACTGAGTCCCCTGCTGCGGTTTCTGGTTTCCAGGCTCCTGAAGGGCTTCTCCATTTTCTAACCCTCAGACCTGTTCCATCTTATTTCCAGGGGACCTACGTCTTGGACCTACTTCCTGCCCAGCAACCCTCTTCAGAGAGGTGACCACCCCTCCCCACTGGCAGACACGTGCCCCCAGCACGCCCTTACCTTGTCAGGATGGGAATTCCCTCCACCCTGGGCACCCTGAAAGAGCCAGGAAAGGAGGCAGTGCTGGGACTCCGGGTGTGTCAGGGAGTAAGGGACAGAGGAAGAGGAGGTAGGGCTCCAAGAGGAAATGACCGGGAGCGCTCTGGGCCCACGTAATTTATTACAGGACTTTGTCCCTGGGCTCCAGGTACTTCCACTCCCACATGCCTCCCTCAGCCCCAGCTGGCAGAGCCTCATGATGTCTGCTCTTTACCCCAGGCCCCTTCTGCCAAGCAGCCATGCATGCTGCCCCGAGGCCACCAGGGTTTGCAGTCTGCGCATCTGCTCTGGCCACCAGCCAGATCCCATGGTGACAATCAGCTGACCATCCAGGGGGCTCAGCATCTTCCCAGGTGCCGCATGGCAGGAGCTCTGCCCCCAAGCACCCCAGGCTCTAATTGAGGGTGGTAGTATAATATGAAATACAGTATATTTGGTCCTTGTTCCCAGTTGGTGTCACAGAACCCCTAAAACCCTTAGAATTTCCCGAGTGATCGCTGGGCGCAGTGGCTCACACCTGTAATCCCAGCACTTTGGGAGGCCAAGGTGGGCGGATCGCAAGGTCAGGAGATCTAGACCATCCCAGTTAACACAGTGAAACCCCTGTCCCTACTAAAAAAAAAAAAAAAAAAAAAAAAAAAAATCAGCTGGGCGTGGTGGCAGGTGCCTGTAGTCCCAGCTGGAGGCTGAGGAAGGAGAATGGCACAAACCCGGGAGGTGGAGCTTGCAGTGAGCAGAGATCGTGCCACTGCACTGCAGCCTGGGTGACAGTGAGACTCCATCTCAAAAAAAAAAAAAAATTTCCTGAGTGATCATCTCATAATGAGTCCCTTTGATAACACCTGAAGTTATGCTGAGGAGGTGACCCTGTGGGGGCCCTATCTAGCCTCAGCATTAGGTCAGTCACCAGAAAGACCTAGTGAGTAGAGGGTTGGAACTTTCAGCCCCGCCTACTGACCTCTGGGAAGGTAAAACTCTTGAACAAGATTTGATGAGCTCCCACACATCTGAGGTCCCTGGGGGTGGCATGTGGGAGAGGGCGTGGAAGCTCCATGCCGTTCCCACACAACTTGCGTGAGCGTGTTTAGTCGGCTGCTCATCTGTAATCCTTTGGAAAATCTTTTCCCAGGAACTGGTCAATGTGAGTGCTGTCCTGAGTTCTGTGAGCCGTCCTAGCAAATCCAACCAGAAGAGTGGGGTGTGGGAACCCCGATTTATAGCCAATTGGTCAGAAGTATAGGTGGCAACCTATGACTTGAGACTGCATTTGAAGTGGGGCAATTTTGTGGGACTGAGCCCTTAACCTGTGGGATCTATGACTCCAGGTTGACAGTGTCCGACTGAATTGAATTATAGGACATCCAGAGTCTGCTGGAGAATTGCTTGGACACCTGGTCAAGAGAGTGTTCTGTGTTGAGTATGAAAGCAGCATACACCTGGGGCATGTCTGGGGCCATCAGGAAGCCTTAGAGATGAAGGCCATCAGACAACAAGGTTCCCAGGAGGGTCCCTGGCAACAAACTGGGCAAGCTCGGGCTGGCACTTAATCAAGGGGGTTTGGGCTTGAGGCAAATACAGACTGTTTGGAAGGGAAATGCATCTGGCAGTAGCCCCGGGAGAGGTCGGACTGGAGGGGCCAGGCAGTCCCTGGAAGTGAGCGTGAGGGCAAGGGGAGCTCATTTATACAAGGCTTTGAAGGCGGCTGGATAATAGGGTCAGGGAGTTACCTGCTCAGCCACAGGCCTTGTGTTGGGTAAAAAAGGGGTCTTGGTCATCCTTACGGTTGGCCCAACTAGAGCCAATCAGATTCCTTCCTTTTCCTTGGACTTGGGGGCACTCGGGAACTGCAGGCAGAAATGTGGGGATGAGCCATTGTCTTTTAGAACAGAGGTCAAGGCAGGGTGGCAACCCTGAACGTGGACCTTTTGGGGGGACACAGACAAAGCAGTGGTGGGAGAGAAAAGGAGAGGTGGAGACCCAGTGGCCCCAGAGACAGGAGGGAACCCCTGACGTCTCAGAGTTTCCTGTACCATCTGTGGGTGGTCTCCGCGGAGTTTCTATTTATTAAATGCCCTTTTTGTTGACATGGCTTGAAGGAATTTCTATATCTTCAAAGCAAATGACCCATGCCAAAGACAGGGAACTGAGTTGGGAGATCCCTTGAAGGACCACTTGGAGGGAGCTGCATATTCCAAGTCTTTCAGGCAGTCCCCCGTCCCGCCAGTTCCCCCGAGAACAGCCCCCCATGCTCTGCCCCTGCTCTGACTAGCCTCCTGCTCCCTAAAATCTCGTCCAGTTTCTGGGTCCACACTCAACTTTTTTGAGCTACATGCTGCAGGTGGTTTCTCGGGTTTAGAAAGGTACCATTTAGCTCCTCTAGGGCTGACACTGCTGCACCCGGCAGCTCCCAGAGATGGTGAATCCCTCGTTCTGGGGCTGAGACTGAGTTCTATTAGGACCTTTTCTACCGCCCTCATGCAAGAAAATATTGGGACAGAAAATCTGTGTGGACCAAAACAATCTGTAAGATGTTCTCATCCAGTTCTCACCTTACGCAAAATTGGACAGAAACACATTTTAGATACTGATGTGCTATTCTCTGTCTCTCTCTTTTATGTTACACATTATATCACGAGAACTTTCTGACACTGTACCAAACTTTTATCATTGGTCTTTAGAAACAGCATGACAGTCTGTCACACACGTGCCCCATCATTTGTATACGCATCCTCCCTGGGTGGACACTGGGAGGTACCCAATCCTTTGCTATCACACACAACACTGCAATGAACATATCTGTGCTCTCGGCCTTGTTTGTATTTTGTCATTAAGGAAGATTCCAGAAGGGGAACTTATGAAACAGTTGGCATGAATTTTTGGTTGCTAGTCTTTCTCAAGTAGCATGCCAAGTCCTCCCTCCCAGTCAAAACTGCGCCTATGATTGCAAAGACCTGGTCTGATTGCTGTGTGAGTTGGTGCAAAGGGGGACACCCTGAGGCATGGTTCTCCTGGAGCCTCAGGCTTTCTACAGCCAAGGGACCCCAAGCCCTGGAAATCAAGAAGATGGGTTGGGGAAAGGCAGGACAGGCTCTTCCTGGTAACACGGATGACCAGGCTTGGCTGTCTCCCAGCCCAGTGCTACTTCCACAATTAGTGTAGTGCTGATTTCCCAAGATGGGAATATTCTGCTAACCTTTAAAAATACGTTTGTGAGCTGAGCTGAAATGTGCCCATGGACAACCTGTGGTTCATTGCATTCCTGTTAGTGACCAAGCCCATTATAGCGTCATCACAGCTACTGACACAGAGCGAGCCTTTCGCTTCAGCTCTACCAGTGTGTCATAGAGCTACCTGAAGTCGCTTGCTTACAGTGGCCCTAATCTTCCCATCTAGCCTATAGCAGCCAAATTATCCATTAACCCTATGAAACAGTAAGGTTGGCAGCATAGGCCTCCGCGACTGAACTAGTCTTTAGAACATTTTTGAATTCTCAGTCTCAGAAAGAGCTAGCACGTGATGAGGATTTTCTCTGTGCTGGGTTCTTTGCTTGTACCATCTCACTCAACCCTCATCAAACCTCAACAAATGAGGGGTGTTTCTCCTCATTTCATAGCAAGAAGTTAAAGTCAAAGAGGTTATGAAACTTGTTTAGGCCACACGGCCAAAAGTAGCAGAGGTGCAGTTTGAATTAGGGTGTACCTGACCCCATGGCCCGTGCTTATTGGGATGCATTACACCACGCCAACCCTAAGACAAACCAGACACCTTCGTTCCTCACCCCAGTGATGCGTGAGACATCCTGTCTTCAGAGATTTTCAAAAAAAGGTGTTTCCCCAACTTGCTGGCCCCAGCCTAGGGTTTGAAAGGCCTTTCCCATTTTGTTGCCTTAGTTTCTGAGATGTTGGGGCAATGGAATATCTGGGAAGAGAAGCAAGGCTTAAATGCTTTCCTGGAACCACAGCTGTGCACAGTACAACAGAGTAGATCACAGGGCACATTCTGTCCTGTAGTTCAGGGTTTCTCAGTCTTGGTACTATTAGCATTTTGGACTAGATTATTCTTTGTTGGGGGATGAGAGGCATTGTCCTGTGTATTGCAGAACATTTAGCACTAGTTATGCCCCCACCCCTAGTGGTGACAAATCAGAATGTCTTCAGACATTATTGCCAAATGTCTCTGGGGGACAAAGTCCCAGTTGGGAACCAATATATAGTTCACAGGCCCAGGTGCCATTGGAGGCTGGGAGAAAGTGGAGGCCAACAAAGACCAGAACAAATGTCCTCCCAGAAGAGGTGACCCTGACCTTTGGGCTCCTTCGTGGCAGGAAGATGTGGCTCAGAGGGAGGGTGCAGGGAAGATGAGTGCTTCCTGGAGGATCTTGGTTCTGACATGCCAAGGAGATGACTGTGTCATCAGGAAAGCTCAGGTATTTCTTCCTCCTGGAACAGGAGCTTCAAGATAGCTGCTCCTAGACTGGGAAGGTCTTGAATCCAAAGTCCTGAAGAGCCAGCTAGGCATCCACAGTCTCAGCCCAGGAGGAAAGAACTCATTTCTAGTGGTGCTTTTGTCACCATAAGCCCTCTGAGGAACCTACCCAGAGGTTTGTCCAAGGCAGCAAGAAGGGGCAAGTAGGAGCACAAAATGAAAAGGTCACCTCCTCCTCTCTAGAGGGCTTTGGGCATCCAGCAGATAAATCTGTCTTAGGCCCTGGCATTTAAACCCAGGTCACTGGCTATAAACATGGGACCTCTGTCCCATGACCAGGGTTAATGGCATATCCTGATGACTAATCTTATTGCCTTGGGGAGATTGAGACACTGATAAGGAAAAGCAAAACTTGCTTATGTGTCAACTCAATAAACTAAATACATGATGTTAATAATGCTAATTATGCTGATAGTAATGCTTTGCCTAGCTCTTGGAAGAGGTTGAGAGTGAGAGGCTTAGGCTCACTGCTAAGAACTTCATTTCTGGGAAAAGAAGTACTGGGGTGGATTTCTTACCCTTGCCTAGAATGCTGCATGTCCACCAAGATCACTTTCCTTTTCTTCTTGGTCCCACAGTGGACATATTCTTTCCTGCCTCACTCACAATTAGAAGGGGCCATGGAATGAGAGTAGGTGAGATGCTCCAACTCCAGATCAGGCTCACTAAAATGTCCTGCACCTTTCTACACACTCCCTTCTCCCATCTGCTGGTGGCATGCAGAGCATCCAGTAGGGGCTTCTGAGGCCCTGGGAAATGGTGGAGCCACAATATGGAAAGAGCCTGGATCCCTGAATGACTGCTAGGAGCAGAGTTCAACCTCCACCTCACCACTGACCCCACTGCCCATTGACAAGAGGAAGAAATAAACTATTATCATGTCAAGCCACTGAAATTTGTTGATGTTGTTATAACAACATAACTAAATGGTAGACTGTTAGCTTACCATGATTGAAATATTATCTTTCCATCCAAATCAGCCTTTGTCCTTCAAATATCACCTCAAGCGCCCTCCCCCAAGAAGCCAGCCTGATTGTTCACTTTAGCCTCACCCTCCTTTTAATTCCCATGGTACTTGTTACCCACATCACACAATTCACCTCTTAGCATTTTCCTTTTTCAAAGCAGTACTTCCTAATGAATTGTAAGCTTCTCAAGGCAGGAATCATGTGTTGGTTTTTTGTATCTTCACAATGCCTAATAATAATGATAATAGCTAACACATATATTGCTAATCTTAAATAATAAGATGCATAGGCTGGGCGCGGTGGCTCAAGCCTGTAATCCCAGCACTTTGGGAGGCCGAGACGGGCGGATCACGAGGTCAGCAGATCGAGACCATCCTGGCTAACACGGTGAAACCCCGTCTCTACTAAAAAATACAAAAAACTAGCCAGGCGAGGTGGCGGGCGCCTATAGTCCCAGCTACTCGGGAGGCTGAGGCAGGAGAATGGCGTGAACCCAGGAGGCGGAGCTTGCAGTGAGCCGAGATCCGGCCACTGCACTCCAGCCTGGGCGACAGAGTGAGACTCCGTCTCAAAAAAAAAAAAAAAAAAATGCATAAAATATGATTACACATAGAGTTTGAGTGTGCGGATAGCCACCTAGGAGACCTCAACTCCAAACGAATGGGTTCAGCGTTCCAAAGTGGAAAAGTTAAATTTTACTTGTACAGAGAGAGACAGAAAAATTTTAGCAGGATTATAACATTTTCCATACAAGACAGTGCATATGTTACAGTGATTTGATTGGTTACAGGATGCTGCATCCCAACGAAGATGACATTATTACTCTGTAGGAGGGGGAGTGATCTGAGGGGGTTTTATCTCTGGCACCACTTAGTCTCAATTGTTTACAGGGGGAAAAACGGCAGAAGGTGCAGCTGCATGACATGTGACTCGGGCTGCATAGTCACATTCTTCTGAAGACTCAGAACAATTTAAGTTCCAACAGCTTTCAGTTTGAATTATTTGGCTGGGTGCAGTGGTTCATGCCTGTAATCCTAGCACTTTGGGAAACCAAGGTGGGTGGATCACTTGAGGCCAGGAGTTCAAGACCTGCCTGGCCAATATGGTGAAACCCCATCTCTTCTAAAAATACAAAAAATAGCCAGGCGTGGTGGTGTACACCTGTAGTCCCAGCTACTCAGGAGGCTGAAGCACAAGAACTGCTTGAACCCAAGAGGTGAAGGTTGCAGTGAGCCAAGATCATGCCACTGCACTCCAGCCTGCTGTGCTCCAGCCTGGGTGACAGAGCAAGACTCCATCTCAAAAAAAAAAAAAGTTTGAATTATTTAATTTCACAATATTCTGTCCCAGGAATCATTATATATATAACATATATATATCATGTTTAATATTATACATGTAATATATAATTATAACATATTATATAATTATATATGTGCATTTAGCTTCATGACAACTCTGACATAAATGGTACTGTTATCCCCAACTTATAGGTGAGGATGTTGAAGCACAGAGAGGTTCAACAACTTGCTCAAGGTCACAAAGCTAGTAAGTTTCATTTGTATCTTCCCTGGTAGGGCTTGCTAGTGGCTCAAGCACAAGAAGCTGGGACAGACTTAGAGACCTGGCTTCTTTGACATAGAAAAAAGCTAAGAGGACTTGAAACCTGATTCAACCCTCTCATTTGATACATGTGGAAACTGAGGCTCATAGAAGGCTGGTAGCTTGTCCCAGCTCACCAAGTACAATAAGCCCAGCGATAGGGCCACAACCTAGGGCTCTAAGCCCCCAGTCTACAGCTTTGATGGTGCCAGGCTGTTGTTTATATTATTTGGTCTCTTGCTCCCTTATGTGTTCAGCAGATGGCAGTGTCTTCAGAGTGTCTCCAAATAAATCTTACATTCACTTAGGGAATGCAGCGTCTCTGGGTTATCTGTTAAGGGAGGAAGCATTGTGGACCGCTGCAAGTTTGCCTCTCCATCCTTCTCTGTCCTTAGCACCCTTGGTGTGGGAAACAGCCTCTCTTCTGGGTGCCTCCCAATTACCGCCATGGGCCAACTGCACTGGGGTGGGGTGTGAGGGGTAGGGAGATGGCAGTCCTGAAAATGTAAGGCAGCCAAGACTCAGAAAGACACATCTGTGCCGATACAGAATTTCTCTACCAGGAGACAGGAGGGGCAGCCAGCTGGTAGGAAGGAGCTCTGGGAACTCTCAGTAAGCTGTGTTTACACTGACAAGCACACTGCTTTAACTAAGGCTCTGTATTCATTCGAAAGACGTGTCTTGTCTTACTAAATTGTTGACTTTCCGAGTACAAAAATTAGATCTGATGCTTCTTTGCAGCCTTCTAGAGCTAAGAACATTGTTATGTGTCCAGAGTGTTTCTATCCATTCTCCAAACCACCAGTACAGTTAGTTTTAACGCTAAAATTCAGTAATTATCATCTGGCAATTGCATTGTTTATAACCCAACCACTTTCCTGACTGTTGGACTTACATCTCTGGTGAAACTAAAAGGTTCTCTTCCACTGAAACTCTTCCTGGAATTTTGATCTTTTAATCCTGCTCCATTTACACAGGTGTACTCTCACCTTTAGAAGAGGGCTTAGAGCCTTGATACCTTCTATCAAGTGGTTTGGTGTCGGACGTTGCTCATTCTTTGTTCTTTCGATTCTCAAGACTGCCTGAGAAGATGTCATTCCCACAGCTGAAAATAAGGAATTTGGATTCAATGCTGTTTCCACCACATCGGAAAAGAATATCCGTGAACTCTCTTGCAGGAAAATGGGAATTTCCAGAGAGAAACCACTTCTCCCCCTTCTTCTCTTCCCACGTCCTCTTCAGGAGCCTATAATTGGGCTCTGCCAGCATACTCTGACTGGCTAACGAAAGGTCAGATATCTGTAGTAGTAACAAAACGCTCTTTTTCTACATGTCTACACCTCCTGGGGAGTCTTTGCTTAAACCTCTACTGGCCCTCCTCCGATCAAAAGTCAAGAATGTTCCCCTCCCTGTCCAAGACTAAAATGAACAAGTAAGGAAATAGATTTTACTCAGCCTATTTCAACAGGGAGAGCACTCCAGACATGTTCAGTGTCTTGGTAGCGCAGTTTTGCCTTTTATAGTGAGGAAGGTGGGATGATTGAAAGTTGGGATTGTTTTGCAATCAGGATAAGTTTCAGTCAGGTGAACAGAAAATGTTCTCTGTGTCTATTTTGGGGTCGGGGGAGTGTTCTAATCTCAACTAATTACTCGATATCATCAGCGGGAATTTAAGGTCTGTCTGGCTTTATTAATAGGCTCAGAATAAAGGGGAAAGGTCTCTGTTTGGCCTTGTCACAGGCAAACAAGGGGGTCATCTGCACGCGTTTTATCTGAGTCACGTGGAGATGGGTGGTTCTTCACAGTGTGCCCTTCCAGAAACACAAATAGATGAAGGGGTTTCTTAATCACCGCTGTTTTCTAGGAACACAGGGCTCAGGTGAAGTTCAACTTCACCTTCCTCGGTGTTTCATCAGGGGAATCCTTCTGGAAGCAAAGATGTGTACTTCTTACTGCTGGCCAAATGGCTTCTTAACAAGGCAATTAAATCGTTGTTTAGAATGAAAGAGAGGAAGACGCTGGGAGAGGAGGCGCTGTGGCTCGCGCCAGTTAGTAACGCATCACGGCTCACGGTCGTCATACTACAAGTCCCAGGGAGCAACGCCCGCTTTCTCGCCTACTGCCGGCGGGAACGAGGCGCCCCGGGGCCTGACGGGAACCACAGTGGTTTGGCTGAATGACGGAAAAGTCATTTGAGCGGGTCTTCATTTTTCGGAAGAGTATCTCAAAAGCTCTTCAAACAAGGCACGGACACAGAATCTAGAAAATGATAAAGAATCAATGATAACGTTATTTCCACGGGGGCCAGACCGGGATCCACCCGGAGAAGGTATTTAATTAAAGCCCGAGCTCCAGTCAGTTTTCCCAGGAGTCTCCTTTCCGGCTGTGCCTTGCGTCATTGCTGTTGCGTCTTCTCATTGGCCGGTTGACGGGTTGCGGCGCCTGCGCGCTGCATTCCTTTGAGGGTCGTGGGCAGACGCCATTTTGGCCCCAGCGGTGCTTCTAGGAAGTAGAGCGCCGGCTCGCGTGCCTGCCTGTCTGCCAGCCTGCCAACCTGCCTGCGCTTCCAGGTCAAAGCATTCGCCGTTGCCGCTGCCGCTTTCTTACTCTCCGCACCCGTTAAGTTCTCCGGTCGGGCGGGAGTCTCTGAACACTCAGCCGCGCCTTCCCGGGTCACACCGCCTGGAAGGAGGTGACGGGGGCGGCGCGGGGCGCGGACACTCCCCGCTGAGAGTCCGCCTGCCATGGACTCGGAGTATTACAGCGGCGACCAGTCAGGTGGGGCAGGGACCTGGGGGACCGGGCTGGGGGGCGGAGCAGTTACTCGGCGGGGCTCGGCCTGGCACCCGGCGGGTGGGGGCAAGGAGGCCCCCGAAACCTTTCTTCCCGCGACCCGGCCCGAGGAGGGCAAGAGCCCACTGACCGGCTGCAAGCCTCGAAGCTAGAACGCTGGAGACGGGATTCTGGTGGGAAAGCTTTCTTCTGAATCGGTGAAGGTTTTTGCTGAAATTGGGAAGTCACTTTCGTCTATTAAGCTCCTATTGTGTGCAAAGTGCTAGGGTAGGAGAGATATTTTCTGTTAAGAGTTTTCAGTAGTTGAGTAGTTGGAGAATCCAAGGGGCGATGGGGCGGGGGATCCTTCCTACACTTTTCACTCCTAGTTGGGAGTGGTTTAATCTTGCCTGCAACACCGGACATAAGTGCAGGGCGCATGTTTCAGTTGCATGCATAGAGTAAGGAGTGCACTTCTGGCACTTGTGATTTTTGTGCCTTTCTTCCACCTTGAGATCGTTCCTCTTTCTCCTCACCGAAGTTTAGTCTCCTTTCTTTACTGTTTGTTTATTCTGTAAACTCTTACTGGGGCCCACTCTGCTGGCACGGTGCTCGGCACCGGAGATTAAGGATAAGTGAAGCAGAACCTGGTGTGGGAAACACGTTGCGTTTGCTTTCCCTTTGTGTGCTAGTTATATTGGGGGTTCTGTCTCAAAAGTTCTTAAATACACCCACTATGTACCCACAAAAATTGTTTTAATTGTTTAAAATTTAAAAAATTTTTTTTTAAAAACTTGAGTTCTTAATGGTTTAAGCGTTAAAGCTATTTACTGGTTTGAGTTCATTGCTTTTCCTTACATAGGACAGTGAATTGTAATGACTGCAAAGGGTTTTCCAAGCATGCACTGCTTAAAAACACCTTCCTAAACCAGGTGCGGTGGCTTATACCTGTAATCCCAGCACTTTGGGAGGCGTAGGCGGCCAATGGCTTGAATCCAGGAGTTCGAGACCAGCCTGGGCAACATAGTGAGACCAACACCACCCCCACCCCGGCACGCCCCTACTCCCCACCCCCAACCCTCGTCTCTACAAAAAATGCGAAAATTAGTGTGGTGGTGCCCACCTGTAGTCCCAGCTACTCAGGAGGCTGACGTGGGAGGATCCTTTGAGGCCTGAGCCCGGGAGGCAGAGGTTGCAAGTGAGCGAAATTACACCACTGCACTCCAGCCTGGGCGACAGAGCAAGACTCTGTCTCAAAAAAAAAAAAACACTTTCCTGATACTTTCAAAATAGTTTTTTTTCCATTCAAAAAGTGGACCAGGCACGGTGGCTCACGCCTGTAATCCCAGCACTTTGGGAGGCTGAGGTGGGCAGATCACCTGAAGTCAGGAGTTTAAGACCAGCCTGGCCAACATGGTGAAACCCTTTCTCTACTAAAAATACAAAAAATTAGCCAGATGTGGTGGCGGGCGCCTGTAATCCCAGCTGCTCAGGAGGCTGAGGCAGGAGAATCACTTGAACCCCAGGGGGTAGAGGTTGCAGTGAGCTCAGATCACGCCATTGCCCTCCAGCCTGGGCAAAAGGTGCAAAAAAAAAAAAAAACAAAGTAATTATGTGTAATACCTGTACATAGGTTAAGTACGAAAAGAGGTAACAGAAAAATAGCAGTTCCCTGACTTACTCCCTCCACACACTTCACATTCTTTTAGCTGTTTGGGGGTTTATCTGTGTATTCCTAATTCATGCACTGTCTTGCTGCATCATTTTTAGGCATTCTCTAATGATGTTCTGTTATGCTAGGACATTTTAGCCTATGTGCCCCCTTCTCCCCTGTCTTCCCACTGTTGCAGCATAATTGTCAAACTTCAAAACTATTATTTTTATCATGACCATATGTTCTTCTTAGCTAAGTAGCTTAGCTCATTTATATGATAGTAATCATAGTGATTCTTCTTTTTTTTTTTTCCTTTTCCCCATGTGGGTGCCTAAAGGAGAATGTGATTTCATTCTTAGAGAACGTTTTGGTTTTCCTGTAGTTGAGTACTTCATTTTTAAAACTTGCTTATTTTTATAAAACTGTTAAGTCTTCCTATCTTCTCAACCCTAACTTCCTCTCAATACAATTTTACTCTGTATTTTTAAAGCATTGGGGCTGGGTGTAATCCCAGCACTTTAGGAGGCAAAGGCAGGAGGATCGCTTGAGGCCAGGAGTTTGAGACCAGCCTGGACAACATAGCAAGACCCCATTTCAACAAAAATATTAAAGAAAGTTGGGTAACAGTTTTTATTTACCATTTTATATATGCTTTTCTTGAAGAAATTTTCAGTAGTTTTGGACTGGAGTTCCTTGTGTTCTTCATTTGTAAACAAATACTTACTGTGTATCAGGTACTAGGCAGTGTTCTGGGCTCCAGAGATTTAGCAGTGAACCAAAATCCCTGTTCTTGTGGCACTTTCATTCAAGTGAAGAAGACCCACGTTAAACAAAATAACTTCAGGTAGTAATATTAGAAGGTGGTAAATGCCCTGAAGAGAAAGACCCAATTTTAACATGAAGTTGAAATAAATTGTTGACTTGGTGTTTAGTGTTGTTTCTTAAGCTACAAATTGTTTTTATGGTGTAGTTTTGCTGCCACATATTTCACAGTACGTGTTATGATTGTTGGTATTTGTATGAGTATTGTCTTGTTCAAAATATTAGCATCTTTAGTTATGCTTCCTCAGTGGTAACTTGCATTTACGTTATTCTTGATTCAGTGTGTTCATTTCACTGTAGATGTCATTCATCTTACACCATAAGTTGGTTTTTGTTTTGTTTTTAATCAGATGATGGTGGTGCTACCCCAGTACAGGATGAACGGGATTCAGGGTCAGACGGTGAGGATGATGTAAATGAGCAACACTCCGGATCAGACACTGGAAGTGTAGAACGTCATTCAGAGGTATTGGCTAACCAACATCTTTGGGAGGGCTTTTCCCTTGCATTCTGTGAGACCTGTTATGTTATAGGAGTTACAGAATCTCTGTGGCAAGAGTTTAGGGTTTAATCTCTGAGAGAAAAGGAGCATAAGTTAATAGAAAACTGCTTAAAAAATAAATAGGGATGTTCTGTTTACTGTTGAAATCACAGTGAAATACGTTCTGATTGGGTCACATTTCAAATGTTGGGCAGCTTTCAACTGTGAGTATTGATTCAGAAAATGGGCCGGGCCTTTGATATTTGACTAAGTTTCCCTATTCTGCAGTAATGTCGTAGTGGGGCATTGAGAATTTGGAATCTGAAGGAATACCACTTGAAGGTTACGGGGGTTATCACCTGTCAAAATTTATGTCAGCATTTGCCCTTCTCATTTTGAAATGTTATGGTGTGCATAATGTATGTAATAATACTTTTTTTTTTTTTGAGACAGTCTTGGCTCTGTAACACAGGCTGGAGGTATAGTGGTGAGATTTTGGCCCACTGCAGCCTCCGCCTCCTGTGCTCAAGACATCCTCCCACTTCATAGTCTCCTGAGTAGCTGGGACTACAGGCACAGGCCACCACGTCCAGCTATTTTTGTTTTCTTGGTAGAGTCGGGGTTTCACCATGTTGGCCAGGCTGGTCTCAAACTCCTGACCTCAAGTGATCTGCCCGCCTCAGCCTCTCAAAGTGCTAGGATTACAGGCGTGGGCCACCACACCTGGCCCGCAAATATAATTTTAAGAGCTGTTTCTGTTTAATAATACAGAATAGTATTGGGTTTTCTGTACATTTTAACATATTTGGCCTAATACATAAATATTTCAGAACTGCTTTATTTGCCTTTCTGGTTATACATCATGTTAACAAGATAAAATTGGGAAATTTTTCAATAAATTCGCCTTAAGTCTTTGGTAGACATGACTGAAACAAATAGGAATGATAAAGATGGAAAGATTTAAGAACTTTCTATGCCTTATATTTTTCTTGATTACACATATGCAGAAAATTGTCCAATTTTTAGTAGGTATGATTAGAGGTTATATTATTGACTCTCTTCTTTGACAGTACATTAGTATATCATACATTCAGCAAGTATTTATTGAGCGCCTAATATGTGTCAGACTCTTTTTGCAGGTGCTTTGGACTTATCAGTGACTAGAAGTTAAAATCTTTCTCTTCTTAGGTATGTTTTTCCAGTAGGGGGAGAAAGACATTAAGCAATAAACATTTTTTTTTAATTGTGTAGTTTGCTAGAAGGTAACATGCTGTGAAGAAAACAGATAATTAGAACAGAACAAAGGATGGAGGTCAGGCTTTGGTGTTAAATAGGGACCATATAGGCCTTTTATTAAGAAAGTGGCATTTGAACCAAGGTGTGAAGGGAGGCAAAGGAATAGCCATGTGGATATGGACGTTTAGGGGAAGAACATCCCTGGCAAAGACCCCAAGGTGAGTGTACTTGATGTCTTCAAGGAGCCAGTGTAACTGAAGTGGCGTCAGTAAGGAGTAGGGGAGGTCAGAGAACTAAATGTGGGTGTGGAAAAGGCTCATCTTCTGTATATTTTGATGTCACTCAGGTTTTTTCCTGTGCTTTTAAACATTCAGAGTAAATTCCAATATTTTAATTAATGATAGTTGGAAGTTACTTAATAATGTGTATGTTGTTACAGTCAGTGCATTTAGTGTGTGATATTTTAAGTTTCCACTTTGGAAACAGCATTCAGAGATTAACCACTGTCAGTTTAGGACCCAGTATGGTAGTCATCTCATGGCCTCATGGTGCAGTTACAAGTTCAGGTTACCCTAAGCATCTTTATTTTTTTAAAATAATATGGATTCTAAATAAATAAATGTGCCTGTTTTTGAAAATTTGGAAATCACAGACTGTCCCAGACTTAAACAATAGTTTGACTTAAAAATTTTCAACTTTGCGATGTTGCAGGTGCTGTATGCATACTTTGAGTACCCATACAACCATTCTGTTTTTCACAGTATTCAATAAATTACATGAGATACTTAACATTCTATTATAAAACAGGTTTTGTGTTGGGTGATTTTGTCCAACTGTAGACCTTACCTCTGTTTGGAGCACATCTAAGGTAGGCTAGGCTAAGCTGTGATGTTTGGTGGCTTAGATGTATGAAATGCATTTTTGGCTTAATGATATTTTCAACTTACTATGGGTTTATCAGGCTATAACCCCATATTAAGTTGAGGTGCTCCTGTATCTGTAAAGTTTAAAGAAAAAAATCAAAACCAGCATACTCCCAACTACAGAAATGACTATGAGCCTTTTCACATTATTTCTCCTGCAGTTTCATTCTGTCCCGTGTATATGATGTGTATATATTTTAACTTTACTTGAGATTTTACTATATATATTTTGTATCTATCTTTCTATCTATATCTATATATTTTGAGACAGAGTCTTGCTCTGTCCCAGGCTGGAGTGCAGTGGCGTGATGTCGGCTCACTGCAACCTCCGCCTCCCAGGTTCAAGCGATTCTCCTGCCTCAGCCTCCCGAGTAGCTAGGATTACAGGTGTGCACCACCACGCCTGGCTAATTTTTGTATTTTTAGTAGAGACAGGGTTTCACCATGTTGGCCAGGCTGGTCTCAAACTCCTGACCTTGTGATCCGCTGGCCTTGGCCTCCTAAAGTGCTGGGATTACAGGTGTGAGACACTGCACCCAGCCTATATATTATTTTTATCTCTTCGCTTAAGATTATACTTTTAGGTGTTTCCTTACGTTATTGAAGGTTCTCAATAAGCGTAATTTTTAATGGTTTCACAATAAGCAGCATTACTTACTCAGCAATTTTCTAATTGTTGTAATTTATGCTGTTTAGCTGTTATATTAAATAACTGAAGCTGCCCTGAAGATTTTTGTACATAAACATTTGTGATCATTTTTTGTTGTTTCCTTAGAAAGCTGCCAGGAGAATTGAGATTAAAGAGACTGAGACATTTTAAGGCTCTTCATAGAATTCCTCTCCAGGAAGGTTATGCTAATTTGCTAAACCACTAGTACTTCAAGAGTGCCAGTTGTACTGTATATAAGTGTTGAGTTCTGTATTAATGTTCTTTTGCCTATTTAAAATGACTTTTAAGAAGAAATTTTGCTTTCTCATTAAAAGTTTTTTTTTAGAAGTAATGGGATGTTAAAAGAGTACAGTTGCATTAAATGAAGCAGTGCAAAGGCCAGGCATGGTGGCTCGTGCCTGTAATCCCAGAACTTCGGGAGGCCAAGGTGAGCAGATCATGAGGTCAAGAGATCAAGACCATCCTGGCCAACATGGTGAAACCCCGTCTATACTAAAAATACAAAAATTAGCCGAGCATGGTGGTTCGCGCCTGTAGTTCTAGCTACCTAGGAGGCTGAAGCAGGAGAATCTCTGGAACCCGGGAGGTGGAGGTTGCAGTGAGTGGAGATCACGCCACTGCACTCCAGCCTGGCAACAGAGCGAGACTCAGTGTCTCACAAACAAGAACAAAACAAAAAAAATGGGGCAGTATGAATTACAGGTCCAAAGCCTAAAATACACTAGTTTCCTACTGAGGCTGTAACAACTTGATACAACTTGGTGGCTTAAGACAACAAAAAATTATTATCTTATAATTCTGGAAGTCAAGTCCAAAATGGGTCTCGCTGGACTAAAATCAAGGTGTCACAGGGCTGTGTTATTCTCTGAGGAAAAGCACATTTCCTTGCTTTCTTCAGTTTGTAGTGGCTACCTGCGTTTCTTGGCTGAGGCTCCTTCCTCCATCTTCAAAACCGGCAGCGTAGCATCTTCACAACTCATTTTCTGACCTCTTGTTTCTGTCATCACATCTCTCTCTTACTCTGACCTTCCTGCATCCCTCCTATATGAAGCTTCTAATTATAATTGGGCCTACCTGGATAATCCAGGGTAATGTCCCTAGTTCAAGGTCCTTACCTTAATTACATCTGCACAGTAATGTCCCTTGCATGTAAAGTGACATATTCACAGGTTCAACATGGACATTTTTGGGGGGCCATTATTTTTCTACCATAAGATGGTACTCACAGCATAATTTTCCCAATAATGGTACTTTTTTTTTTAACCCCTCATCTGTATTTTAGAATTTAGGCTAGTATTTTTTTTTTAATTCATTTCATCTATAGTATTTACTCAGTACACACACACACACACACACACACACACACACACACACAATCTTTAAGATAGTGGTCAGTATAGGAAATATTGATAAGATTTTGAAGACCAGTAATTTTGCAGGTTTCTTAACCACTTTATTAGAAAGCTCCTTTAGTTATTAAAAAAAGAAACTTATATTTTCTTAAAATAATTGTATATGTCTATAAATAATCTCGGACAGGTGACAGAACAAGTCTCATATCAGACTAAGAAAACGAGTTTACTGTAACACATGTATGTAATGGGCTGTAAATCTTTCTGTTTAGGGAGCTTGTTCTGTCCATCTGTCTTTGATGGGCCTGCCTAATGGCCATTTCTAATAACATCTCTGTTTATTCTTGTATGGTTGGCTTTATTTTTTTCTCCAAGATTTGAAAAACACTCAGTAATCAAGATAAATGATATTTAAAAACTCAAAATTAATGCAAAAAAATGAGCAAAATATCAAAATCTTAAAGTTAGAATCAGTAACAATGCTGTGTTAGTCTATATTTGAGCCAGAGGGAAAAGGAAAAACCAGTACCAGTTACCCTGTCTTCACATTTTAAATATTTTGTTCATCATGGGTTTTTTTGCATCAACGTTGATCTTTAAAAAGCACCTGTCTTGGGCTGGGCGCAGTGACTCACTCCTGTAATCCCAGCACTTTAGGAGGCTGAGGTGGGCGGATCACCTGAGGTCAAGAGTTGGAGACCAGCCTGGCCAACAAGGTGGTGAAACCCCATCTCTACTAAAAATACAAAAAAATTAGCCAGGTGTGGTGACAGGCACTTACAATCCCAGTTACTAGGGAGCCTGAGGCAAGAGAATCGCTCGTACCGGGAGGCAGAGGTTGCAGTTATCTGAGACCACGTCATTGCACTCCAGCCTGGGCAATGAGAGCGAAACTGTCTCAAAAAAAAAAAACAAACAAAAACG
>NW_012115155.1:9878113-9930212 GCF_000951035.1 Colobus angolensis palliatus | reverse complement strand
CTCCCCCCTCCCCTCTCTGTTCCTTTCCTGGCAGAATCTTACACAGTAGCCCAGGCTGGAGCATAGTGGCACAATCACAGCTCACTGCAGCCTCAACCTCCCAGGCTTAAATGATCCAGACCTCAGCCTCCCAAGTAGCTGGGACGATAGGCATGCACCAGTACACCCAGCTAATTTTTGTATTTATAGTAGTAGTGGGGTTTTGCCGTGTTGCCTAGGCTGATCTCAAGCTCTTGGGCTCAAGCCATCCGCCTGCCTTGGCCTCCCAAAGTCCTGAGATTACAGGTATGAGCACTGTGCCTGGCCCAAAAAAGGGCTCTGTCGAGATCGATTTACATACTATACAATTTACCTAAAGTGTGCAATTCAGTGATCTTTAGTATTTCATAGTAGCCCAGCTGTTGCCACAGTCAATTTTAGAATTTCATCACCTAAGAAACACTTTTGCTGTTACCTTTCTAACCTCCTCTTCCCTTTGCCTACCCCTCCCCACCCCACAGTCCTCAGCAACCACTAATATACTTTCTGTCTCATAGAGTCCCTGTTCTGGACATTTCTTACAAATGGAATGATAAAATATGGTCTTTTGTGACTTATTTCACTTAGCATAATATTTTCAGGGTGTAGCTGTGTTGTAGCACGTATCAGTACTTCATTCCTTTTTGTGGTAAATAATATTCCATTATATGGATCATACTACATTTTATTTATCCGTTCATCAGCTGATGACATTTGGGTTGTTTCTTTTGGTATTATGAATAATGCTGCTGTAAACATTTGTGTACACATTTTTTGTGGACATACATTTTCAGTTCTCTTGGGTTTATTCCTAGGAAGGTAATTGCTGGGTCCTAACGTAATTCTGTATTATCATTTGAGGAACTGCCAGACTATTTTCCACAGTGGTTACACCATTTTACATTCACACCAGCTGAGTATTTAAGGGTTCTGATTTCTCCATACTCTTGTCGGCAATTATTACCTGACTTTTTGGGGTGTAGTTTTATTCTTTGCATTGGCTGTCTAGTTGTCCCATTGCCGTTTGTTGAAAAGACTTTTCTTTCCCCGTTGAATGGTCGTGGCATCCTTGTTGAAAATCTGTTGGCCGTAGGATATTTGGCTTCATTTCTGAACTTGAAAATCTTTTTCATATCTGCATCTATCCTTGTGCCTGTACTAGTGTATTAACTACTATTGCTTTGTAGTATGTTTTGATATTGGAGAGTATGAGTCCTAATTTGTTTTTTTTTTTTTTCAAGATTTTTTTAGCCAATTTGGGTCCCTTGGAGTTACCTGTGTATTTTAGAATCAGTTTGTTGATTTCTGCAGAGATGTCAGCTGGGATTCTGATGGGGGATTGCACTGAATCTGTCGATCAATTTGGGGAATATTGCCATCTTGATAGTGTAAGGTCTGTTCATCCAAGAACATGGGATGTCTATTTAAGTGTTTAATTGCTTTTAACAGTGATTTATAGTTTTCCATGTATACATATTGGATTTCTTTGTTAAATTTTTAAGTATGTTACTCTCTTTGATGCTTAGTAAATGGAATTATTTTATTAATTTCATATTCATATTGTACCTAAACATTTTTCCTACGATTTCTAATTTTATTTCATTGTGGTAGGGGAACAAACCTTGTATATTGCTGTTCTTTTAAATTTGTCGAGGTCCGTTTTAGGGCCTAGCACATTGCCTATCCTGGAGAATGTTCCATGTACTTAATAAGAATATGTATTTTATTGTTGAATACAGGTTGTGTTTTTTTTTTTTTTTTTTGAACGATCTCTTCTGTTACCCAGGTTGGAGTGCAGTGGTGTATTTGTGGCTCACTTTGACACAGCGGGCATGTGAAAAAATTATGGCTCATTGTAACCTTCAACTCCTGGGTCAAGCAGTCTTCCCGCCTCAGACTCCTGAATAGCCAGGACTACAGCTGCGTACCATCATGCCTGGCTAATTTTAAAATGTTTTGTAGAGATGGATTTTGCTATGTTGCCCAGGCTGGTCTCGAACTCCTGACCTCAAGTGGTCCTCCCACCCTGGCCTCTCAGCAGTACTGGGATTACAGGTGTGAGCCATTGTGCCAGGCCTAGTTCTTTAGATATCTGTTTGATTTAGTTGATTTATAGTATTGTTGAAGTCCTCTTTTGAGCTTATGTCTAGTAATTCTATTCAGCTATCTTCTTCTCCTCTGTTTTGTGTGTATGTATGTGTGTGGGTGGGGGAGGGGGGCAGGGTCTCACTGTTGCGCAGGGTGGAGTGCCATGACTCGATCTCAGCTCACTGCAACCTCTGCCCCCCAGGTTCAAGAGATTCTTCTGCCTCAGACTCCTTAGTGGCTGAGACCACAGGCATACACCACCAGGCCCAGCTAATTTTTGTGTTTTTGTAGAGATGGGGTTTCGCCACGCTGCCTAGGATGTCTTCTGTATTTTTTTAAACACTGAGCTCTGGGTAGGGGGTGGAGGAGTGGGAATAAGTTAGTAACCTGAAATCCTTTCAGCTTGCATCTCTTGGCATGGGCTCACAAGCCGGCACAAGGGTGATTAGGGCCCCAGTATTCTCAGTGTGGTCCACCCAAGGTAGAGCTGCCTTTAAGCAAGTAAGGGTTGGTCAAAAGATGGGAATCTCCACTTCTAGACTGCAGTCTTTTGGAACTTAACCACAGAAACAGGCTTCGGGAGCAGGATGAGAGATGCTGATGCCCTGCTCTTCCTGGAAAGGAAGCCCTCTAACTGAAGCAGGATAGAGAGGGAGCTCTGTGTTTCTGGCTACAGCAATCTGGAGTGGAGTCAGCCTCACTGAATTGTGAGGTTGGAAGGAGGTTCAGTAGATCTTGGTTCAAATAGTCTCTCTTGTGGAATTTGTGTAGGCGTTTCTTCATTTGCCCTTTGCCATTAGGGCCATTTGTAGAGACTTTAAGTGGTTGTTTTTAATAATTTTCACTGGAGAGAAGGTCAGTAGAACTTTTCATGCTGTGATGCCAAAAGTCCTTGTTTGGCTTGATGTTTATCTCTTACAGATTGGTCAGACTTTTGCGTATTCCTCAGTTTAAATCCCAAAGGGACCCATTATGCTTCTCTTGTCTGTTACTGCAATCTGTATTGGGCCCATTGAGCTCTTTCAGCTCAGGGAGATTCCTGTGTGTGTGTGGATGGGTGAGGTCTTCTGGGTCCTGCCTGTGGCCACACCACAGAGAGCAGCCTTGTGTTGTTTTCCTGAACAAGAGATTCTTAGCAAGCCAGTTATGGATATTTGGGTGCATGCCTGTATATTAACAGGACATTTAGCATCTTGGTTACTGGGCATTAAATGAAATACTAGTAACACATCCTCCCCATCGTTGATGACCAAAAACAGCCCCTTGAATTTCCCACTAACCCGTTGGGTGAAGACCCAGAACCGCTGTTGGGTTGAAAACACTGAAATGGACAAAGGAGATGTAATAAACGTAAGAAAGAAAGCAAGAAATAGTGTAGAAAATGAGCGATTAAACTATAAATAGGATGTTTATAAGAATGGCAACGCAGCTATTGGAATTGTTTTCAAAGAATAGTGACATGGAGAATTGAACATGTTACTTGTGATGCAGAATTTTTTTGGAGGGTGCCACTTCCTGTTGGCGGGAAACCTCTGGGGCCAGCAGTGTCCCTGCTTGGGCCTCGCTGGGCTCCGGTCTCACTTGGACTCTCCCTGCCCACTCGGCCTGGCAGGCTGCACTTGATTTTTGCTACCGGCCTCTGCCAGCAAGACAGGTATGGAACGTCAAGAGGTGTGTGAATGAGCCGAGTGCAGGGTCCGGGTCTGGTCACGGCACACAGCCAGGCAGGTCAGCTGCTGCAGCAGGAGGGCAGCTCCAGGCACTGACACAGGTGCCGGCTCCGTGTGAGGCTGCAGCTGGACCCAGTGTGCCACAAACAACTTCCATAGAAGGTGCCAGTGTCCAGACTAGGGGGATGTGGTGGTGCCTGAAAACTCAGAGATGCCAGGAACTGCAGAGCCCCAAGAGTGTCACAGCTCTGTTGTTCCCACCGCCCAGGGCTTGGCAAGCAGGTGTGTGTTACAGCCCTGCTTTGTAGAGTCCCGAGGTCTGGGCTCTCGAGAAGCACTAGAGCTCTTATTCATTCCTGCTACCCACAGCATTGGCGAAAGGTGGTGTGTCACGCCCTGCAATTTCTTCTCCCCCATTGCTGGGTAAGCAGGAGGGAGGGGTACAGTGTTACACCCCTTTTTGAATCCTCCGTTTGGTGGGTCCCAAGTGGTTTTCCTGTGTCCAAGAAGAATAAGGTTAGATGGACAACTGAGAGTGAGCAGGGGGGAGAAGAGTTTTATTGAGCGACGGAACAGCTTAGCAGAGAGGGGACCTGAAGTGGGCAGCCCCTTCCCAAAGGTGGGTTGTCCCCAACTGTGGCTAACTCTGGAGTTTTTATAGACAGAATTGGGGAGATACGGGCTGTAGGTAGCCTTGGGAAAAGCAGCATTTGATTAGTTAAAAATTAGTCTTATTTGGAAAGAACCACTAAGGAAAGAGCAGGCAAACGGGAATAAAGGTTCTCACTCCGGTCAGGTGCCCTAGCAGCTCGGTTTACTGCGTTTAAGCTGTGTTTGACTTGAAGGTCATGTTTCACCAGGGACCCACCGCTATCTACCTAGGAATTTGTCTGCTTCCTGCCGCTATTACTTGAAAGATACAGGCCATTATTGTGATTCTAGGTCCTAGTTTAATTGTTTTAAAATAAATTTACACAGAGAAGAGATTGAAAGGACTAAAACGTAAATGATGGTGATCTTTGGGTGTGATTCGCATTTGTCTTATTTCTGCAGTGCTCATTAATCTCTCAAATCAAAGGGAAAATAATTTGGTAGAATACTATGCCGTTTTATATGGTAACCCATTTTTATGAGCATGCAACAGCTAACTCAAAATGTACTAAAAAATTCAAAATTTAGAAGAACCTTGTGAAGAACCCTTTCATGTAAAGATAAACCTTTCTTTACTAGCTGTTTTTTTCTGTTTTAAATTTATCTTTAATATATATTCTCTTACTAAAAAATTGTAACTATTAGGTATCAAATTGTCTTTTCCTGGTAGATTAGTTGGAAGGATACATGGAAAGGTAGTTTCTTAAATTTGAAGAAAAGGTATTGAAGTTTAGATTTCTCAATCCAGAAGCCTATAGAAGTTTTACACATCTTTCTTTGAAGATTTTGTATTCCCAGCTACCCCTCTACCTCATGTGCAGCCTGAGATAGTTGACATTTATTTCTCTGTCCCCAACTGTGTTATTATATGGTTTCCAAATCAAGTTAATTAAACTTTTTTTTCTTGAGACACAGTCTCACTCTTACACCCTGGCTGGATTGCAGTGGTGTGATCTTGGCTGACTGCAACCTCCGCTTCCTGGGTTCAAGCAATTCTCCTGCCTCAGCATCCTGAGTAGCTGGGACTACAGGCATGCGCCACACACCCAGCTAATTTTTGTATTTTTAGTAGAGACAGGGTTTCACCCTGTTGGCCAGGCTGGTCTTGAACTCCTGAGCTCAGGTGATCTTCCCACCTTGGGCTCCCAAAGTGCTGGGCTGACGGGTGTGAGCCACCGTGCCCGGCCAGATAATTAAACCTTTGGATTGGAATGCATTTCCCAAAAAATTGGCACTATTGGTTAAGTTTATTTAATGTGTGAAGATTTATTATTCATGTCTTTCTGTAAACATTTTTGAATGTTGATTGTTTACTAGGCATAGCAGGGCAAACTTAAAACTTTAAGGTGTCTGTGTGGGTGCGGCAGACCTATAAATAGGTGACTACAATATAGTATGTCATTGTAGCAAGGATACATACCAAGCACTGAGAGGAAGGGAGGATGGGCTTACTAGCCATGATATTTCAGCTGACAGAAAAAGGAGAGACATTGCCAGTTGGAGAAACGGGTTGGGGGTAGCGGTAATTCTGTCTAGCTAGAAGAGCAACAGATACAGGGCCTAACATTAAGAAGGACTTGATATATTTCAGGAATGATTATTGTGGCTAGAAAATGGAATAGCTTAATGGAAACTGGTGCTGTATAAGTAAGTTTGGGTTAGATGGCTTCACACCTTTTGTGTTAGGACAGATAGGGAAGAAGGGGGAAGACTCTAAAAATCTTTTTTAGTAGTCATCTCTGGAAATGTAACTTTTTAATAAAGCAGTTTGAGCACCAAGTGGAGGGGTGGCCGTCAAATGTGACCTAGTTATAACTAGTTTCCAATTCTAGTTTTTGTTATTTTTACTATATATTCTTTTAGACAGTATTTTTGCCAATTAGCTGTGTGGTTTTGTTTCAGCTGGTTTCTGTTTCATGGAAAATGTATCAAAGGAAATGTATCAAAGGAAATGCGTATCTTAACATCCAGAAGCCTGTAGATTTCATCTGTGTATAAAAGTACCCTCCCGAGTGTCCCACAGAAAAAAATGGAGTGTGGGACATTGAGGAAGATGTTGTTTGGAAACGGAACCTGGCTTCTCACGGTTTTTTGACTGTGAGCAAAGCACAGTGGGTCCAGCCATCTGCCCCTTGAAGTCAATGACAACTCTGTTAGCTCCAGCATTACTTGAATTGAGTAAAGATGGCAGTCTGCTCTTGTTCTTTCCTCCGGGGAGGTTGTGTTAGTATAAGGAAAGCATCCTTATGGGGAGTACATCAAAACAACTAAAAGATTTGTCTTGGCCATTGCTGTCCTATATCTTATTAGTTCTTGTGATTCTGTCTACGTTTTCCTTTGTTTTTGTTTTTAGTCTTTGTCTCTGATTCTAATAATGTTTAATGCAAACATTATTTTCCATTTGTTTTATGTTAAGCATTGCTTGTGGGGTTTCTTTTTCATTTTAGTGAATATATTTTGAGTGTCTTTTTTATGCCGCAGGTAAAAGATACATTTTTACAGAATAGCCTAGGATCTTAAGGTCGGTGTATCAGATAAATGTAAATAAGTGTTTAAGTCACCTTTCAGTGAAGTGTGAGAGTACAAGATGCCATGGGGATATGAAGGGAGGGAATGGCTAACCAGGTCAGCAGCCGTCACGGGATGTATTTGAGCTGAGTCTTGAAGAGGGAAGTGTTTTGTAATCAATAATTAATGAGATTTTGTTATTGATGGTACATAACATTTATTGAATGCTCACAGGCTCTGTGCTTACTCTTTTGCATGCTTTTATTCCTCAGAACTGTCCTCTACGGTATAGATACTATTCCTAATTCCATCAGATCAAGGACATGGAAACTTTGAAGAGTTAAGAAAATGTCCTTTGATCACATAGTAGAAAGTAACAGAGCTGGGGCTTGGACCTCAGGTCTTTCTGACTCTAAATTCCATGGCCTTAACTGTCACATTATGTTGCACAAAGTCCATTCATTCTACCTAGAGAGAAAGATGGAAGAGACTTCAGGAGATGAGTATTTTTGGCAAGTTTTTAGGCATGAAAAAGACAAGGTACAAGAAAGATATTCTTGGTAAAGGGAACAGCATTTGTAAGGCACAAAGTTAGTAGTTTACTCTACTGAAACTGGAGTAGAATTTCTGAAATGTGGTCAAAATCATGTGGACCACATGTCAAAATTCAGATTCTGTGACACCTTTCCCAGATACACTGAATTGATATCTGGAGGTGAGAAGCACCAAAAGTTTGTATGGTTTTCTCCAAAGTTCCCCAAGTGATTTTTGTGCATACTGAGGTTTGGGAACTGCTGCTGTAACACATAGGGTTGATGGTGAGTGGAAAGAAGTGAGTCTGAAGAGGTAGGCAGGAGTTTGCATCATTATCATAAAATCCTAAACTTTGCTGGGAGGCCAAGGCAGAAGGATAACTTGAGGCCAGGCGTTTGAGAACAGCCTGGGCAACACAGACTCTGTCTCTACAAAACAAAAAAAATCCGGACATGGTGGCATGTGCCTCTAGTCTCAGCTGCTTGGGAGACTGAGGCAGGACGATCTCTTGGGCCCAGGAGTTCAAGGCTGTACTGAGCTATGGTTATGCTAGTGCACTCCAGCCTGGGTGACAGAGTCAACCTTGTCTCGAAAAGACAAACCAACCAAACAAAAAACAAGCTTTGTGTAGATTTTGTTGTTGTTGTTGTTACTCATCAGGAGTGCCTATGTTTCTGACTCTTATTCTAAGATCAACTTTTGATAGACAAGGGACATTCTGTTTTATAGCTTCGTTACATTAAGTGTGTGCTTGGGAGTTTCTCAAACTGATGCAGCACTCCAGGAACTACATTGGATTGACAGCATTATGTTGTTTTACTGCAGGGTTTCTCAGATTCTTTCATGCTCATTAAACTAATATGCATTGACAAAGTCCTATATGATACTTTCAACTATATCTCCTGGAACTAAGGTCTAGTGAAACATGTTTTTGAACATGCTTCTATAGATATTTCTTCATGGAATTTACTGTGTGGTTTAGTGTTGAGCATTTTTCCAGTTTATAATGGTAGAGTAGTATATACAACATCGAGTACTTTGAGTTTGACACTTCTGACCAGTCAAGAAGAAACAAAGTGTCCTGAGTTATTTGGGTCTGTACAAGTTTCCATTTGACAATATAATACTTTGAATACTTTACAAATTATTATTTGATTTATAGCAGTTTTATTTACTTTGCAGTTTAAGAATGTCAGTTATCTCTCTGTGTATTGTGGCCCTGGTCGTAAGAAGTGTGGTTATTCTTTGTATGCTGAGATAAACAAGATTGTTTATTATGATGGATAACCAGTAGTTATTTATAACTGCAGTGTGATTGATGGCTAAGGAAGGAGGTATGAGGCATTATAGATGTTTGTTTTTCTTTCTTTTTTTTTTTTTGAGACGGAGTCTTGCTCTGTCACCTAGGCTGGAGTGCGGTATCTCGGCTCACTGCAGCCTCCGCCTCCTGGGTTCAAGTGATTCTCCTGCCTCAGTCTCCTGAGTAGCTGGGACTACAGGAGTGCGCCACCACACCCAGCTAATTTTTTGCATTTTTCGTAGAGACAGGGTTTCACCGTGTTAGGCAGGATGGTCTTGATCTCCTGACCTCGTGAGCCATAGCGCCCGGCGGCATTGTAGATGTTTCTAAAGCATCTAAGGAGCTTCTGACTGCTCAATTTCTTTTACCATTACCACTGGGAAATGTCTTACATTATTTTAAAAACTACATTAAATGTCAGTTTCGACTGTTGATTTGTTGTACTCATGTGACTTTTAAAAAAATTGTCTTTTGGATATTTTTTAAGTTTGCAATTTAATTGCCAAAACCACTGTAAAAACTTTAGATATTGTTTTGATAACTTTTAAGCTTAACTGTATAATTTCCAGCATACTCGTCCCAAATTCTGTGGTGTTGTCGTCTAAGTGTATTCTTTAGCTTGAGTGTATCAGACTAGTACTTTTTTACTGTAGTTATTTCTCCCCTTTTTTGCCCTGTCGTGCCATACGTAATGCTGTGTCTTCATCAAACTCATAAAAAATTCGTGAGGATTCCTAAATTTCACTATCATTGTCTTATGCGGTGTCCTTGTAGGGGTTGTTTGTTTTGGAATGCTACACCATGCATCAGGAAACCTGGGGTAGAGTGTAGCGGGTGAGTTTTGGGTGACTGCCCAGTGTCTCTCACTTCTTTGGGAGTGACTCCCAGTGCTGTGCCCCGATCCAGCTGTAACTGATAGAGTGACAGATTCTGATATTGCCTTGGCCAGTTAAGTCGTCTCTTTTGGGGATTTATAATTTAGGTTCTAGACAGTTTATAGCTGAGTCATGTTACCAATGGTACTCTAGTAAAATGATCCTTGAGTTCCCTTTTCTAAGCTCTCTGTGCTGCATCAGTACTTAACCTTCCCAAGTTTTTAGTCATTCAACTCACTTTGATCCTGAGAAGATTGTTCTTTTTTTCTGGACTTAGCTAGAGATGATTTCTGTTGTTTCAACTAAAATAAATCAAGTCACACATAGACATGGCCTTAGAGTTATGTGATGGGTTTGTCATGGAGAGCATTCCAAAAGCCAATTGCAATTTTCCCTTTTGCCTCCTGCTTTAATTGCCTCTGCTGGTACTGTATGCCTCTCCCCACCCTCCCTTCTTAACTCAGCCATCACAAACTCCATGCAAACATGCCTGTTGTCTGCACACCCTTTTTTTTTTTTTTGAGATGGAGTCTCGCTCTGTCACCCAGTCGAGTGCAGTGGTGCGATCTTGGCTCACTGTCTGCACACCTTTTTTTTTGCAGCTCAGTTTCATATAGATGCACTTCCAGTGCACTTTTGAAATATCATATACATACTTTGTGAATAGTGCATGTTACACTATACTGTTATACGGTGTGCTTGGCTGGCTCCTCATTAGCAGCTCGTAAGGTCAGGCCCTGAGACATACTCAGCCTGGTGTCTTGGCGTCTTGCACATAGTAGACATGAAATACATTCTTGTTGGATTAATTTTTCCTCACCTTATGTTATTCCCACTTAACGCCTTTATTACTAATTTAACAAATACACATTGAGTATCCCTTATCCAAAATGCTTGGAATCAGAAGTGTTGTGGATTTAGAATATTTTTGAGTTTTGGAATATTTACTTATACATAGTGAGCTATTTTGGCAATGGAACCCATGTCTAAACACGAAATTCATTTATCTTATAGCTGGAAGGGAATTTTATACATTATATTAAATAATTTTTCACATGAAACAAAGTTTGTATTAGGTGCTTACGTTTGGAATTTTCCACTTGTGATGTCATGTCAGTGCTCAAAAAGTTTCAGATTTTGGAGTTGTCTGAATTTTCAGATTAGGAATGCTCAAACTCTACCTAGTGTGTGTATGTACTGGAGAGCATTCTGCACTCTGAGAATACCTCAGGAAAACAAACCAAAATGTGTCTGCCTTCCTAGAGCTTACAATCTAGATAGTTAAATTTTCCATCTGCATTCTTTTAAATTATGAAGTATGGCTAAAGTAAACTTTAGGCAACATACAGAGTATTGTACTGTAATTGTAAGATTCTATGGTATCTCTCAAGTCCTAATATCGTTTTAATAGATAAGTGCCTGTTCCAGTGGGATAATAGAGCTTGTGACTGACAAGGAATCCAATACAGTACTGTGCTGAGTGCCCGGTGAGAACTCAAGAAAATTGTATTTAGGGATTTTGAAAAGTTTATGGTTTTGGAAACGTTCCTGAATGTGCTATAGTTCAGTGACTGTGTGTAGCAATGACTCTTTCTTTGCAATGCTGTGCTGTCATAATGGCGATAAAATATTTAAAAAACTCTTCCAACATTTGCCTTGTAGGCTTATTTTATAATTTTTCATATTATTTTTGAATTTGTAGACACAGCATACGTGGGTTAGTAAAAGTATGGGTTTTATGAGAACATTTTCAAGCCATTTGTCCTGTCACTGACAAGAATTATCTTGTCACTTAACGGTTTCATAGCATGATGTTGGCCATAGGTATTATTTAAAGGCTCTTGGTCCCTTGAAAATAGTCTGTGGTAGGTTCAGATAGCTTCAATCATGTATCTAACAAATATTTGGCTCAGTAAATTTTTAGAGGGAATACTCAAACATGGAAATACTTTCACTTATTAAGCTAGAATATTATTGCCATTTTATTTGAAGTTGAGCTACCAGATGGGAGAAAAAATTCACCAGATCCTAAAACACTTGTTAGTATTTTGGCATGTTTAATGTTATATATTTTTCTCTGCATTTTAAAAATCATAGCTATAATATGCACATATCAAGTTTGTACCCCAGAGCACGTTTTCAGAGTAATTATTTCAAGTAACATTATGTGTTGGTATAGTTAGATGAATCATGTTCTCCCTAAAACTTAAGCTTTCTTATTTCTAGGGTAACTAAATACAGGACCATGACTACTGTAAGCCTCAATTTTGTTATCATGAGAAGTACCATTATGAGGAGTAAATGAACTAACAGGAGAGAGCCTATTGTGGTGTGGGTACTTAGGAAATGTTAACCCTTCCTTTCTTTGTTTGCTTAAATTATCTTGGGAGAAGAGAAGGTGCCCATATGTTATTTGACCCATTAAATAAAATGAAATTTTATGGTTTCTTTTCCCTTAAATAATTTTAACCTTGGCCGGGTGCAGTGGCTCAAGCCTGTAATCCCAGCACTTAGGGAAGCTGAGACGGGTGGATCACAAGGTCAGGAGATCGAGACCATCCTGGCTAACACGGTGAAACCCTGTCTCTACTGAAAAATACAAAAAAATAAAAATAAAAAAATAATTTTAACCTTATAAAACCCAAGAATGTTCCTATGTAAAAGAACTTGGCTACATGTTTGCTAGTATTTCTTTGAAAAATGTATTTATTTATTTTTATTTTTATTTTTGACAGTCTCATTCTGTCACCCAGACTGGAGTGCAATGGCACAATCTCAGCTCACTGCAACCTCTGCCTCCCAGGTTCAAGCAATTCTCCTTGCCTCAGCCTCCTGAGTAGCTGGGATTACAGGTGCCCACCACCATGCTCAGCTAATTTTTGTATTTTTAGTAGAGACAGGGTTTCACCATGTTGGCCGGGCTGGTCTTGAACTCTTGACCTCAGGTGATCCGCCACCTCGGCCTCCCAAAGTGCTGAGATTACAGATGTGAGCCACCACGTCTGGCCCAGAGTTATATTTTTACAAAACAGAAGTATGTATGAGAAAATTCGCCTTTTTTTAAAAAAAAAAAAAACCTGGCTCTTCACAGTCAGTTTTCTGTAGTAATCTGAGAGCATGCTTTACAAAGTTGTTTTAATGAAGGCTGGTTATATTTCCCCATTCGGGGATCCAGATAAAACTGTTTCACAGATTGGCTTTCTGTGGGGGTATTTCTATATAGGTATAGGACAAGAATTCTCCATTTAGGTGCACATATTCTCATATTTTAAAAAATTGGCCAGGCACAGTGGCTCATGCCTGTAATCTCAGCACTTCAGGAGGCCAAGGCGGGCGGCTCATGAGGTCAGGCGATTGAGACCACGGTGAAACCCCGTCTCTACTAAAAATACAAAAAATTAGCCAGGCATGGTGGTGGATGCCAGTAGTCCCAGCTACTTTGGAGGCTGAGGCAGGAGAGTGGCGTGAACCCAGGAGGTGGAGCTTGCAGTGAGCCAAGACCGCGCCACTTACTCCAGCAATAGAGCGAGACTCTGTCTCAAAAAAAAAAAAAAAAACAAACCGCTGAAAAAATTTAATGTTTTACTATTAAAGGGTTTTTTGTTTGTTTGCACTTTCCTAATTTTTTCTCACTTTATTTTTCAGAATGAACCTAGTGATCGAGAGGATGGCCTCACCAAAGGACATCATGTGACAGACTCTGAGAATGATGAGCCCATAAATCTTAATGCTAGTGACTCTGAAAGTGAGGAGCTTCACAGGCAAAAGGACAGCGACTCTGAATCTGAGGAACGTGCAGAGCCTCCCGCAAGCGATTCTGAAAATGAGGATGTCAATCAGCATGGGAGCGACTCTGAGAGTGAAGAGACCAGGAAATTACCTGGGAGTGACTCTGAAAACGAGGAGCTTCTTAATGGGCATGCAAGTGACTCAGAAAACGAAGATGTTGGGAAGCATCCTGCCAGTGATTCTGAGATTGAGGAGCTCCAGAAGAGTCCTGCTAGTGACTCTGAAACAGAAGATGCTCTAAAACCTCAAATCAGTGACTCTGAGAGCGAGGAACCCCCAAGGCACCAAGCCAGTGACTCCGAAAATGAGGAGCCTCCCAAACCTCGAATGAGTGATTCTGAAAGTGAGGAGCTTCCTAAACCTCAGGTCAGTGATTCGGAAAGTGAGGAACCCCCCAGGCACCAGGCCAGTGACTCTGAAAACGAGGAGCTTCCCAAACCTCGTATCAGTGACTCCGAAAGTGAGGACCCTCCGAGGCACCAGGCCAGTGACTCAGAAAATGAAGAGCTTCCCAAACCCCGAATCAGTGATTCGGAAAGTGAGGATCCCCCAAGGAACCAGGCCAGTGATTCTGAAAACGAGGAGCTACCCAAACCCCGAGTCAGTGACTCTGAGAGTGAGGGGCCTCGGAAGGGACCTGCCAGTGACTCAGAAACTGAGGATGCGTCCAGACACAAACAGAAGCCAGAGTCAGATGATGACAGCGACAGGGAGAATAAGGGAGAGGATACAGAAATGCAGAATGCCTCCTTCCACTCAGACAGTCATACGGACAGGAAAAAGTTTCACAGTTCTGATAGTGAGGAGGAAGAACCCAAAAAGCAAAAACTGGACAGTGATGAAGATGAAAAAGAGGGTGAGGAGGAGAAAGTAGCGAAGAGAAAGGCTGCTGTGCTTTCTGATAGTGAAGATGAAGAGAAAGCATGTAAGGAATTAGCTTGGGCTGTCTATCAATGGCTTTATTCATTGTGTAAGCTTATAACTGTGGAGCGTTGTATCCTCTTGGTATGTCAGATCTGTATTCTGTGATTCAGCTTAATATTCTAAAATATCACTAGGACACTCGTTTCCCCGGTTATCATTAGCTGAGCTTAATAGTAAGTTTCCTTTGAGTTCTGTTAGCATGTATTAATCTCTGACTGCCTCAAAGTGATAAACCACATGTCAATAGGAATATAAAATACTCAGATTTTTTTGTCTTAAACTGGAAGAGGTAATGTTTCAAAGAAAAATGTTGACATGAAAACCCCTAACTGTATTCAGTGTTAGCTGCGGGTCTCTTTGACACTTACTTCACTAGATCCCATCCAATCAGTAACTGAGCTCCCACAGGTACGTCTTTTCATTTGTTAAACATTGTTGAATATTCAGATACAGGGAAACTTTGAGGGGATTCTATTTAGAGACACCATCTCTCTCTGGAGTGTTTCAGTCTCTGCTACCTAAGACTCCATTTTCACAGTAAGTTTTACTTGTTTACTTTTTTATGAAACTTATCTTTGGAAAAGACATATTTCATTATAACCTGACAGTTCTTATAGGAGAAGGAAAAGGTACCAGACATGTTGCCAGTTTGTTAAGGAAGATGAGAAATTTCAAACTGACCAGCAATGATAGAGGAACGTGGAGACTATTCCTAGAAAGAAATATGTAGTCCTTTTTAGTTCAGTTACTACTAGGCAGTGTAGAAAGGATGCCAATTTTGCCCATCAATCTAGTTTTAATTTTCTCGATTCCCCAAAAGGAAAGGTGACTGCTTTTATGTTGATGATATCTTTCTTCATCTTTTGGCCACTTTTTCTTAAGCAAAATAACAGAAAATTTGTAAGATGACTCTAAATGAGCCATTTAGTTATTTTAAAAATTCTAAACCGTGTGTCAGGAGGCCCTTTGATTGCTTTTTTTTTTTTTTTTTTGCCACATACTGCCGTTTTAAAGCATCTGTTATGCTTGGTAATACAATGACCATGATAAAATAAAATTAATGATGATTTTCTTTTCAACAGCAGCAAAGAAGAGCCGTGTTGTCTCTGATGCAGATGACTCTGACAGTGATGCTGTATCCGACAAGTCAGGCAAAAGAGAGAAGACCATAGCATCTGACAGTGAGGAAGAAGCTGGGAAAGAATTGTCTGATAAGAAAAATGAAGAGAAGGATCTGTTTGGGAGTGACAGTGAGTCGGGCAATGAAGAAGAGTAAGTGACAGTGTAACATGAGTTTTCAGGGGTTCTGAATTAGGCAGTACAGAGGGGTCTGTGTTATAATACAGTATGTCCTGCCTAATTGCATGTTTTTGGGGATTTAGTATTTTAGTTCCTGAACTGAACACACTACAATGTGGGTGAATCTCAGAATTCATCTCAGAATTAACATGTTAAGTGAAAGAAAGCAAAGAGGACATACGTGATTCCATTTCCATGAAGTTCAGTAGACAGAATTTATCTGTGGTGTTGGAAGTCAAGGTGGCAGTTGTCTCTGGGATGTTGAAATTAGGGGACCAGCTAGAAGGGGCCATGACAGAACTTTCTCGGGAGGCTACATGAGTGTATAGGTGCTGGTTACATGAGTGTATATGTTTGTTAAAACTCATTGAACTGGACACTGAAGATCTGCACATTTTACTGTATGTAAATTCTATTTTTTAAAAAATGGTTCCTATGCAAATGAGAAGAAAGCAAATGAATGTTTTTATATTTGTCTACTTTCTAGAAATCTTATTGCAGACATATTTGGAGAATCTGGTGATGAAGAGGAGGAAGAATTTACAGTAAGTATAAGATGGAAATATTTCCTCCTTGGCTATGCTTTTTCTGTTGTTTTTATGGCAGTGATGTAATTATAGATGATTCTAATAAGTAGGATGTATTCAAGAGAAATACATCTTTGTGATGTATTCAAGAGAAAAATCTAGAAGAGGGATTCAGGAAGTAAAATGAGAGGGTATATACAAAGGTATAAAAGGAAGCTAATGGGCAAAATTGAATTAAGGGGGAAGGGACACATTGAGACAAAGAAAGGCACTTCATAATGCTAAAGGGCAAGATTCACAGTAATTGGGGAACTTCCGATTTTCACAACGGCATTCTGGGTGATTGGGCTAACCCTTCTGCCAAGCACAACTGGAAAAGCTAGACAAAATATATAGAAATCTGCTCATTATCTAGGAGCAAAGTAGCAAAGAATTACTAAGCCAAGAGAAACCTAAAGTGGTAACTCAGTGTTTAGAAGTGCTTTTTCTGTGGGAGTGTTTACCTGTCAGGCCAAGAGGCTACTCATATTTTTGACAGCCTTAAGACTTGGGGACAAAATTTAGAGTTCGGGGCCAATTGAGGTTAGGGGGCTTTGTAAACCCCATACTCTGGATCAAGACTTCAGAGAGCAGCACCATAGGGTTCACGGGGAAGTAAAATAGCCTTTGCTCAGATTTTAGGCCATCTTTGAATCTTCTGGCAGACTAGAGAATCTCAGTCTCAGAAATAAGATGACAGTGGTTTAAGTTTTTCATATATACAGTACAATACACAAAAATAACATTAAAAGGAAACTGGTAATGACAGACAATAGAAATAGACTTAGGGCTCTAGATATAGGAATTTTAGATATTACCTTAAATATGTTCAGGGAGATAAGAAATAAGATTTAAAATGTCAGAGCAAACAATTTAAAAAGGAGAAGGCAAATTTGGAAAAGAACCAAGTAGAAATTTAGAACTATAAAAATACAGTAACTGAAATTAAAAACTTGGTGGACAGGTAGGTGCAAGTAGCTGGTAGTCCCAGTTACTCGGGGGGTAACTGGGAGGGTAGTTGGAGCCCAGAAGTTTGAAACCAGCCAGGGCAAAATAGTGAGGTCCTGTTTGAAAAGAAAAATGGGGCGGGAGGGAAAAAAAAAACAGAAAACTTAGTGGATGAGTGTAACAACAGATTAGACATACTTGAAAAGAAAATTAGTGAACTGGAAGATAGATTAGAAGGAGGGATCTAGAATGAAGCTTTGAAATACACTGTTATAGAAGAAAGTAAAAGACATAGACTGTGAAAAGTTTTCGCAAAAATTGGAATAATGAAAGGAGAGGGAAAATTACATGTATAGCAGAAGCAGTATTTTAAAAAGAAATGATACCTAAACCATAGATTCTAGAAGTTCTACACATTGCAAGGAAGATAAACAAAAGGAAATCTACACCTAACTACATCATAATAAAACTGCAAGAAACCAACGAAAATAGGAAAGTGTAAAAGCCACAGAAAAAAAAATACATTCAGAAAAGTAACGATTAGACTAACAGCTGACTTCACAACAGAAACAGTAGAATCTACTAATGGCAAACCTAGAATTTTGTTAAATTTAGCAAAAATACTTTCCAGGAATGAAGATGAAATAAGGAGGGAATTAATTAACAATGTACCAGCTGAAGGAAATACAGAAGGAAAGAAATGCAAGAAAGAATGATCTCAGATGGAAGGTTAGAGATGGCAGGAGGGAGAAAAGAGCAAGAAAAGTATGTGTATAAGTCTAAATGAGTATTGACTATACAAAATGAAATGTGTTAATGTGGAATATATATAAAATTAAAACATGACAGCAGTAAATTGGGAGCATACATGGAATTGAAGTGCTCACAGGCCTTTGCAAATGTATATGAATGTACATCAGTAAACTGGTAAGTTAGGGTGCGTGTTGTAGCCTCTAGAGTGACCACTAAAAAGACTAAAATGGAATGTGTAATTTCTAAACTAGTAGAGGGGGGAAAAATGGAACAACTAGAGCTAATCAGTCGAAAATGAGCAGGAAAAGAAAAAGAATGATAGGACAAGGGACAATTAGAAAGTAGAAAGTATTACGTAGTAAAACAGTAGATTTAAATTTTGATAATATCAAAAATTAAATTAAATGTAAATACTGAATGTTCCAGTTAAAGGACAACAATTGCCAGACAGGATCTTAAAAACCAGCCATATACTGATTTCAAGAGATTTGTCTGAAACGGAAGGTAAAGCTGAAAATAAAGGTATATGAAAAAAGACTTCATGTAAACATGGACCAAAAGAAAACTAGTGTGGTATCTATAATATTATAAAAGGGGGAGGTAGACATTAAGGTAAAAAAAAAAAGCTTGAGATAAAGAGGTCACTTTATGTCGATAAAAAGATTTTAAAATTGCACCTAATAACATGACTTTATATATGCACACATAAAAATCAAAAATTGATAAAACTGAAAAGAGAAATGGACAAATCCATAATCTAAGAGAAATGTAACTGACAGAGGAAGCGGACCGAAAAAAACAGGGACGAGTCTCTATATAATCCAGATATAGTCATTTTTGGCAGTTATGAATGTTAAAATTATCTTTCATTTTGTTACTTCTTTTTCACTTTCTTAATGGAGTCTTTTTTTAAAAAAAATTTTAACTTTTAAATTTTTTTAGAATATCTTAAATTCATTCCTTTAACATAGAGTCTTCTGATGAACAGAAGTGCTTAATTTTAACATAGGATCAGATTTACCAATCTTTTTCTTTATGGTGAAAACTGAATTCTGCCTAAGAATTTTTGCCTGTCCCCAAGGTCATGAAGATACAAGTTATCTTCTAGAAGCTTGATTATTCAGTCTTTCACATTTAATTGTATAATTCACCTAAAATTGGTTTCGTATGTGATATGAGGGAAAAGGGAAGAATTTTTTCCTTATTTGGAGTATCCAGTTGACCCAGCACCATTTATTGAAAAGATCGTCCTTTCCTACTATTTGTAGTGCCATCTTTGTCATATATCAAATGTCTATATATTTTCCAATCTGTTTGCCACTCAGAAACTTAAAGCCTGCTTAAATAGTTCTTGGGTCCAAAAAGCAATACTTATTTTTAACCAATGCAATAGAGAGTGAAGGTAGATGAATTTAGAATCAAATTCAGGACAATAGTGAAATAAAGTAAACCTAAGGAAAATACAAAGGAAGAATTGATTCAACATATGTTTTAGAGACTGCTTGGACACTGCCTTCATGGAGCTCATACTTAGTTAAGCACCATATTGTAAGAATAAGGTATACTTACCTATTTTGGAGACTTAACATCAACTTGGTTATAGTTTCAGTTCAGTGAGAAAACCAATATACTAGGTGAACCACTGAGAAAGCCTCTAAGTATAACACAAAAGGTAGACGCCATAAAGAAAAGACTGGCCATTTCATTTACATAAAAATGAAAAGTTATGCCTGACAAATATTAGCATAAACAAAAACTGTACAAATGTGGGGATTGTACAGTTCTTGTCACTTGTAGAGGGCTATATTTAATTTTCAAAGAGATTTTAAATAGTGATAAGAAAAAGATGAACAGTCCAGCAAAAAATGGGCATAGGATATTCAGAGTTCACAGGGAAAGAATGACACATGGCTTTGTAAATGTGAAAAAATGCCCAACGTTACCCCCATAGTAAGAAAATGCAAATAAAACTATCCTGAGATTTGTTTTTCCGTCCAGAGACTGGTGGATATCAATGTTTGATAGCCTGCTCTAGTAGTGAGGACGTAGGGGAACAGGAGTCCTCATACTTGCTGGAGAGATAATTGGTACAACCTCTGTGGAATACAGTTTGGCAAGTATTTTGCAATTTCAAATATGTAAAACTAAATGTGACTAGGCAAATAAGTGAACCAGTTTATGGTTACAGCCATATTGTGAAATAGTCTAAAGCCTTGAAAAAAATGACAAGACTTAATACTGACATGCATTGGCCTCTAGATTCTTTTCTTACATTTGGAACATGCGGAGCATTATCCTGGACCCGCTCTGAATAGTGTGCTTCCATTTGTATAGTAAGAGAGGATGCAAAGTGTGTGTAGAAGTGCTTATATAAATGTACACTGTTTCTGGAAGGAAACACAAGAAACCTAGTAACACCAGTGGCTGGAGAGGGACCTTTTGTTATGTACCTTTTGATATCGAATTTTTGTTCTTTGTGAATGAATTAATTTAAAAATGCGAAATACTAAGAACACTTAATACAGAAGAAAATCTGTAAGGAGGTTGTGATAATTTTGCATTTAGGGTTTTAACCAAGAAGATCTGGAAGAAGAAAAAAGTGAAACACAGGTAAAAGAAGCAGAAGATTCAGATTCTGATGATAACATAAAGAGAGGAAAACAGTAAGTTTGTTTTTAAGGAATTTGTTAAAGAGAAGTTAAAAAATCAAGATAGAGACTATTAAATTTTCATTTTGGTTCCTGATTAAGTTTAGGAGTGGATCTACTCCTGTTTTTCTCTATCTAGAGTGTTGTCAGTGAATTACCTGCTGCTGTTACTTGTCTTTCATTTACCCTGTGCTTAGATGTCTTACTTTGTGGAGTTGTATTTATATGGCACCAGACTTAATTTATGGTTCACCAAGTAAACTCTTATGAAAAATAACCTAATTTTAAAAATACCTTTCTGAGAGAAAAGGTGATTTTATGGGGCAGGGGAAGTAAGTCTAACATCTTAACTACAAAATATTATTTGACCATACTTCACTTACTTTTGTTTAGCTAGTTGGAATCTGTGTTCAGAAAAATCTGATATCTTCAAAGATGTTATACAGTAATAGGATTAGTTACTCTTTCCAGTTATAAAGATGTTTTTAAAAAATAGTTTCATTTTTAATTCCTAGCGGCATGCAGTAATTAAACTGAATGAGTTTGGCAGTACTTCTGGAAATTGAATTGATACGCTAGTGGCAGAGAATAACTTAACTCCCTCTTTTTTAAGTGTAATGATTCTGAAGAAAGCCATAAAGGTTTGAGGTGCTTAAAGCCTATAGATTTCCATGTGTATCTCTCATTATGTTTTGAGAGTTATACTTTTTATCACTGGAAAGCGGCGGCTTATTTTTCATTTTTTTCTGCTCATGCTGTATAAGACAACAGCATTCAGATAATGAACACCTTCATAGTCCAAGAAAGGGCAGTGCCACTAAAGCTGAATGAGTCCCCTCAATTGGAACTTAAAATATACTTTCTCAAACTGATAGATGCAAGTGTGGATATAGTGCATGAGAAGTTCCGGGCTATTAGTGATTTATGTGTGTATATATAACAGGGTAGTACAGGAATTGAACATAAAGTCTAGGATCAGCTGTTCTTTTAAAAGCAAGTTGTAAGTACAGTCATGCGTCGCTTAACAGGATATATTCTGAAAAATGTGTCATTAGGTGATTTTGTTGTTGTATGAACATCATAGTATTATACAAACCTACATGGTATTGCCTACTACCCACCTCGGCTGTGTGGTAAGGTCTATTGCTCCTAGGCCTATTGCTCCTAGGGTACAAACCTGTGCAGCATGTTACTGTACTGAATGCTGTAGGCAGTGGTAACACGTTGGTGTTTGTGTATCTAAACATAGAAAAGGTACAGTTAAAATACAGCATAGTTGGGCGTGGTGGCTTATGCCTGTAATCTCAACATTTTGGGAGGCTGAGGCAGGAGGGTCACTTGAGGTCAGGAGTTCAAGACAAGCCTGGGTGACATATAGTGAGTCCCTGTCTCTACAAAACATTTAAAAAATTAACCAGGCATGGTGGTATGGGCCTGTAGTCTCAACTATTCAGGAGGCTAAGGTAGAAGGATGAGCCCAGGTGTTTGAGGCTACGGTAAACTAGGATTGTGCCACTGCACTCCAGCCTGGGTGACAGAGCAACACGCCAACTCTTTAAAATATATGTGTGTGTGTGTGTGTGAGATAAAATATGGTACACCTGTTTAAGGTACTTGCCATGAATGAAAGCAGGACTAGAATTTGGTTTGGGTGAGTGGTGAGTGAATGTGAAGGCCTGGGACATTACTGTACACTACTATAGGCTTTATAAACACTGTACACTTAGGCTACACTAAGTTTACAAAAAAATTTTTTTTCTTCAATAAAAAGTTAACCTTAGCTTACTGGATGGCCACCGTCGTATTCGCAGTTCGTCATTGACTGAAACATCGTTATGCGGCGCATGACTGTACTTGCACTTTTAAAAGAAGGTAGCACTTCATTGAGTTAGAATTAAGAAATTTGGTGTTCTTAATTGTGGTGAAAGTAAATGTGTATTTAAAAGACAACTTGTATTTCACTTGCTTTTGTTTACTGCTTTAGTATGGACTTTCTGTCAGATTTTGAGATGATGTTGCAGCGAAAAAAGAGCATGAGTGGCAAGCGCAGACGGAACCGTGATGGTGGCACCTTTATTAGTGACGCAGACGACGTCGTGAGTGCCATGATCGTCAAGATGAATGAAGCTGCTGAGGTGAGTTGTGTTGCTTCTAGGTTCACTTTCTTTTTCTCCCACAGAGTTTATTGGATGCCCTTTTTTTGATGCTTAACCCTTAAACTACAGTTAAGATGCTTTGCTTTTTGTAATAAAGCATTTACTGTTCTAAGTTTTAATCATGGAAATATTTTAATTTTTTAGTCACGTGTTTAGAAAAAGTGAAAAGATGAAATATTCAGTAAAATGAAACGTTTTAGGTGAATGACTTTGCTAATTTCATGGGACATGGTTTTGTTCTCAGATTTGGCTAGTTCACCACAAAGTTTAGTTTCTTCATATATTAAAGGTATTACAAATTCATGGGTTGTTCTCTTGCTCCTGATCAAGCCATGGCTTCTTCCATTGCATTGTAAAAATCCGCTCAACTTATAAAAATTAGCCCAGTAGTATGTTTAAAAAACAAGTTCAGATCTTTTGGAGACACTGAGAGTTCAGCAGTGGATTCAATGATCTGTGTCTAGCATTTCTTTCAAAACAATTCAAGAATGGAGGAAAGTAGCTAAAAGAAGACTATCTGTGTGTATTTAATTGTTGAAATGTATGCAACAGGTATATTCTACATTCTGTATTTGTAGAATTTGAAATTTTTCATAATTAAAAAAAAATAGAAAAAACTGCCCAAGTAAATACTGAAACTCTTCTTTGATATAGTATATTCCAATATCATATAACCTCACACCTGGAAAATTGTTCCTAATATTGTAAACCAAAATTTCCCAGTTGTAATTTGTACCTTTAATGAACTCTGAAAACTTGACAATTATGCTAATATTCTAAGTTAAAATGGTTTCTGTCAACTTGTAGTTGTTAAAGGCAGTTCTGATAGTTTTGTGGGTTTGACTGACATAGATACAGAGCTTGGTGCTCTGCAAAAGATCCATTCTTAAGTTACTCTTTCTTGTAGGAAAAATTGTTTCTTTGAAAAACTGTTATTTTAAGGTTCAGAATTACAGTGAATTCAATATTAACAATGAGTACTGTTTAAAAAAAAAAAATCTTTATTTTTTTCTGAATAGGAAGACAGACAGTTGAACAATCAAAAAAAGCCAGCACTGAAAAAATTAACTTTACTGCCTACTGTAGTTATGCACCTTAAGAAGTAAGTGTTTTGTTTTCTTTAAAATGTCTTTTTCCCCTTCATGGAATGATAATTCAAAGGATGTACTGGTGTTCTAGGAATACTAAATAATGATAGCCTTCTATCAGGTCACAGAAAGATAATGAATAAAATTTCCTAAATTATATTTCTTCATAAACTTTTATTAAAACTTGATGCCTGGTGCAAACAGAACAAATAAAAAATTGATACTAATGAAAGAAAAACTTGGAAACTACTAATTTCGTGTGTTTTTGTTTTTATTTTTGTTTTTTGATAGAGACAGAATCTTGCTATGTTGCCCAGGCTTGTCTTGAACTCCTGGGCTTAAGTAATCCTCCCACCTCATCCTCCCAAAGTGCTGGAATTACAGACATGAGCCACTGCACCTGGCCACTCATTTTGTTCTTTGTAGACAGTTTTTGGTCTGGTAAAATTGCATTTGTTTTCTCCGTGTGATGGAAAACAGTAAATCTTGGAAGACCCTACCTGAAGGCTGCATTGTACAAGGCTTATATGACTCTAATGTGTCACAGTTATTGATCCTTCTGAAGTAATGATGCCCTTTTTGAGTAGATCCTTGTTTCTAACTTTTTTCATTGATTTGCTTTTTTTTTTTAATTAGAGGCAGGATCTTGCTGTGTTACCCAGGCTGGTCTCGAACTCCTGGGCTCAGGCGATCTTCCCGTCTCTACACCTGAAAGTCAAAGTACTGGAATGGGATTACAGGTGTGAACCACCACGCCGGGCTCCGATTTGCTCATATTTCCGAGCAACCTTGCTTTCCCTTTGAATTAAGCCATAGCCTACTTTTGATGACTGAGGAAATGTATTGGTGCATCAGTGAGCCACCACCAGCGTGGCCTAGAGCGTCTGTAACTAGAAAATTTCTCCCTCTGTTCTAACAGGGAAAACTATCTGTGGTGGGTTTTATGTATACAACGTCTTGTTTTCTATTAACGTAACTGATTCTAGTACATAAAATGGAATTTAAGTATTATTTTATTGAGGGTGTTTTTTGTTTGTTCGTTTTTTGTCCTGCCAGTAGAGTGCTAGTCTCATTGGTGTCCTGCAGAGAATAGCAATTCTGGGTTCACCACCATGTAAAATTTTTCAATAATCACTATTTTGATAGATTGAACATTATTTTTTTTTTAGTTGAAATGATTGGAGTTAATTGTTCTTACTGTCGGTACCATTCATATCAGCATTAATTTATCTTGTGTAACTTGAGTTTGTTTTGTTTTCAGCAAATCATTTTTTGTCAGGTATATGCGTTTCTGGAAGATAAGAACTAAATGTCATACTGCTTTTGAAACCAGAATGGTGTTCAGTAAATACCAAATTTATATGAGTAACTTTTTTAAAGCAGTTTTTAGAAACATCACTAAATATGTAAGAAAAGTCAGAAGATACAGTAGAACCAAGGTTCACGGAATTCTTAAAAATTATTATTATTATTGCAGGCAGGACCTTAAAGAAACATTCATTGACAGCGGTGTGATGTCTGCCATCAAAGAATGGCTCTCACCTCTACCAGATAGGAGTTTGCCTGCACTCAAGATCCGGGAGGAGCTGCTGAAGATCCTGCAAGAGGTTAGAGGCAGATAATCTGACTGTTCTTTATTAATTATCTATTGTGGTCTGTGTGGTCATAACCTGTGTAGTTTACAGTGTTTGTATATGTTCTCTCTGCTACAGCCTGCCAGAAGACGGGTTGGAAAAAAGGAACATATCTAGTAAAATGAACGTGAAAGGGAAGACCTTATAAAACTTCATATAACTATTGCATTGAAGGGAAAAGATCTTAGAGCAGCTGTGATGTGTCTGAGAAGAGTAGTACATACAGTAGTGGGCAAGTTCTGGGGAGACGTGACATAGAATGAACACCAAATTCAGAGTCATAGAAACCTGCATTTGAATCTTGAGCTGGGCCACCTTACGTAGTTGTGACACCTTGGGTAAGCTATTTAACTTCTGAAGCAATTCCCAAGGAGCCTCCTATGCCACGCACTGTGCCAGGTGCTTTATATATGTATTGGTTCGTTTCTTCCTCACAGTAAACTGACAAGGTAGGTGTAGTATTTCCGTTTTACAGATGAGGGAATTAAGATTCAGAGAAGTTAAATGACTTGTCAAGGTCACATAGCTAGAAGGTGGCTGTGTTTGGGTTCAGTCTTAGGTCTGTTGGATTCTGAGGCCTATGCTGGCTCCTGTATTAAACTGCTAACCTCTAAGTATGCTAGTTCATACTTTCTCACATTGTTAGGTTTTACTTCAACTCAGCTGTAATACTGAACTCTCAACCTTTTTTTGTTTTTGTTTTTGTTTTTGCTTTGTTTTGTTTTTGAGATGGAGTTTTGCTTCTGGTGCCCAGGCTGGAATACAGTGGCACTATCTCGGCTCACTGCAACCTCCGCTTCCTAGGTTCAAGCGATTCTCCTGCCTCAGCCTCCCAAGTAGCTGGGATTACAGGCAGCCACCACCACACCCGGCTACTTTTTGTATTTTTCGTAGAGATGGGGTTTCACCACATGTTGGCCAGGCTGGTCTTGAACTCCTGGCCTCAGGTGATCCACCCACCTCAGCTTCCCAAAGTGCTGGGATTACAAGCGTGAGCCACCATGCCCAGCCTGAACTCTGAACTTTTGATGTGGACACAAAGTATCTTTGTGCTCTATTTCTGTAGATCCTGAAAATGGAATTTTTTATTTGTACTATTGTGAAGGCGCCAGGTCTCTAGTATAGATTAGCAAGACCCCCAGCTTCTGAGTGATTAATGTGTGTGTATGTGTTTATGTTCCCCAGCTGCCTAGTGTGAGCCAGGAGACCCTGAAGCATAGTGGGATTGGACGAGCAGTGATGTATCTCTATAAACACCCCAAGGAATCAAGGTCCAACAAGGACATGGCAGGGAAATTAATCAGTATGTAAATTTTCCTTTTCGTTTGTTGTGTTTATATCTGTAGATAAGAGAGAGATGAGTATATATAAAAGCTGTATTGTTACCAGTATTTGTTTTGAATGAGTCAGTAAAGTGGAGTAGAAATTTTTGAATAGCTTCTTATAGGTACCGGCCTTTTCTCTTAGACTTTAAAAAAACAAAACAAAACAAACCTTCTCAGTATAATTAAGCATACTATTCATTATTAAAAATAGCAAGTAAGGCTGGGTGCAGTGACTTAATGCCTGTAATCCCAGCACTTTGGAGGCTGAGGTGGGGGGATCACAAGGTTAGGAGATCAAGACCATCCTGGCTAACATGGTGAAACTCAGTCTCTACTAAAAATACAAAAAATTAGCCAGGCATGGTGGCACGCACCTGTAGTCCCAGCTACTTGGGAGGCTGAGGCAGGAGAATCACTGGAACCCGGGAGGCGGAGCTTGCAGTGAGCCGAGATTGCGCCACTGCACTCCAGCCTGGGCAACAAGAGTGAGACTCCGTCTCAAAAAAAAAAAAAAAAAAATTGCAAGTAAAAAGTATGCATTTTCTAGTCATGGGTCGAGAGCATGGAGAGAGAGGGGTTAGATTGCAGGCTGTGGAGCTGATATTACCTGGATTCAGATCATGAATCCACCACCTACCTTACTGCATTTCCTTAGCTAGTGATTTGTGCTCTGTCAAATTGAGATAATTACGTGTTTTCTTTTGGGTGACTTTAAAGATTAAATGAGAGGTTGTGTCTAAAGCATGGTGCCTAGCACATAGTAAGTACTCAAGAAACAGCCCCTGTTGTTGTTGTTGTTGCTTGCACATTGGTCTCCAAAACCTTTTTTGCATGTTCTTATTTAATGATGCCAGAGAAATCCAGGGAAGTCTAAACCAAAATTTATGTGATCAAGCATATTGTTTGTGAAATTATTCAGTTTTAAGAATGAAACCTGTGTTCATTTTTGTTATCCTTCTTAACTCTTCCTGTGTTCCATGTTGAAAAGGAATTTTAAGAACTTCAAGGCTAGATTGAAAAAGTAATTACTACATTTGAATATAATAATTATTTTTCTTCTGAATTGCTAAGTTTATCAAAAGCTTTTAGAGAAATGTAAATTTCTTCTATAAAACAGAGAGATACTACTGTCTTTGATCTTGTTAGTAATCTGCAGTTTATTGCCTATTAAGTGATAAACTTTTGGTGCTTTTATGCAGTGGGTTTGCGACTTTCTTTTTTTGCCCCAGACTGAGAAAAGCAGAATATCCCTACTGGTGTCCATGACTTACTACAGCAGTGAGTCTGAATCAGAAGTGGGGTCAGTGGGGCGATTTTAAAAGATATGTAGACCCCCTGAGAATCCCTGCTTCCTTCTTTGTGTGATAGCACCCATGTTCGGTCTATAAAGGTACTTTCTTATTTGTATAGTGTATTAAATGTAGCAGTAAGCTACATTATGTCTCAGAACAAAGGCATCAGTTGGCTCCTGGACTTTGACTGACTGAACAGTGGCATGTACTTTCTTTCATGGTCATTGTGGCAGCTATATTAGACTTAATGAAGTACAGAGTCTCCATCTGTACTATAAAACTGTAATTTTTACAGATACAGACCATTTTGTAAGGTAGTGGTGAGGGAGCTTGTTTTGGGTTAGGATAAGAAAGCAGAATTTCAAGACTTTGTATTTCCAGTAAACTTAGAAATTAGTTTGCCTTTTAAAATAAATAAAAATTTTAAATAAATGTCTTTTATGAAATGTCAATCCAGCTAATTGTTGACTATCAAAGTGTGTCACATGTTACTTTCTTTAAATCTCTGTGGTGATCTTTTACATTAAATTTTCTGAATCAGCCAGAGTTAGTCACGATACTGGCATTTTGCTTTGTTTATCCTATAAATTATTCTGAAATAATGAGCTCTTCAAGGAAAGAATATTCTAAATGTCTAGAATATCCCCTCACACTAGGGTGCAATTATTTGAAAAAAATGGTAGGGGAAATGCAATTTTATGGACAAAATAATGGATTTTTTTCTTACTACAGATGAGTGGTCTAGGCCTATATTTGGTCTTACCTCCAACTACAAAGGAATGACAAGAGAAGAAAGGGAGCAGAGAGATCTAGAACAGATGCCCCAACGACGAAGAATGAACAGGTATGAGGGAACAGGTATGAGTAAGTGGAATACATGTTATTGTTGTAGTAACTCAGTTTTAAGTAAGATCATTAGGAAACCTGCAAGATGATAGAATTTCCTTTCCTCTCAGCTTGATATATCTATGTAATTCACAATATCCTTGTAGTTTAAATGTGATAGTGTATAGTCAGGGTCCTGTCCTCCTAACGAGACCTTTCTGGGTCAGTTTGTTGGAACAGAGCCTCTTTCACGATACTGATTGCTTGTGTTGTTCCAGCCACTTGCAGAAAACAACTTTCTGGGTCCCATTTCTGAGTTCCTAGAATAAAAAATGTTATAGGTTTGGTTTGTATCAATATAGTGGACATACAGTTGCATCTGGGAGGACAGGGTCATTAGTTACAAATATGGCAGTTACGGCTCACCCACAAGGAAACCTGTTATGCAGATGAATACTAAAATGAGTAGTACTTTTTAAAGATTAGGAGTTATTTTCCCTGATCCATCGTAAAAGAGCTATTAATAGTTATGGTCGAAGTTTGATATTTTAGTTTGCTCTTTTTCTGAGTTATTAGGTTCTAATGTTCCTGGTATCTCCTTGTTTACTTTTTTTTCAGCACTGGTGGTCAGACACCCAGAAGAGACCTGGAAAAGGTGCTGACAGGAGAGGAGAAGTAAGATTTTAATGTTAGGTTTTCTTCCTAGACTATATAGAGAATTTCCGTTTGCTGCTTTAAGAAAAGTAGTAAATGAAATGATGTGATGTTCTCATTTACGGGAGGTGACTTTCATTTTAACGTTTAGTATTGGGTACTCTGGGGATGTAAGGAAAATTGAGAAAATACTTCATTCAAAGATTTTTTGCTGCTTGCTAAGTGCTAGATTCCTTGTTGTGATCTGGGAATTTAAAAACAAATTAAAAATAGCCTATGCTCTCAAAACAAGGATGATAGGCAAAGGGAGGTCTTTGGTAAAGCCATGGGGTAAGTGTGCCAGGTCTGTGTTTGGAATGGCAAGTAGACTGAAGGGGTTGGACAGTAGTATGGGGCCTGAGGTGGTAGAAGATAAGGTTGGACATAATAGACCAGTGAAGGGCTTTGAATCAAGATGAGGAATTTTTGCATGCCTTGTGATTCCACAGGAAGTTTTTGAGACTAGATGTGAAGCCATCTGGTTTGATTTGATGTAGGATGCTGATGCCAATGGGACCGTGTAGGATGGGTTGGAGGGCAGTGGGACTGAGGCAGTGGTACAGCTAAACAGAGGTGGTAGTGGGGAACAGAGGGGTGAGAAGATACTGCAGAGGCAAAGCTGTCGTATGTTGGTGACTTAGTGGGAGAGAAGATGGCTGGAGTTAAAGACATCAGCCAAAATTTTAACCTAAGTGCTGAGACAGTGTTCATTACCTTTCACCAAAATGGAGGGAGAAGTGGATTTGAGGAAACAGGCAAGTTCTCTTTTGAGCATATTAAATGTGAGATGCCTAATGAGATAGTCCTATAAATATTATGGGTCTAGAACTTGTAAAGAGATGTTTGGGCTAGAGACCTGGATTTGATGGTTCTCTCCATAGAAAAGATTGTTCAGTCAAGAAAGTATAGAGTAAGAAAGGAACTAAACCATTTTGAAAGGGGGCATAGCCAGGCAGAGTAGCCAGTGAAGGCGAATGAGCAGCTGTAGTCCTATGTGTTAGAGCAGAGCCTGGAGGGGAATGAGGCTGAGCTGGAGGTGGCAATGGCAAAAGCATGGGCCAGTGGCAGGTGCTGCAGAGGGCTTTGTGCAGGTGAGCTGGTAATCAGGCAGCATCCAGATTGCAAGAGGAGAGTAGGGGATGAGCTAGAGGAAGCAAGTTTGTTTAAGAAGGAAGTTGATGATGAGACCATGCTTCAGAAGGAAAGTAAGAGTTACAGGGAATTTTCTTGGCAAGCCAATTAACCTGTTCATACGTATATGAAGGTTATAAAAGTTTAAGGTTGGCTGGGCACGGTGGCTCACGCCTGTAATCCCAACACTTTGGGAGGCTGAGGCAGGCGGATCACGAGGTCAGGAGATCGAGACCATCCTGGCTAACATGGAGAAACCCCATCTGTACTAAAAATACAAAAAATTAGCTGGGCGTAGTGGCGGGCACCTGTAGTCCCAGGTACTTAGGAGGCTGAGGCAGGAGAATGGCACAAACCCAGGAGGCGGGGCTTGCATGAGCTGAAATCATGCCACCGCACTCTAGCCTGGGCAACAGAGCGAGACACTGTCTCAAAAAAAAAAAAAAAAAATCTAAGGTTAAAAATGGGGTAAACTGTACAAGAGAATAGAAACAATTGAGAATTTTTTACCCTTCTCTCCCCATCCCCAACAGAGACACACATAGATCCGCTCTTTACTAGTTACCTAAAGGCTGAATGGTTTGGATGCCCAGGCATCTATAGATAGGCTTTACTTTGGAAGGTTAGTAATCTTATTTTAGTCTAGCATGGTTGCCCACGGATTTGCATAGAACTAAATACATACACGTAAATGAGTGCAAGTGAAACTGGGGAAGTGCAAATAAGAGCTGTGTACTGTATCAACATCAGTATCCTGGTTGTGATACTGTACTGTAGATTTGCAAGTTGTTACTATTGGGAGAGACATTGGATCTCTCTCTGTATCATTTCTTACAACTTCATTTGAATCTGTAATTACCTTCAAAAGATTTTTACAAAAATAAACATTAAAAATTACTGTAGGAGCTCTATATTGAAAAACTACTTTATGGGCATACTGAGAGTTTTGGGGGGTCATTTGACGACTCAGTTCTTCACAATTCCTCATCTCACAAGTGAACTCATGAGCGACTCCACTAGACAAGAGAAAAAGGGGTTCATGCTGGCAGGACTGGCCTTGGAAGGCAGAGGGGCATGAGTCTATCTGAAGCTGAGGAGAGGAGAAAATGATTCATGCAAATGCAGAGCAAGTTGGCTTTGGAAGAGAAGCAAGGAGTGCGTACTGGAGTGTGTGTGATGACAGGCTAGCTGAGAGGTGGCAGGAGGGCGGATTGGGTGACCTGAGGTGGGGAGCAGAGGAGTTTCGAACATTGCAGCTGTGAGTGGGTGACGTAGAAACAGTAGTGTGAAACGGCCTGTGTGCCCCACTGTGGGTGGCCACATAAGCAACATGCTCTTCCTCTTCCCTTTTTCAGGGCTCTTAGACCTGGAGATCCTGGATTCTGTGCCCGGGCAAGGGTCCCAATGCCCTCAAACAAGGACTATGTGGTCAGGCCCAAATGGAATGTGGAAATGGAGTCATCCAGGGTAAGCAGGTGGAGGATCGGCAAGGTGGATCTCACCTGCAGATCACTATTTTACTCTTTACTTCATGCGTTAATAACCCTTGTAGCTCTTAAGGCTTGTCTGATTCAGAGAGGACTGTTTTCTGGTCGCTTATCTAGCCAAACCACAAATTGAACAATAGAGAAAGGAAAAGTCTTACCCAGGATTAAAGTTTATTGCTGATGAACTTTTCTTCAGACCTAATGCAACATTATCAGGTAGGGAAGTTTGTTTTTATTAATCCCTTCAAGTGAGGCTTGAAATTGAAACCTGGAGTATTCTGATACAGTGAATTTTTTTTAAAATAACCATGAGAAACAGAGCTTACATGCTTCAGCAGACCTACCTCTCCCTTTCTCTTCGACAGTTTAAGCAATTCCATTGGAAATAATTAGGGTAGACACTTACTCTGTTATCACTGTAAATACTGCTCAGTGGATCTTTAGTGTTTCTCCGTAATCTCTTTTTATTCTCCAATCAAACTACTGCTTCTAGCCTGGTATTCTTAAAAGGGGCCTAAGCCGATTGGAAAAGCACAAGAGGCGATTTGCAGAACAGAAACGACTCAGCAAAGTGCATCGTGCTGTCAAGTTCAGCATTGAAGGCAACAGGATGCCCTTATAGGCCTGGCCCTGCCCGAGTGTATACACGAGAGGTATTCCCAAGGAAGCATGTACTGTGCATGGGCTTGAATTGTCAGCAGTCAGAGTGAAAAGTGTGTGTGTGTGCTTTCTGAATCAGAAGAGGCCGCGTCTGCTTTTAGTTTCAAAATAATGACCCTAACAGGCACCTTGGGCTATTCAAGGCCTCTTGAATATTTAGAAATTGACATGGAAGCCCCTTTCCTTATCAGTATCCTAGAGACTAATAGATAATTACTTCCCTAATATGCATTTGGGTCTTCCTGACTGGTAGCCATTTTTATGAAAAAGGTTTTTGTTAGGACCGAGAATTAGAGTGATACGTGTTACACGATGTAAACTGGTTAGTGGCTTCTTGGTGGGAAGTAGCTTGTTTTCCTCCTGTCAGTGGCTCGGCAACATGCATTTGAGGACTCATTGCATAAAGTCTTATACTAAATATTTAGGAGATGAATTTGATTAACCCATACTCACAATGTGGTCAGAAATGAAAAAGACTTTGGAACGTTCATAAGCCCGACTCACTGATCCGCTGTGCTTTGAGATTAATAGTGGCACCTTTGTTGCGGAGTACGTACAGTCTGTGTGTTGCCTGCCTTTTGCGCTTCTCCATGACCCCTGCTTTGGCAGCTGTTTCCACTGACTCCACTCTCCTACCTGCCAGTTCATGTTGCTATTAAGTGACTATCAAAACAAAATGTACTTTCTTATTTCTTGAGAATAAATCAAGGGCAGAGAAGGACTAGTTCTGTGCCAAGAACTTCCTCCTCTCTCTCCTCTTTCTTTTTTCTTACTTGTGCCCATATCCATGTCCCTGACCACCTCTCCGTGTCCCCTTGCACCCATTTCTTTTTTGTCCTTCTGTCCTTTTTCGAGACAAGTCTTGCTCTGTCGCCCAGGCTGGAGTGCAGTGGCACGATCTCTACTCCCTGCAAGCTCCGCCTCCTGGGTTCACACCATTCTTCTGCCTCAGCCTCCCAAGCAGCTGGCCCACCACCACGCCCAGCTAATTTTTTGTATTTTTGGTAGAGATGGGGTTTCACTGTGTTAGCCAGGATGGTCTCAATCTTCTGACCTAGTGATCAGCCTGCCTCGGCCTCCCAAAGTGCTGGGATTAAGGTGTGAGCCACCATGCTTGGCCAACAATTTGAGGTTTTAAATATATTTCCAGATATGCCTTGAACTTAGTTTTTATAATTATAGAAAATTTTTAGGTACAAAGAGAAAAATTATTCATGGTCCTAGCATTCAAAAGCAGTTTGACATATTTGTTGTCTTTTTTTCTATTGATGATGTTAATTAAAATTATACTAAATATCAGCCTGGACAACATAGCAAAACTCCATCTGTACCAAAAAATTAAAAAATTAGCCAGGCGTGGTGGCATGCACCTGTAGTCCTAGCTCCTTGGGAGGGTGAGGTGGGAGAATCACTTGAGCCCAGGAGTTTGAGGCTGCAGTGAGCTAGAATCCTGCCATTGCACTCCAGCCTGGGCAACAGAGTGAGACCCTATCTCTAGAAAGAAAAAAAAATACACACACACACAGAAAATGACCAAATTATAATTTGCTTTTTTTTTTAATTACGTCTTTTATTTCTTTGTAGAGATGGTCTCACCATCTTGCTCAAGCTGGTCTCAAGCGATCCTCTGGCCTTACGGGCAGGAGCCACCACACCCAGCCATGAATATAATGTGTTTTTTTATTCGTTCCTTTATGGTTTCTGATTTTTTACTCCTAAATAATGTAGTAACCTGTGCTACATTGTATTTTTTATATGTTCATTTACTCCATGAAATACTTTTTAAATAACAGTAAAATGACAAAAGCAATGCCTATTTTTTCATGAACTTTTAAAAATACAGAAAACATAGACAAAATTAGTGCCATCTGTAATCCCACCTCAACTTAATGTTAACATTTTAGATTATGTCTTTTTTTATATATGTATGCATAGACAATATTACTGGGTTTTTGTTTTTGTTTTTTGTTTTTTTTTTTTTTTTTAAGAGACATTGTGATCATATTCTTTTATACCTTGTCGAGTTTTTTATTTACCATGGTAAAAATCCATTTGAGTGAGCATTCTTGAGTGATTTCGTATTGTGTCTTCACACAGTTGTGCCATAATTGAAGCTGCTTTTGGCCTTGTTCTGGTGAAGCAGTGTAGCACACACTCGGACTTTCTAAGGAAGTGTAGTGTTCCCTTGATGAATCTGGAGGGAGATCATTGAAGTCGGTGTGTGAGGTACTATGGTCTGTCTTTTCAAACTTGGGGTAACTAGGCGTCTGCAACTACCAGTCATGTGTTTTGTCACCCACTGGTCCGGGTGTGTCCTGATTGCTGAGGCTAGACGGATCCATCAGGGCTTAGACAGTTAGTGAGGGTCCCGGGAGTGGGCGAAGGGGAGTCCCATTAGTGTGTGGGGCTGCTGGGAATTGTGTAGCCGGCAGAGATTTGAGCAGGTAAAGCTTCCCATGTGGGCCGAGGACAAGTACTAAGATCACAGCACATCCTCTGAAAGGAAGTCAGACACATGGGACTGTCCAGGAGATCCGGGAGATAGTGTGATGGTGGCATAGCTCTTTCTCATCTGACACTTTTTATGCTTACTCAGAGTACTAATGCCAAGTATTGAGACTGATACAGAGTAATATTTGAATTGAGATATTCCTAGAAAGATAGGTCAACATGGCTCTTGATCAAGAATGACTTCCAGTTCCTTGCCTAGTGCTCAGCTGGCTTCGTGTTGGGGTTGAGGCTGGGTCCAGAGGTAGGATAAGATTCAGAAGGCTCCCGGACAGAAAAGAAGCTCACCAGGCTGGTATTGACCCCAGAGTGTCTCCCAGGCCCCACCTTATTTTAGTATTCTTTTGAATTAAGTTTCAGAGGTGATTTCAGTAGTAAACATATGGGGAGAAGAATTAGAAAAACCCATCTCTTTTTAAGCACTCATCATTCTTAAACATCTAAATTGTTTTACAACAGAGTCGACAAACCTTTCTAGCATTTCTAAAAGGTGGCAGTTTCTTGGAGACCACATCTTTGCAAGACAGTATTTTCAATATAAAATAGCCCCCAAACCAAACCTTTAAACATAAAGGGCAAGTGGGTAAAGACTTAATATTCTTTTTGTTTCAAGTATACTTAATGTAAATCTAGTTGCTTGTGAAGTAGTAAAATAGTAATAGCTCCTATTATTTTGTGCACTGACTATATGTGCTCAGCCTCTGTGCTTGGATCTGACATCACCAACTCATTTCCTTCTCTCAGCATTCTGGAAAGAGTACCTACCATGGGTGTGCTTTGCCCAGGGTCACAGAAGTTACTGAATCAGAGCAGGGATTCACCCCAAGTCTAAAAACTCAAGAGCTCCCGCACTTAGGGGTTCACTTTACTAATCATCTAACCTCATTTATTATGCTTAAGGCTTTTTCTCAGCTGACTTGACTTTGTTTTAGGTCATTCTTTTCTATGCCAGCACTGTTTGAAAGTGTATGTGAAGTGGTTAGCTCCACATTTGGTCTTCGAAAAGGAAGAGCATGCAGTTAAAATGTAATGTACGTGATGGAATACGGAGAATCATAGTTTCAGTTTCCCCCCTTTCTCCCATCTAGGAGACCTCCATGGACTGCAACAAAATTAAAAATAAAGCACAGACAACAGAATTATTCTTCGTTGAGAGAGTTTAATATGTGTTTCTTATTATACTGTTAGAACAGTCTGTACGCTCTGTTCTTGAGGTCATCAACACACATTCTGGTTATTCTAGAGCTAGGAGCTCTTCTGGTTGCTAACTTTCAGTTATAAGAAGATGAAAGACAAAAGTAGACTTATGTATTTCAGTAGTTTGCTCTTTAATTTTTCCCTCACTCTTAGTTTCAGGCGACCTCCAAGAAGGGTATCAGTCGACTGGATAAACAGATGAGGAAGTTCACAGATATCAGGAAAAAAAGCAGATCTGCCCACGCAGTGAAAATCAGCATTGAGGGCAACAAAATGCCATTGTGACCTTGCCTGGAATGTGTCCCCATCTCTACTCTGAGAAATGCGCAATGGACTCTCTGGAGAAAGAAGATATTTTAAAACATTTTTAGTGTGTCTGTCAATGGTTCCGTGTGTATCAAATGTTGTCCTAGGACTCGCATTTCTCTCAGTTATATTTAAAACTGTTTGTTGTGTACTTTGTACAGAGGAATACTAGTCATACTTCTATAAGCTTTACACAATAAAATTTCATTCTGATTTCGGGGGGCTGTCTCTTCATTTCTTAGAGGATGCATTCTTAATAGGGGCAAAGATTGTTTCTCATTGTGTGGGAACAAATCTTATGATATTACAGGGGTTTGTGACCCTTAGAGGTTCGATCCTGCCTGATCGTGGTATGAGGAGGAATTTATCTGGCCTTTGCCCCTGGTTGCTGGCAAGGAATGTCTAAAATCCTTGTGGTTTGCTGAGTGATAGAGTGTCTCTGTTATGCTAATGAGGTGACTGTGTGGTGGGTTTTAGGATGGAGGCTGGCAACCAGAAACTACAGAGAGACCTGAGAGATTGAGACACAATGCCCTGTTTGATTTAGTCACCCATGCCTGCAAAATGGGACCTGATGAAGAGCTCTGGACCCCACAGCTCAATGAAGCTTCTTGGTTGGTGAAGGCATTGGTGTGCTGGGAGGGAAAGGATTCCCCTCTATGGGGACAGGGGCACAGAAGCTCTGCCTTCCCTCCCAGACCTTCCCCGATGTATCCCTTCATTTGATTGGCCCTCCTAATTCATATCTTCTATTGTAAAACTAATCATAGTGTTTTCTAGGGAAGCATAGTGCTTTCCTGAGTTCTGTCAGTCCTTTTAGCAAGTTCTTAAACCTGAGAGGTTTATGGGAACCCCAAATTTGTAGCTGGTCAGAAGTGACAGTAGCCTGGGTACCCCACTTGTGGCTTGCATCTGAAGTGAGGGCAGTATTGTGGAGGATTGATGTGTTAAACCTGTGCAATCTGATGCCAGCTCTGGGCGTTTCGTATGAGAATTGAATTGCAGTACCTCATTTGGGGTGGAAATGGAATGCCAGCAAAATCTTATTAATGTGTTTCTCTTACTTGGGATAATTATTTTGATTTTCATTTTTCTCTGGGATGGGGGCTTATAACAGAAAAGATCAATCAAGAAATACTACTGTCGCCGGGTGCGGTGGCTCAAGCCTGTAATCCCAGCACTTTGGGAGGCTAAGGCGGGCGGATCACGAGGTCAGGAGATCGAGATCATCCTGGCTAACACAGTGAAACCCCGTCTCTGCTAAAAAATGCAAAAAACTAGCCACGCGAGGTGGCGGGCGCCTGTAGTCCCAGCTACTCGGGAGGCTGAGGCAGGAGAATGGCGTAAACCCGGGAGGCGGAGCTTGCAGTGAGCTGAGATCCGGCCACTGCACTCCAGCCCGGGCGACAGAGCAAGACTCCGTCTCAAAAAAAAAAAAAAAATACTACTGTCTTCAAGGAAATACGGACATAACTGAAAATCACTATGACAAAAGCTTAGAGCGGTTGAGCTATTAGGGGAGAGAGAAAAATTATAGCTTGTTGTGATGTTTCTTGTTGCTCTATTTTTGTGATACTCTTACTATTTTAATAGTCTCTGTAGACTTAATTATGAGAGGTCTCTTAAGGTCAAGATGATGAGGCCCAAGAACATTTTATCAACTAGATTATTTTAATTACAGAAATCCTACTCTCATACCAATTGGCACCTTGATCTTCAGAAACACATAAAACTACTTGTGGCCACAAAGACTTTTGAACAGCTAAAATAATGAAGTTTATGTACTAAAACACTGCTCACAAGAAACTCAAACTTTACTTTCAACAAACGCAGAAGCACAGTAGGATGTAGTGCTTTGTAAAAAGCAGGTACATAAAGCCTTTAGAAGGTAATAGCTAACCACTAGATGGAGACAAAAACCTTAAGCTTTTCTGCAGTGTTTTATACAAATACCCTCAAAAACACTTGAGAAGGAAAAAGCACAGACATCTAGTGAAGGCTTACATTGATCATTAAAAAACAAATTTGAAACAAAGACAAAGGTGGTATTTAAGAAAGATTTGTAAGTTATTTATATGATTTTGTCATTTAATGGGGTCAGCTCCAATTACCTGAAGATTTCACTATTACAGGGTAAAACTTACAACGTTGGCAAGCAATAACGTTTTAAACCATACCTGGGGAATTCAAGATGGTAAGAGATTCTCCTGTACTGTTTTTGAAGGAAAAAGTTAGTTTCTATATAAATGATCTTTGATGTTGGTTTTGTGGCAGCTCAAACCTAGCTGGCCAGAAAACCTTAAAATTTTGAAAATATTTCCAATTTATAGTAGTTGCAAAAATAGTAAATAAACTCCGGTATACTCACTGATCTTTACCAAGTGTTAACGTTTTGCCACATCATTGACTCTATCATCTTGTATATACATAGAACTATTTTTGCAGACTCATGAGAGCAACTTGCCGACAACTTGTCCCTTGAGCCCCAAATACTTAAGCATATTTCTTCCAAGAACATAGACTTTAGTTTTGTCCCAGAATTGATGATACTAATTTTGACAACTTGGATATAATGATACAGAGTTGTGAAAGGGTTTGTTTTTTAAGAGATAGGTTCTTGCTATGTCGCCCAGGCTGAAGTGCAGTGGTGTGATCATAGTTCCCTGCAGCCTTGAACTCCCAGGCTCAAGCAATCCTCCTGTCTCAGTCTTCTCCCAAGTGGCTGGGACTGTAGGCACGTACTGTCATGCTTGGCTTTTCTTCTTCCTCTTCCTCCTCTTCCTCTTCCTCTTCTTCCACTTCCTCCTCTTCCTCTTCCTTTTCTTCCTCTTCTTCCTCCTCTTCTTCCTCTTCTTCCTCTTTCTCCTCTTCTGGTTTTAAGATTTACTATCTTAAACAGTTTTACTGCTCAGTGGCATTGAGTATGTTCACAATGTACAACCATCACCACCCTTCATCTTCAGAAATCTTTTCATCTTGCAAAATTTTAATTCTACCCATCAAAGAACTCCCCTTTCTTCCTCCCCCAAGCTCTTGACAACCAACATTCTACTTTCTGACGAGTTGTCTGTTCTAGGTACCTCATGTAAGTGGAATCATACATTTGTCTTTTTGCGACTGTCTTATTTCACTTGGTATAATGTCCTCAAGGTTTGTCCATGTGTCCACATTTCCTTGCATTTTAAGGTTGAATAATATTCCAGTGTGTGTATATACCACATTCTGTTTGTCCGTTCATCTGTCAGTGGACACTTGGGTTGCCTCTGCCTTTGGCCATTGTGAATAATGCTGCTGTGATCACGGGTGTACAAGTATTTGCTTAAGATCTTTTTTTCTTCACTTCTAGAAACTATTAAAAAAGAACGCTTTTTTTTTTTTCCAATTCTTTTAGTTATATACCTAGAAGTAGAATTGCTAGATTATATGGTAATTCCATTTTAAATTTTTTTAGAAAGTGCCATACATATACTTTCCATAAGGGCTGCACAATTTTATATTCACATCAATAATATACAAGAGTTCCAATTTCTCCATATGCTTGCTAACACTTTATTTTTTGATGGTAGCCATCTTAAGTGATGTGAGGTGGTATCTTGTGATTTTAGTTTGTATTTCCCTAATGATAGTGATGTAGAGCATCTTTTAATGTACTTTTTGACCATTTATATATCTTCCTTGGAGGAGTGTGTATTCAAGTCATTTGCCCAGTTTTAGACTGGGTGGTTTGGTGTGAGTTGTAGGAGTGCTTTGTGTATTCGTGTTAATGCTTTAGCAGCTATATGATCTGCAAATATTTTATTTCATTCTTTAGATTGCCTTTTCACTGTGTTGATTGTGTTCTTTGATGCACACATTATTTAAATTTTGCTGTATCTCACTTTTTTCTTTTATTGCCTGTGTTTTTGGTGTCATATCAAAAAAATTATTGCCAAATTCAATATTACGAAGCTTTTACCCTATAATTTTGTAACTTTAGCTCTTATGTTTAGGTCTCTCATCCATTTCTAGTTAATTTTTTTGTATATTGTGTAAAATAAGGTTCCAACTTTATCCATTTGCATATAGATATCAAGTTTCCCTAGCAACATTTACTGAAAAAAAAAACTTACTTTCCCCATGGAATGGTCTTGGCCGTCTTGTCAAAAATCATTTGACTGTATGTGCAAGAGTTGATTTCTGGACTTTGTTCTTTTCCATTTGTATGTTGCAACATAGAACTGTCTGTGTGTCTGTCCCCACTATGACGCTGTTTTGATTACTGTAGCTTTGTAGTAAATTCTGAAGTCAGGACGTGTGAGTCTTCCAACTTTGTTGTTTTTCGAGATTGTTTTGGCTATTTGAGGTTTCATGTGAATTTTAAAATGGATTTTTCTATATATGCAGTAAACATTATTGGTATTTTGTTAGGAATTGCATTGAATCTGTAGAGGTGCTCTGGGTAGTACTGACTTACCAATATTAAGTCTTTGAATCATGAACATAGAATATCTTCATTTACTGGTGTCTTCTTTAATTTCCTTAATGTTTTGTAGTCTTCCTTTTTTCCTTTTCTTTTTCTTTCTTTACTTTCTTTTCATTCTTCTTTTTGATTCAGATTCTCAGTTTGTTGTCCAGGCTTGTCTCAAACTCCTGGCTTCAAGCAATCTTCCCACCTCAGCTTTCTAAGTAGCTAGGACTACAGGTGTGTGCCACCATGCCCAGATAATTTTTTTTGTAGAGTTGAGGTCTTGCTATGTTGCCCACGCTGCTCTTCAACTCCTGGCCTCAAGCAATCCTCCTGCTTTGGCCTCCAAAGTGCTAGGATTACAGAGATGAGCCATCATGCATGGACTGTAGTTTTCAATGTACAAGTCTTTTGCCTCCTTGGTTAGCTCTATTCCTAAGTATTTTATTCTAATTGATGCTATCATAAATTGAATTGTTTTCATAAGTTCCTTTTAGGATTGTTCATTGTTAACATGTAAAAATGTAACTGATTTTTGTGTTGATTTTTGTATCCTGCAGCTTTTCTGAATTTGTTTATTCTAACAGCTTTGTTTGATTTTGGAGGGTTTTGTGTACTCTGGGCTCATGTAATACCATGTTGTCTGCAAACAGATAATTTAATTTCTTTCCACTTTGGATGCCTTTTTAATTTCTTTTTTATGCCTAATTGTTCTGGCTAAGATTTCCAGTACTATGTTGAATAGATGTGGTAAAAGTGGGCATTCTTGTCTTGTTTCTGATAAAAAGCTTTCAGTCTTTCACCACTGAGTATGATATTAGCTGTGGGCTTTTCATATATGACATTTATTATGTTGAGTTTCCTTCTGTTCCTTGTTTGTAGAGTTTGTTTTTTTTTTAATCATGAAATGGTGTTGAATTTTGTCAAATGCCTTTTCTGCATCAGTTGAGATGATCATGAGTTGTTTTCTTCATTCTGTTAATGTGGTGTATTATATTGATTGATTTATATTTGTTGTTGTTGAACCATCCTTGCATTTTGGGAATAAATCCTTCGTGGTCATGGTGTATAATTCTTTTAGTGTGCTCTTGAATTTTGTTTGCTAGTATTTTGTTGAGGATTTCTGCAACGTATTTATTAGGGATATTGGTCTTTAGTTTTAGTGCCTTTGGTTTTGGTATCAGGGTAATACTGACTTAATAGTTTGGAGTTTGGAAGTGTTTCTCTTCAATTTTTTGAAGTATGAGGAAGATTGGTATTTGTTCTTTTGTAAATGTTTGGTGGAGCTCACCAATAAGGCCATCTGGTCCTGAACTTTTGTTTATTGGGAGTTTCCTTACTAGTTCCAGATCTGTCCAGATTTTTATTTTGTCATGATTCAGTTGGTAGGTTGTGTTTCCAGGAATTTCATTTGTCTGTTTTGTCTAGGTTATCCAATTTGATGGCTTACAGTTGTTCATAGTCCTGTTTTATAATCCTTTTGGTTTCTGTAAAATGGGTCATAATGTCCCCCCATTTGAGTCTTCTCTTTTTCTTCACCTAGCTAAAAGTTGGTCAATTTCGTTGATCTTTTTGAAGAACCAACTCTTGGTTTCTTTGGGTTTTTTTTCTCTTTTTTGTATTCTCTGGTATGTTTATCTCTGCTCTAATCTTTATTATTTCTTTCCTTTTGCTTGCTTTGTGTTTAGTTTGTTCTTGTTCTTTAAAGTATAAAATTAGGTTGCTGATTTGAGATCTTAAAATTTGAGCATTTGTAGATACAAATTTCTTTCAGCATTGCTTTTACTTCATCCCATAAGCTTTGGTGTTTTTATCTTCATTTGTCTCAAGTTATTTTCTTATTTCCCTTGTGACTTCTTCCTTGACCCATTGGTTGTTTGAGAATGTACCATTTGATTTCCACGTATTTGTAGATTTTATGGTTTTCTTTCTGCTATGGATTTCTAATTTTATTCCGTTTTGATTAGAAAGATACTTTATATAATTTCAGTCTTTTCAAATGTTTTAAGGCTTACTTGTGGCCTAATAGCCTGCCCCAGAGAATGTTCCGTATACTCTTGAAGAATATGTGTATTCTGCTTATTGTTGGGTGGTATGGGTGGTATGCTTTTTGTATATCTGTTAGGTCCAAATGGCCTATCACGTTGTTCAAGTCCTCTTTTTGAGACGGTTTCACTTCTGTCACCCAGGGTGGAGTGAAGTGGTGCGATCTTGGCTCACTGCAACCTCCGCCTCCCAGGCTCAAGTGATTCTCCTGCCTTAGCCTTTCAAGTAGCTGGGACTATAGGCGTGTGCCACTGTGCCTGTGTACTTCTTTGTATTTTTAGTAGGTATGGGGGTGGTTTTACCATGTCGCCCAGGCTGGTCTTGAACTCCTAGGCTCGAGCAATCCACCTGTCTCAGCCTCCCACAGTGCTGAGATGACAAGTGTGAGCCACTGCGCCCAGCCTCTGTTTCTTTTTTGATCTTGTCTCTTGCTTTTCTATCAGTTATTGAAAGTGGGTGTTGAAGCCTACTGTTACAGAGTCATCTATTTCTCCCTTCAGTTCTGTCAGTGTTTGTTCATATAGTTAGGAGCTGTTATGTTTGGGGTGTGTGTGTGTGTGTGTATGTGTGTGTATATATGTGTGTGTGTATATATATATAATTGTTATATCTAATTGGTGAATTTACCCTTTTTAAAATATATAATGTTCTTTGTCTTTTGTACCGGTTTTTGACTTAAAGTCTATTTTGTCTGATATTAGTATAGCCATCCCTACTCTCTTCATCACTATTTGCATGGAATATCTTTTTCTGTCCTTTCTTTGTCAACCTGTGTGTGCTTAGATCTAAAGTGAGTCTCTTGTAGGCAGTGTATAGATGGATTCTTTTTTTTTTTAAATTCGTTCTGTCAATCTGTCTTGATTTGGGAGTTAATTGACATTTAAAGTAATTAAATGTAATTTAATTAAATGGGGAAGGACTTACTATTGGCCATTTTGTTGTTTTCTGTATCTCTTATAGGCTCTTTTTTGTCCCTCATTTACTCCCTTACTGTCTTTCTTTGAGTTCAGTTGATTTTTTCTTTTTTCTTTTCTTTTTTTTTTTTTTTTTGAGATGGAGTCTCGCTGTGTCACCCAGGCTGGAGTGCAGTGGTGCAATCTCGGCTCACTGCAACCTCTGCCTCCCAGGCTCAAGTAATTCCTCTGCCTCAGCCTCCTGAGTAGCTGGTACTACAGGCACGCACCACCACGCCTGCCTGGCTAATTGTTGTTTCACCATATTGGCCAGGCTGGTCTCGAACTCCTGACCTTGTGATCGCCCGCCTCAACCTCCCAAAGTGCTGGGATTACAGGTGTGAACCACTGCGCCCAGCGAGTTCGGTTGATTTTTTATAGTGGCGTGTTTAGTTCCCGTCTCACTTCCTTTTGTGTATATTCTGTAGCTATTTCCTTTGTGTTACCGTGAGACTTACATAAAACATCCTAATGTTATAACAACCTATTTTAAACTGATAACTTTAATTGCATACAAAAGACGTCCTTTACAGCTCTGTCTCTTCTTTATGTTATTGCTGTCACAAATTACATCTTTATATATTGTGTACCCACTAGCAAAGATTTATAGTTTTTTTATGCTTTTCTATTTTAGGTCCTGTAAAATAGTAAGGGGAGTTACAAACCAAAATTGCAATAATACTGGTTTTTATATTTGTCTGTGTGTTTACCTTGAAAGGAAAAATGTATATTTTTATACGGTCTTTGAGTTACTGTCTAGTGTTGTTTCCTTACAACCTGAAGGAAGGACTCCCTTTAACATTTCTTGCAGGGTAGGTCTAGTGGTAATTAATTCCTTCAGCTTTTGTTTATTTAGGGATATCTTACTTTCTCCCTTGATTTTGAAGGATAGTTTTACCAGATACAGAATTCTTGGCTGGGCGCGGTGGCTCACACCTCTAATCCCAGCACTCTGGGAGCCTGAGACAAGCTGATCACTTGAGCTCAGGAGTTCGAGACCAGCCTGGGCAACGTGGCAAAACTCCATCTTTAGAAAAAAATAGAAAAATTAGCTGAATGTGGTGGCTCATGCCTATAGTCCCAGCTGCTCAGGAGGCTGAGGTGGGAGGATCCCTTGACTACAGAAGGTTGAAGCTGCAGTGGGCTGAAATACCACTGCACTCTAGCCTGGGTGACAGAGTGAGACCCTGTCTCAAAAAAAAAAGAAAACAATCTTGGTTTACAGGTTTTTCTTTCATCACTTTAAATATATCATCCTATTGCCTTCTAACTGCAAAGTTTCTGCTGAGATTGTCCTGGTGGGGTAGAGAGAGACTACCAGTAAAGTACTGTAGTTTTTTGGAAGCCATTGGTAACCACTGTCTACAAACCAACTCTTGCCCACCTGCCTGTGTACTGTTCCTCTCAGACAGGCAGAAATTATTGAATCAAACTCCATACTGTCTCTGGGATCTTCCCCAATCGCAGCAGCAGAAGTCCTCTGACGTAAGACTCTTCCTGGAGCAGGTAAAGAATGTAGTTTCGAGTGATGTAGATGTCTATTACTTGTATATTAAACGATTAGAGAGATGTTTGATAAGTTCCAAGAGGTAGGATTACCCGGTGTTGTCATGGGCTAGAAATGTTGCAAAAATACCTGAGCCAAGGTGTCAAGTTGGCTGACTGTACTATGAAGCTACAGACATGCACTTCGTATGTTCATCAGTTTTTCAATTAGCAATAATCACTCCTGGAGTAAACCTCACTGGCTATGATACTGCCGCTGCGCAAAGCTCGTTCATCAGTTTTTGAAGAAAGTGGAGTACGTCGCAGGATTACCTGTATGCCTTGTTTTAAGCAAGCTCAACACTTAAAAGTAATGGTTTCACCAAAACTTGAAGGTTATTGTTTGGTACGAGATTCAGCAGAAGACTTTAAAAGCATTTTTGTTACTTTAAAGAAGGACTCAAATTACAAAGTTTGAAGAAGCAACTAGTAAAAACACCACTCACGTTAGAAGAAGAGGGTTTGGGTCTGTTCTCCCAAAGACTGGTTCTTACAAAACCCAGGGTCCTGGGCCCAAAGGTTCTTTCTGTGGCATAACTGCTTAAAAATGCAAGAGGAGAGATTCAGGGCGTGTCAGTCCCAAGGACAGACAGCTAGATATCCTTTGGTTCTACTTGACTGGGTAGCAGTGGGCAAAGCTTTAGGGAAAACACTTTGTAAATTTTATTATGATGGCATGTAAAGGCACAGGATTGGCAATAAAGGGACCTGGAGTTTGGTCTCCAGTATGAGAGGATTTCTTTTGGGCAAAGGATGATATTGCCACACAGTCAGGAGAGGGGATGAGCCTGGTCTTTGAGTTTGCAGGGGGAGTGATTTATTTGTAATTCTTTATTTTATGATGTTTGTGCAAGAGGTTAAGTATTTTGGCTAGAGATAGCATGGAAATAGAGTGAGTTCCCCAGACCAGTTCTATGTAAGACCAGCAGAGAAGGTTAGGTCAGTGAGCACTGGTGTTTTGAAGGGCTCTCCTGGAAGTCAGTCAGTGTAGTCATGAGTAGCAATTCCAAGCTGGCCTCTACTAAAAACCAGATCAGGGAAAAAGTAGGGCCCAGGTCAAAGAGACTGTGAGCTCCCAGGGGCAGGGACCAGGTCTGTCTGATTGTCTCTATTCGGCTTATTGAACTGAACTAACATATAGCACTTGTCATTTGACATCGATTGTAATTCCGTGAGATAGTTGCATCTTAGATGAGGAAAATGGCCCAGAGAAACCAACGTGCCTCCCATCTACTAAGTGGCTGAGCCAGAATTCAAGCTCAGGTCTCCTGATTCCAGATCCCGTATACCTTCCTGACCACCATATCAGCTAGATCTTTTCTTTTTTTTTTTTTTGAGACGGAGTCTTGCTCTGTCGCCCAGGCTGGAGTGTAGTGGCTGGATCTCAGCTCACTGCAAGCTCTGCCTCCTGGGCTCAATCAATCCTCCTACCTCATTCTCCCAAGTGGCTGGGACTGTAGGCACGTACTGCGCCCGCCACCTCGCCTGGCTGGTTTTTTTTTATTTTTTATTTTTTAGTAGAGACGGGGTTTCACTGTGTTAGCCAGGATGGTCTCGATCTCCTGACCTCGTGATCCGCCCGTCTCAGCCTCCCAAAGTGCTGGGATTACAGGCTTGAGCCACCGCGCCCGGCTCTTTTTTTTTTAAATGGAATTTCACTCTTGTTGCCCAGGCTGGAGTGCAATGGTGCGATCTCGGCTCACTGCAACCTCCGCGTCCCAGGTTCAAGCGATTCTCCTGCCTCAGCCTCCCTAGTAGCTGGGATTACAGGCATGTGCCACTGTGCCCAGCTAATTTTGTATTTTTTGTAGAGACTGGGTTTCTCCATATTGGTCAGGCTGGTCTCGAACTCCTGACCTCAGGTGATCCACCCGCCTTGGCCTCCCAAAGTGCTGGGATTACAGGCATGAGCCACTGGACTTGGCCTCAGCTAGATCTTTTCTATGTGGAGTATGCAATAGCTTTTATTCAGATTTTTCATTCCTTGGCTTTCATTTTCTGATTTTTCCTAATTATTGCTATTTTGTTTTTATTAAGGAAATCAGAGAGAAAGCTATGAGATAAAGTCTGCTAAGGGTTTATTGAGAATATAATGATGTTCAATATGAACTAAGAATCAACTACACTAGAATTGCAGCATAATCATACCTTAAGAGTTACTACAAGATGAATTTGGAATCGAATTTATCTTAGAGTAATGAATTTTCTTTTTTAAAGCTTTTTAGAGCAAAACCTAATCAATAGCATAAGGGACAAAACCTATGTCAATCCCATAGCATAAGTGGCATATAAGAAATATCCTGTGCATTTCTCTACAGAAAGGGAAAGGAAGCAGAACTGACTTTGTGCCTACCAGGTGTTGGGTCCTAGGTGTTGGGTCTTACTATGACCTTTGCAAGTATTACCCTCAAGTTTTCTAAGTGGTCATCATTACCTTTTTATAAGTGGGAAAAATAGGTTTAAAGTAAATGGCTACCCAGAGTCACACAGTAAATAGCAAGCAATCCATGGATCTAAACTAAATTATTTCTGCCTCTAATGCTCTCAGTTATGCTGTGGTGTTTTCTGGATGAAGTACTAAGATTTAAATATATTCTTAGAAGTTTTGTGTTGAACCTTAAGTTGCTCTTGGACTTGTTAAACTTGTACCATCTGAAATGAACACCCGTATCCATTCTCTTTCAGGTTTTGCTGTTACTGCTCAATGTAATCACACCTCGAAGAAGAAATGGAAAACCTTGGGATGTTGATAAAGCTAATATCCCACAGAAGAACTGCAGCGGGTCCCAGCTGAGTGGGAGATGGGATTCAGCAGTACTGGGACATAGTGAGGCAATAATCCTCCTCAGGCATCACACTTGCTGATTTTTATTGGGGCTGGGGATCCTGGGAGAAAGTCGGGAACTTTGTGCACTCTTGGCTTTGACTACTGACAGGCCTAATGTGCTGGAGTGGCCCAGGCAGAGGCCCACTGGCAGAGACTATGGAAGCCTCAAGAGAAAATCTACCATAAGAGAAGGACCAGTCTGACAGCAAGCCCAGCTTCCCAAGAAGATAGAAGGCTGGAGACAAGCTACTGTCCAGGTATGTCCTGAACTAGCCAACTTGAAGGCAAGTTGGCTCCCTGGGGAGAGAAGGGCTGTAGGTATGAACTCAAAGCTGTGTCCATAGACACTGTAACACTGGAGTTCAAAAAATGTTGCTGTGGAACAGCCCCTCATCTGAACCCAGAGGGCATGTTCTCACCTCCCAAGAGTGGTGTCTTGTACTGAGGCACAGTGGTACCCTTCTGGATCCACAGGCAAGGCCCTGTGGAGTCTCAGAATAATGATCAATCCTCTGGATGACCTAGGGGCTGGTTGGGTGAGTGGAGCGCCCTGCTGGGGTGTGCCTGTGGGACCACTGGAGCCTGAAGCTGCCAAGGCATGACGTGACCAGCCCCGGCAACTGGTTTAGGATCATACAACCATGCACACGCCCCTAGGATTCCTAGAAATACTAGGGGGAAAAGGATTTTCCTGGAACTGGGGCTTTCTACATTTGCACAGGTGAGAACTCAAACCATTGAGATTTAGATATTAATGTAAAACAACTTCATTTGTACTCATTAAGACTGAGTAAGACTAGGACTTCTCCTTTCTGCTGCATTTTGACATGGGTAGGAGGACAGGATTTTCAAGATGCTCAAGAAAGTAATCAAGCAATAATCATGCGCATCTTCAAGAAGGAATGGTGGAGCCCCACATGACCCATGGTCCGCACCCCACAGGACCCCACCCCACTGCCTCTCCGACCTCATTCTCGTAGCACACCAGCCAGGGCCCCTGCTGGCTGGCCGGCCTCCCATGCAGCACGCTCTCCCCTCAGGGCCTCTACACTTGGCTTCTCCCTTGATCTGGGTTGTGCTCTTCCCTATCTTCCTGCCCTCTAATGTCCATGCGCCTTCTCCCTCACTTTCTTCAGCTCTCTCTTCAGACGTCACCTTTTCTGTGAGGCCTTGCCTGACCTAACATAAACAGCAACAAGGTCAGGCGCGGTGGCTCACGCCTGTAACCCCAGCACTTTGGGAGGCCAAGGAAGGTGGATCACCTGAGGTCAGGAGTTCGAGACCAGCCTGGCCAACATGGCAAAACCCCATCTCTACTAAAAATACCAAAAAAATTAGCCGGGTATGGTGGCGGGTGCCTGTAATCCCAGCTACTTGGGAGGCTGAGGCCAGAGAATCACTCGAACCCGAGAGGCGAAGGTTGCAGTGAGCTGAGATTGCACCATTGCACTCCAACCTGGGTGGCAGAGTCAGACTCCATCTCAAAAAAAAAAAAAAAAAAAACAAGCGGCAACCGCTTCTTGCCTTGTTACCCCAATCTGCTTTATTTTTTCCCAAAGCACTTTGCATTATCTAGTATACTATCCATGTAGTTGTTTACTGAGTGTATCCTCCTCATTAGAATGGGAGCTCCATGAGGGCAAGAACTCCCTCTGTTTATTCACAGATGTAGCCCCAGCAGCCAGAATATTGTCTGTCACACAGCACACGTTCAGTGCATTTCATTAATGAATGATCATACTTCCTCCCTTTTTTGTTAATTAATTCAATGAACACTGAGCTCTACTAAGTGATAGATGCTACTGAATAGCAGAGAACCGAAGATGAACAAGATAGCCTCTGCCCTTAATAAGGTCACAGTGTGAGGAGGGAGGCAGAATGGTGCCTAACTCCAAATGCAGTGTGGTAGATTTCACTGGGGACACAGCTGGAGGAGATTGGGGAAAGCTTCGTGAAGGAGGTGCTGTCGAGTTGACTCATGAAGGGTGAGGAAAATTATGATGGCTGAACATTTATTGAGTGCTTACCATCTCTCTGCTAAGCAACTTAAATATAGCATTATTTAACGCTGTGAACAGGTGTATAACGTAAGTACTGATATTACTTTTACCTTAGGGTTGAAGAAGCAGGCTCAGAAAGGACCACGGTTTGGAGCTACCACTGGTGGACTTAAGATTCAGACCTGGTTCTTCCTGGTTTCACATCTCCTGCTTTAACCATGTGCTGGTCAGACAAGAAAGGAAATCAGAGCAGAAGAAATAATCCATCTCAAAAATGGAAACTTCATGGTGTGTATTCAGGGAACTGCAGGAATTCCAGGGAAGAGATGAGGCAGGAGTCCACCTCACTCAGAAGGTGAGATACAGGTTATAGGTATTGCATACCTCTGCCTCCTGATTCCTTCCTCCTTCCAGGATAGCTTGCTTTTGTTACCGTTATCGGGTGTCTGAATATGCTTTGATCTGAAGAAAGAATTCTATGATTGAAGCAAGGGATGGGCCATGTGGTTGTAGTAGCCCAGATGGGAGGGGGGTCCTTGAGTAGGACAGTAACTGGAGTAACTGGGAAAGTGAAGGGGAGATGACAGATAGGGAGGACCTTCAGAGACAGGACTGCTAGGACTTGGCTGCCATTGGCTGTTAGAGAGGCCGGAGGCCTGGGTGAGTGGTGCAGCAACAGTGCCCATAACAGAACACTGTGTGTGAGAACGTTCCACGGGAGTGGGAGATGAAAAGTCAGGAAGGTTTGAGCCAGGGAGATGCCCCATCCTGATTGGGATGTGTAAGGCTGGAGCTCCACGTAGAGTCACGGAGATAACAAACTTCAACTTCTTTCAAGTTATTGCCCAGGAAGAGAGTCCAGAGAAAGACCAGCAGTGAGCTTGGGAGCAGCAGCTGTGGACGCTGGGAATCTCCTTGGCACTGACAGCTCTGGACCAGAACTCCATTGCTTCAGATGCCTTGTGGAGTCATGATTGGACAAACATATTACCTAGACCATTCAGGGAATTTTTTGAAATTTCTTAATTAAAGGAAGTTATCTGGGCAAATGAGGTCTCCTTGAAGCATTTTCTTCTATCAGTGTATAGGTAAAATGGCAGTGTGTGAAGCTCCTTCAGTCAAGCAGGGTTCTCTGTAACCCTTTTTCTTTCTTTCTTTCTTTTTCCCTCCCTTCCTCCCTCACTCCCTCCCTCCCTCGCTCCCTCCTTCCTTTCTTCCTTTCCTTCTTTCTCTTTCTTTCTTTCTTTCCTTCCCCCCGGTCAATACCTTGATTGCATTTTTTACAATATATTTTTGTTAAGTTTTCTTTTTTATTTTTTTGGAGAGATGGAATCTTGCTGTGTTGCCCAGGCTAGTCTCAAACTCCTGGCCTCAAGTGATCCTCCACTTGAGCCTCCCAAAGTGCTGGGAT
>NW_012115155.1:9876313-9878063 GCF_000951035.1 Colobus angolensis palliatus | reverse complement strand
GCCCACCAGGAACAAAGTGTCCAGGTGACACCCACCCAAAGTGCTGGGATTACAAGTGTGAGCCAATGTAGCCAATCCTTTGTAACCTTTGATCCAGCTATTTTTTCCATTTCCTAGTGGTTTTCGCAACCCTGTCTGGAGTTACAGCCTCAGTGATCTTCCTTATTGATGAAATACCACTGGAAACTTGAGTGCAGACCCATTTTGGCCCAGCCTTCTTCTGAGTGCACAGTGCCCACCAGGAACAAAGTGTCCAGGTGACACCCAGCCAGGAGCCTCCACTTCAGAATGGAAGCCAGCACAGCTTAAAGCTTGCAGTCAGTGAGGTTCCTGGAGGAACCAGGAAACAGGGCTGAGGTAAGAGAAAGAGCCCCAGCAACTCACTGTCCTTGTCCTCCCCTTCTATATCATATGGTCCCCGCTTCTGGTTTGGGAAGGGTGGGGAAGAACATGTTTGCCCCAAACCACACCCCATCTCGGGCCAAGCAGGGCCATGGCAGTATTGCAGTGGGGAAGGAATGAACACTCTTCAGGGTGGTCTCTTTATCTGCTCATGCAGGGGTCCATCCAGATCACTTAGAGTGCAGAACAGGAGCAAGAATAGAAGTGGCAAGAGAGGGTGCTTTGAGGTCATGTGACCCTGAGTCTTATCTCCTTTCTGCGCCTATGAGCTATCTGGCCCAGGGCAAAAGTCACTTCACCCCCACCCCCCACGCCGTGAGCTTCAGTTTCCTCCTCTCTGAGAAAGACGTCAGATGTCAGTGCACAGAGAGGCCATGGGGATGGATGTGCCCAGCAGGATGCCCAGCATCTAGTAGGTGCCTAATAGATAAGGCTACCTCATTGTGGTTATCCTCCAAGTGACGATTATGTTTTTGATCTGCTTAACTTGGCACTGGATTTGGTGATGTGTGAACTCGTATTTCCTTGCCCACAGTTCACAGTAGTGTAAGGATTATGTGCTCAGGCTCTGGAGTTTGACCAGACTTCGCCTCAGATCCTGGCTCCAATAGTTTCCTAACTCTTTGACTTTGAATAAGTCACTTCCCTAATTGGTCTCTGTGGGAGTAATAATAGCACTTACCTTATAGAGGTGTTGTGAAGAAAATAAGACGCTATGTGTGGCTACTGTTTGGCATACGGTAAACATTCAAATATTGTGGTATCCATTTTGGTGAAAATTGCCACCCTTCAAGGGCATATACTTACTCCAAATTGAGCACCTTCCATGGCTCAAAATGTGTAACAAGTGGATTAGTCCATTTTCATACTTCTGATAAAGACATACCTGAGACTGGGTAATTTATACAGGAAAAAGGTTTAAAGACTTCCAGTTCCACATAGCTGGGGAGGCCTCACAACCATGGCAGAAGGCAAGAGGGGCGAGTCACGTCTTACATGAATGGCAGCAGGCAAAGAGCGAGCTTGTGCAGGAAAACTCCTGTTTTTAAAACCATCAGATCTCACGAGACTCATTCACTACTGCGAGAACAGTGCAGGAAAGACCCGCCCCCACAAGTCCGTCACCTCCCACCGGGTTCCTCCCATGACACGCGGGAGTTGTGGGAGATACAATTCAAGATGAGATCTGGTTGGGGACACAGCCAAACCATATCAGCAAGTCTTTTTTTTTTTTTTCTTTTAGACAGGGCCTCACTCTGTTGCCCAGGCTGGAGAGCTACAGTCATAGCTCACTGCAGCCTTGAACTCCTGGGCTTCCGTTCCCAACTCACCATCCTGAGTAGCTTGG
>NW_012115155.1:9869660-9874982 GCF_000951035.1 Colobus angolensis palliatus | reverse complement strand
TCCTGCCTCAGCCTCCTGAGTAGCTGGGATTACAGGCATGTGCCACCATGCTTGGCTAATTTTTGTATTTTTAGTAGAGACAGAGTTTCAGTGTTGACCAGGCTGCTCTTGAACTCCTGACCTCAGGTGATCCACCCGCCTCAGCCTCCCAAACTGCTGGAATTACAGGCGTGAGCCACGACGCCCAGCCCTGGCTCTCTGAGTTTTAAACCACTTTCTTTAAATTTTGCTGCCAACTCTAATAGTTAGACTTCTTTTGGAGGGTGAAAGGAAGGCAGGAGACAGAGAAGGAGAGAAAAAAAATGGGAAAAAAAGAAAAAAGGAAAAAAGAAAACAAACCTATTACATTACAAGGGTAACAGCAAAAATGACAACTGTCAAAACAACAAAACCAAGTTGAGACCGCCTGGACGCCAGCGGTCACCCGAGTTTGCCCGGTAGCTCTAGGATTCAGGGAGGGGGCGGGTCTGGGAAAGAAAAGCCACCCCTACCTCATAGGTTTGTGGATTAGAGGCAATGGTGTGGGTAAGGGGCCCGGTTCTGGGGATTCCCAGGTCCAATGCTAGAACAGGAGCTCTATATCCGGCTGTCCAGGGTCTCGCAGCAATAAGTCAAGTCACGGATTCCAAAGGCTTTTCCATTGCCCAGTCATCTCCCATTTCCTTCAATGGATAGGAGGGCCCAGGAGGGCCTGGAAGTCTGGGCTGAATGTGTACTGTCAGCCACAGCTGGAGAGAGGCCACACACAGGCCCATCCACCCAGCGTGACAAGGCAAGGCGTCCCGGGCACCAGGCCGTGTGCGGAGGCGACCACCCAGCATCTGCTGGTGAAGTCGCTACTCTAGAAGTCCCTGTTTTGGTCTTCCCAAATCAGGACCTAGGAAAAAGACATGAAGAGGTTTCAATCCTCCATTTTTCCCAGAACAAAAGGTTTCTCCTGTCCACATCATATCACTGGCCCGGAATGCATCCGCTGCAACTTCAGTGCCTTCAGCGCGATGCAGCACTCCCAGCCCGCCCGGCCTGAGGAGCCTCGGCCAGGATTTACCACCCGCCCCACGCTTTTGAGGATTTCGTCATGTGGTCTAATGTGATTGCAATGCAATTCTTGAAAGATACTGTTTTTACTTTAGCTTTTTCTTTTAATGTAACAACTTTACTGAGATTTAATTCACATGCTACAAAGTCATTTTAAAGTGGTAATTCAATGGGTTTTTTTTCATATATTCACAGTTATGTAACCATCCCCACAATCTTTGTTTAAATATTCTTATCACTCCAAAAAGAAGTCCCATGACACTCCCCATTTCCCCTCCTACCAGTCCTCAGCAACCACTGATCTACTTTATGGATCTGATTATTCTTGACACTTTACATAGATGGAATCCTACAATGTGTCACCTTTTGTGTCCAGCTTCTTTCCCTTTGTGTAAGGTTTTCTAAGGTCATCCATATTGTAGCATTTCTTGTAATGACTGAATAATATTCATTTTATGGCTGTGCCACATGGTGCTTATTCATTCATTAGTTGATAAACATTTGTGTTTACACTTTTTTGGCTCTGATCGGTAACGCTGCTGTGAACTTTCATGTACAAGTGTTTGTGTGAACATGTTTTCAGTTCTCTTGGGTTTATAACTAAGAATGGAATTGCCAGATCATATGGTAACTGCATTTTTAACCTTTTGATGAACTGCCAAACTATTTTCCAAAGCAGCTGCCCTGTTTTACATTTCCACCAGCCAGCGTTTGAGGATTCCCATTTCTCCACATCCTCACACTTCTTTTTCTGTCGGTTTGTTTTCTGTCATTGTTGTTTTAGCCCTTGCAGTAGATGTGAGGTAGCATCTCATTGTGGTTTTGACATTTCCCTGATGGCTAATGATGTTGAGCATCTTTTCATGTGCTTTTTGGCCATTTGTATCTCTTCTTTGGACAAATGTCTATTCAGATTCTTTGCCCATTTAAAACATTGGGTTATTTGCTTTTTTCTTGTAGAACATAGGAGTTCTTTATAAATTCTGTATACAAGCGCCTTAGATAAATGATTTGCAAAAATGTTCTCCTATTCTATGGATTGTCTTTTTACTTTCTTCATAGTATCCTTTGAAGCACAAAAGTTTTTAATTTTTATGGAGTTCAGTGTATCTATTTTTTTCTTATGTTGCCTGTGTTTTTGGTGTAATAACTAGGAATCCATTGCCTAATGCAAGATTTATTCCTGTGTTTCTTCTAAGATATTTATAGCACTGTTGTGTTAATTAATTTTTGTATCTGGCATGAGGTAGGGGTCCAAAATCATTGTTTTGTATGTGACTATACAGTTGTTCCAGCTTCATTTATTGATAAAACTCTTTCCTTCATTGAATGGTCTCGGCACCCTTGTCAAAACTTAGTCGAACTTTGATACAATAACAATGTGTCAATATTGGTTTATTGATTGTAACAAATGTACCACACTAGTGCAAGATGTTAATACTATAGGAAACTGTGCATGGGGAGGCGGACATATGGAAATTCTCTGTACTTCCTGCTCAATTTTTATTTTATTTCATTTTATTTTTATTTTTGAGACAGGGTCTCATTCTGTTACCCAGGTTGAAGTACGGTGGCACAATCACAGCTCACTCCAGCCTTGAATTCCTGGGCTCAAGCAATCCTCCCACTTCAGCCTCCTGAGTAGCTGGGACTACAGGCACTCATCACCATGCCTGGCTAATTATTTCCATTTTCTGTAGAGATGGAGACAGGGTCTCACTCTGTTGGCTGGGCTGGTCTCAAACTCCTGGCCTCAGGAGATCCTGTTACCTCAGCCTCCTAAAGTGCTGGGATTACAGGTGTGAGCCACCTTGTCCAGCCATCAATTTTTCTGTAAGCCTAAAATTGCTTTAAAAATAGTCTGTTTAACTTTTAAAAATAACTTGAACATATATATGTAAGGGTTTATTTCTGGACTTTCCATTCTATTCCATTTATCTGTATGTCTGTCCTTTTGCCAGTACTCTCTTGATTATTATAGCACTGTAAGAAGATTTGAAATCAGGAAGTATAAATCCTTCAACTTTGTTCTTTTTCAGATTGTTTTGGCTATTGAGTCCCCCAAAGTTCTTTATGAATTGTAGGGTCATCTTGTAGATATCTGCAAAGAAGCCAACTGGGATTTTGATAGGGATTACATTGCATCTATAGATCAGTTTGGGTTTGGGGCATGTTGCCATCTTGACAATATATGCTTTTATTTTTCGAGATGAGGCCTTGCTCTGTTGCCAGGCTGAGTATAGTGGTGTGATCATAGCTCACTGTAGCCATGAACTCCTGGGCTCAAGTGATCCTCTCCTCAGCTTCCTGAGTAGCTGGGACTATATAGGTGCATGCCCCCATGCCCAACACCATCTTGACTGTTAAGTCTACAGACTCATGAATATGGAATGTCTTTCCATTTTATTTAGATTTTCTTTAATTTTGTTCAACAATTATTGTAGTTTTCAGAGTACCAGTTTTGCGTTTTTTGTTAAGCTTATTCTTAAGTATTCTTTCTGATGCTATTGTAAATGTTGTTTCTTAATTCCATTTTTAGATTGTTCAATATTAATGTATAAAAATACTGTTGGTTTTTCTGTATTGATCTTGTTTCCTGCTCCCTTGCTGAACTTGTTTATTAATTATTATTATTATTTTTTTGAGATGGAGTCTCACATTGTCACCCATGCTGGAGTGCAGTGGTGCAGTCTCGTCTCATTGCAACCTCCGCCTCCCAGGTTCAAGTGAGTCTCCTGCCTCAGCCTCCCAAGTAGCTGGGATTACAGGCACCCACCACCACGCTCAGCTAATTTTTGTATTTTTAGTAGAGACAAGGTTTCACCATGTTGCCCAGGCTGGTCTCCAACTCCTGGCCTCAAGTGATCCACCCACCTTGGGCTCCTAAAGTGCTGGGGTTATAGGTGTGAGCCACTGCACCTGGCCTGCACTTGTTTATTAATTTTTTTAGTGGATTCTTTAGGCTTTTCTATATGCAAGATCATATCCTCTGCAAATATAAATAAATTTACTTCTTCCTTTCCAATCTGGATGAATTTATTTCTTTTCCTTGCCCGGTTGACTGGAACCTTCAGTATAGCAATGAACAGAAATAACAAGCACATACATTCATTGTCATCTTGTTCCTGAAGTTAAGAGGAAAGCCTTCAGTATTTCACTAGTAGGGATGATGTTAGCTGTGATATTTTTCATAGATACCCTTTATCAGGTTGAGGAGTTGCCTTTTATTCCTAGTTTGAGTTATTTTATCATGAAGCGGTATTGAATTTTGTCAAGTACTTTGCATCTATTGAGATGATCGTGTAGTTTTTATCCTGTTGTATTGACATGTTACGTTAATTGATTATTTTTAGTGTTACGCCAACTTTGCATTCCTGGGGTAAATTCTATTTGGTTACAGTGCATCATCTTTTTAAAAATAAATTACTGACCAGGGTCAGTGGCACGTGCCTGTAATCCCGGCACTTTGGGAGGCCGAGGTGGACAGATCACAAGGTCAAGAGATCAAGACCATCCTGGCCAAGATGGTGAAACCCCATCTCTACTAAAAATACAAAAAATTAGCTGGGTGTGGTGGTGTGCACCTGTAGTCCCAGCTACTCGGGAGGCTGAGGCAGGAGAATTGCTTGAACCCAGAAGGCAGAGATTGCAGTGAGCCGAGATTGCGCCACTGCACTCCAGCCTGGCGACAGAGTGAGACTCCATCTCAAAAAAAAAAAAAAAAAAAAAAGTTGCTGGAATTGGATTGCTAGTACTCTGTTGAGGATTTTTTCATCTTTATTTTTTAGGGGCTATTGATCTGTAGTTTTCTTGTGATGTCTTTGTCTGGTTTTAACATCAGAATATATTGGCCCCTCACAGAATGAGTTAGAAATGTTCCATCTTCTATTTTTTGGAAAAGTTTGTGAAGAATTTGTATTAATTCTTTAAACATTTGGTGGAATTACAATTGAAACCACCTGGGTCTGGCATTTTCTTTGAGGAAAGTTTTTCAATAGCTTGTTGATTTGTAGGAATTTCTCCATCTCATCTTAGTTACTGGATTTGTTGGCATACAGTTGAAACGATTCCCCTGTTATCCCTTTTATTATTGTAAGGTCAGCATTGATTTCCCCTCTTTTATTATTTCTTAATTTTTGTTTTCTAGAGACAGGGTCTTGCTCTGTCACCCAGGCTAGAAACCAGTGGCTTGATCATGGCTCACTGTAGCCCCGAATTCCTGGGCTCAAGCGATGCTCCCGCCTCAGCCTCCTGCGTAGCTGGGACTGCAGGCATAAGCTACCA
>NW_012115155.1:9868783-9869042 GCF_000951035.1 Colobus angolensis palliatus | reverse complement strand
TCCTCCCACCTCAGCCTCCTGAGTAGCTGGGACTGTAGGTGTGCACCACCACACCTGGCTAAGTTTTTGTTGTTTTTTGTTTGTTTTTTTGTTTTTTTGTTTTGTAGAGGCAATCTCACTATGTTGCCCACACTGGTCTGAAACTCCTGGCCTCAAGTGATCCTCCCACCTTAGCTTCCCAGAGTGTTGGGATTACAGGCATGAGCCATCACACTTAACCAGGCCTGGCTAACTATCAATATTTTTTTTTTTTTTTTTA
>NW_012115155.1:9861892-9867880 GCF_000951035.1 Colobus angolensis palliatus | reverse complement strand
TTTTTTTTTTAGAGATGGAGTCTTGCTATCTTGCCCAAGCTGGTGTCCATCCTCCTGTCTCAGCCTCCCAAAGCACTGGGATTACAGGTATGAGCCACTGTACCTGGCCTCTCAATTTTATTGTTGACTTTAGTAATTTGTCTTCTCTCTTTTTTATTGGTCGGTCTAACTAAAGGTTTAGAAATTTGGTTGATCTTTTAAAATAATCTGTTTTTACTTTTATTGATTTTCCTTGATTGTTTTTCTATTGTTTTATTTATTTCTGCTTTAATCTTTATTATTTCCTTTCTGCTTACTTTGGATTTTGCTTGCTCTTTTTTTTTTTCTGTTTCTTAAGTGGGAGTTTCAATTCTTGATTTGACATCCTTCTTCTTTTTAAATATAGGTGGGGTTTTTTGTTTTTGTTTTGAAATGAGGTCTTGCTATGTTGTCCAGGCTGGTCTCAAACTTCTGGGCTCAAATGATCCTCCTGCCTCAGCTTTCCAAGTAGCTGCGACTACAGGCATGAGCCACCGTGTCTGGCTAATATAGGTGTTTATAGCTGTACATTTCCCTCTAAGTACTATTTTTGCTGCATCCCATAAGTTTCTGTATGTTATGTTTCCATTTTCATTTATTTCAAGTACTGTTAAATTTTCCTTCTGATTTCTTCTTCGACCCATTGGTATTTAGGAGTTGTTTAATTTCCACATATTTATGAATTTCTCAAATTTCCTTCTATTATCGATTTCTAATTTAATTCCATTTTGATCACAGAACAGACTTTGTGTGATATCAGTCCTTTTAATTGTATTGAGGCTTATTTTATGGTGTAGCATTTGATGTATCCTGCAAATGTTTCACACGCTCTTCAGAAGACGGTGTGTGCTGTGATTGGGTGTTCTGCGGAAGTCTGTAGGCGTAGCTGGTTTGGAGTGTTGCTCAGCCTTCTATTTCCTTGCTGCTCTTCTGCCTAGCTGTCCTATCCATTATTGAAAGCTGGGTATTGACGTCTTCAACTACTTCTGTTAAGTTGTCTGTTTCTCCCTTCAGTGTTATCAGTTTTTGCTTCATGTGTTTTTGTGCTCAGTTGTTTGGTACATTGTGTTTATAATGGTGAATATTACTGATGGATTGTTTTTTTGTCATTATAAAGTGTCTTTTTTTGTCTTAAAGTCAACAACCGCTTATCTTAAACCAGGGAGGTCCAATCTTTTGGCTTCCCCTGGGCCACATTAGAAGAAGAATTGTCTTGGGCTATACATAAAATATATTAATGATAGCTGATGAGCTAAAAAAAAAAAAATCTCATAACGTTTTAAGAAAGTTTACAAATCTGTGTTGGGGGCATTCAAAGCCGTCCTGGGCCACGGGTTGGACAAGCTTGACATAAGGGAGGGTAACGTGGTGTGTGCCATTGAGAAGCTTCCTGGAGAGACATGACCGTGGGAACCGATCTGAGAAGTTTACACAGGCAGTGGAACAGAGAAGCAGGGGTTCTGCTGCCGCACGCTCGTCAAGCCCTCCGTGTGCCCCGCAGCCCACCACGCTTCACCACCACCTGTTCTTGGGCAGCCCGTGCGCTCTCTCCTGTGTGCCTTGAGTTGGTGTTCCTTGTGCCTACTGTTCTTCCCTTTCCCTACCTCGCTAACTTCCACATCTCATCTCACTAAAATAAGATGCATATGGCCAGGCGTGGTGGTTCACGCCTGTAATCCAGCGCTTCAGGAGGCTGAGGCGGGCAGATCACGAGGTTAGGAGATCGAGAACTTCCTGGTCATCATGGTGAAACCCTGTCTCTACTAAAATACAAAAAATTAGCCGGGCATAGTGGTGCATGCCTGTAGTCCCAGCTACTCGGGGAGGCTGAGGCAGGGGAATCGCTTGAACCTGGGAGGTGGAGATTGCAGTGAGCTGATATCGCACCACTGCACTCCAGCCTGGTGACAGAGTGAGACTCCATCTCAAAAAAAAAAAAAAAAAAAAAAAAAAGATGCATATATCGGTGCTTTCCAAAATCCAGTCATTGGCAAGCCACATTTAAGATGCTTTCCACATCTATGCACTATTTGTGATTCAAACCAGTTTTAACTCTTTCCTTTAGCCTCGCTCTGAGCAATCATATCGGTGAAAGTTTGGCTTCTTCATTATATTTTTTTGTAATGCACATTTAGATGCATAAGTAAAAAATTAAAAATTTGTCCACATTCTACTTCAAATCATTTTGCACGTGATACATATGCCATACTTTTAACAAGACCTCTAGCGTGCCTGACACACGTGGAACACTGTGAAAGATCTTTTCTTGCTGTAATTAACATCTGTGTGGGTCAGCCGCAACTCACCTGCCGAGAAGCCCTTCTGGGTGACCCCAGGAAGTCTCACTCCGTTCCCTCCCCTGCACTACTTTGAACATGTCTCCAGTTTAGTGTTTTCTTATACCATAGAAGTTGTAGTTATTCACGTCTCTCTCGCCGTTAGACTGTGAGCTCCCTGAGGGCAAAATGATGTCCTTTTCTCTTTTTTTCCAGCATCAATAACATTACCTGGACAAATAGTAAGTAAGCGTTCAGTAAAGTTTTGTTGAATGAGTTTCCATAACTGCATCATAGTGTAATTTCTCTCTCTGTGTGTGTCTTTTCTCTGATGAGACTGCTCGAGGAATTTTTGTGCCACTCAGTGCCTGCTCACAGCAGATGTCCAGTAAATTCATGCACGAATGACTGATGAATAGATGAACGATGAACAAATGTCAGATATGTTGCTCTCAGCCCTGCAGCTGGTAGCAGTTCCCCAGAACCTCCGTCTTCCCACGGTGGTCCCCACCTGTGCCATTGTTATAGAGGCTGTCACTACTGGTCATGTTCCAGGGTGAACCCAGCCTGTCTTATTGCTCTGTAATCCGCCTTCCTGTGGAATCTGGTAATTAGCATGTTAATGAACCCACAAGGAAACAGTGTTGCAAGAGGAGAGGTTGTTTAGCTGGATGCAGTTGCTCATGCTTGTCATCCCAGCACTTTTGGAGGCTAAGGCAGGAGGATTGCTTGAGGCCAGGAGTTTGAGACCAGCCTGGGAAACATAGGTTGATCTCTACAAAAAAAAAAAGTAAAAATTAACTGGACCTGGTGGCACGTGCCTGTGGTCCCAGCTACTTGGGAGGCTGAGGTGGGAGGATCACCTAAGCCCAGGGGTTCGAGGCTGCCAGACCCTGTCTCAAAAAAAATAAAATTCATTTAGGGAATCAGCACAATCCTAGGATGAAATGCAGACTGTGACAAACGAATGTAACCGTATGAAACCAGCTCTCTGAGAAGGGGTGGGGGTGAGCCTGTGGACTTCGCACCCCTGCTTGAACTAAGTCAGCTGTGACAGGCGGTAATCCTTCCATGCCCCACCTCAGCGGTAAGGTAGCATGTTAACCACCTGCACCACGAGGGGAAAGTTCACGCCGGGCACCCACAAAAAAAGTATGAAAGACTTGGGCTTCTTCCATGAGTTACATAGCGACTGAGGAGATCCATTCCAATAATGGGATGTACACTGTAGCAAAACCAGGCCAGTACTATCAGTGAAGTGGGTAATTATCCCTTTAATCAATCCTCCCAAACCATTCCCCTTGGAAGGATTACAGCCTGTCACGCTGACTTAGTTCAAGCCAGGGTGCAAAGTCCACAGGTCCTTTTAAAGCACGAGCATTTCCTGGAATATGAGATTTCGTCACCTAGTGTGGTTTATTTTTTGGAGTCCCCATTACTATTTTTTTTTTGAGATGGAGTCTTGCTCTTGTCGCCCAGGCTGGAGTGCAATGGCATGATCTTGGCTCACTGCATCCTCTGCTCTTGGGTTCAAGCGATTCTCCTGCCTCAGCCTCCTGAGTAGCTGGGATTACAGGCTCCCGCCACCACACCCAGCTAATTTTTATATTTTTAGTAGAGATGGGGATTCGCCATGTTGGCCAGGCTGGTGTCAAACTCCTGACCTCCAGTGATCCACCTGCCTCGGCCTCCCAAAGTGCTGGGATTACAGGCGTGAGCCACTGCACCCTGCCCAGATAACTATTAACTTGGAGAAAGGTAATAAGGGAGATTGTCTACCAGAAGGGTCTGTTTTCCATGAACATGGATCACTGGATCTGTATGGGGGCACAGCCAGATATGAAGGAGAGGCTGTTTCCAGAGGAGACACCTGCTGAGAATTGTCATCTAACCCTAGTAATTATTGGAACTGTTAAACCAATTTACTAGAGATCATCCAATCTTGAGCACCCCCCCTCCTTAGGATCCAAAGTAACCTCTCTTGTTCATTGCAGGGTTCACACTTAAGGAGATGCCTGGCTGTAGGAAGCTTGTCTGGCTTAGGAGCGGGGAAGTCTTACTGTTCATGGTAATTTGGATTTAGGTCAGGTGGGTTGTTGTTTGTAGAATTCATGGGCAGCACTCTGAGTTTGTCTTTTCTAAGTTTCCAGTAAGTCCAGGCAGCTATGGCCCCTTGAATTGTTTTAGTATTAGCATCTTTGCCCCTGAAGAGAGCTTTGTCAGAAGCTCTCCTGAGAAAGAAGCAGATGGAGTCAGGACTCCCTTGAGTGGCTCAAGGCTTGCCACACCATCATGTTGCATTCAGCCTATAGCCTGATAAGCCCACTCTTACATCCCCAGCTGACCAAGACCTTTGGCCTTGGCTAACATTTTCCATTGACAGTCTGCCCAGACCCTTAAGGGACCTAACGTAGGGTCAGCAGCCTTCCAAGCCCTAAAAATCCCCGTCGACAAGGTGTCTGTGGACCACGGTCCAAAGCCGTCTCTGAGGGTCATTCCCACCTTCCTCACTGATTGTGCAGGATGCTGTTGCAGGGACACCATTTTTCCATCCCGTACTGGGGCAGCCAGCCATTGAGTTTCAGCCCTTTAGATGGAGCTCCCTCCCTGCCAGAACACTCTGGACAGCCAGCCAGCCCCTTTTTCTTTGGTCCCTGGGTTAGGAGAGACAGGGCCACAGGGCGAGAGAGAAGACGTTTTCTCTTCCAGGCAAGAGCTGTCCCCTCCTTCTTGGTCCTCCCTTTTTGTCTTCTCCATTTTTATTACTTTGCTGTGGTCACCAGCAAAGCAGAAGGTGATTGATTGCCACTCATCACTGTCATGGTGGTGTCACACTGCCTTTCCTCTAGAGGACACCAGTCCTTTTCCACAGGGTCCTACCCTCAGGCTCTTCTTCCCTGGGAGTTCAAACCCCTGCCTCCTGTCCAGCGGCATCTTGGTGAGGAGCAATAGAGCTTGACCCGTGTTTAGTGGTTTGGAGCACCTGTTCAGTAGGACAGCCACCACCTTCAGAGTCCTGGGAGGGGCAGGGATATAGCTTCCTTGCCTTTAGTCACTTTAATGCTTTAGCTGGCTTAGCACAAGGGTTGGGCACAGCAGGTCCCAGCAGCAGAGGTATCGCTCCAGCTGTGCTTAGGAGACCAGCCTTGGCCTGATGTCTGTGCCTTATCAGTTCATTCACCTGCCCTTGCAGTCTCCAGGGACGAGAGCATCCTCTTCTCTAAGACTTCCCTAAATCACCAGGACACTGTTAGGAAGTCAGGGGTAGCCTGTTCTCAGTCCAGGTACATGCCATCCTCCCCTTTCATTATTCAGGCCCAAATGTCTTATAATGTCCAGCAACTGCCTACTGGAGGACTCAGGTGGGTGGACTGACCTCGCTCCTGGGCAACCCCAAACCTCCGGCCCCAAAGGTCATTTCCAATGGTGTGGGTTCATTCAAATACTAGTGCTACCACTTGCCCAAGCTAATGAGTGTCTGGGGGAAACCAACAAAAATGTAGAGCGCCATACAGCACACGGCAATGCTATATACACTGACTGGAAGGCGGCACGTAGCAATGCTATACACACTGAACGGAAGGTGTCACACGGCAATACTATACACATTGAGTGGAAGGCGGCACACAGCAATACTATACACACCGAAGGGAAGGCGGCACATGGCAATGCTATACACACTGAGGGGAAGGCG
>NW_012115155.1:9852518-9861452 GCF_000951035.1 Colobus angolensis palliatus | reverse complement strand
CGGAAGGCGGCACACAGCAGTGCTATGCACACTGAGTGGAACAGCACACAGCAATACTATACACACTGAGTGGAAGGCAGCACACGGCAATGCTATACACACTGAGGGGAAGGCTTCCAAATTTCGAGTCCCAACCACTTGGGACTGTCCAGGATCCTTTTGCCAATTGATTGTCCTACTGGCTGGGTGGACCCCATATCAATTTCTTAACCGTTTCCAAAATCCTCTCCTTTACCAACATTTGTAGTGAGTTCAAGGGATTTCAGGACTGGCTGGGCACAGTGACTTATGCCTGTAATCCCAGTACTTTGGGAGGACAAGGCAGGAGGATCACTTGAGGTCAGGAGTTCAAGACCAGCCTGGCCAACATGGTAAACCCGTCTCTACCAAAAATACAAAAATTAGCCAGGTGTGGTGGTACATACCTGTAATCCCAGTTAGTCGGGAGGCTGAGGCAGGAGAACTGCTTGAATCCGGGAAGTGGAGGTTGCAGCGAGCCAATATCATGCCACGGCACTCCAGCCTAGGCAACAGAGTGAGACTCTGTCTCAGAAACAACAGGGGGATTTCAGGACTGACCAAGAAAAAAAGATCTGACCATTACTTAGCAATAGCACACGATGAGCTTGATTTGGCAACACTTTGACAGGGTGGCATGTGAAGGAAGTCCCTGATGGGCCAAGGCTGTCCAGAGGCTACAGCCACGCAGAAGTGCGGGAGGGTAGGGTGCTCAAGGAGGAGGGCACTGCCAGGGGCTTATGTGTCAGATGACGCTACTCAGCAGCACGTTGTATCTGGATCTGATTTCTGAAGGGCAGCTGTGGCTTGGAGTCTTGTACTACCAGGTTTATTTTGTCTGTGGCTGGCAGATGGGTGCAGTTTCATGGGGCATGCAAAGCAGACAGGCTCTAAATGGCTAAAAATAAGTTTCTGTGGGCTATGTTTGAAGCTACTGGATGGGTCACACTTTGAGTTTGGTGCCTGTGGATTTTTGAAATCTGCCCTGAAGAAGTAAACAATAGAGGGACAACACAGAGAAGCTGTCTGGCTCCTGAATACAGCACTGCCTGATCAGAAAACAGAGGACACAAATTAACAATATCAGGAGGCCGGGCGCAGTGGCTCATGCCTGCACCCCAGCTCTGTGGGAGGCTGAGGCGGGCGGATCACGAGGTCAAGAGATCATGACCATCCTGGTCAACATGGTAAAACCCCGTTTCTACTAAAAATACAAAAATTAGCTGGGCATGGTGGCGTATGCCTGTAATACACTTTGGGAGGCCAAGGTGGCTAGATCACGAGGTCAAGAGATGGAGATCATCCTGGCCAACATGGTGAAACCCTGTCTCTACTAAAAATACAAAAATCAGTTGTATGTGGTGGCAGGCACCTGTAGTCCCAGCTACTCAAGAGGCTGAGGCAGGAGAATCACTTGAATCCAGGAGGCAGAGGTTGCAGTGAGCTGAGATTGCACCACTGCACTCCAGCCTGGGTGACAGAGCGAGACTCCATCTCAAAACAAAACAGAACAAAACAATATCAGGAATAAGAGAAGGAATGTCACTATTTTGTAGACATTAGAAGGACAAAAAATATTATGAACAACTTTATGCCAATAAATTTGACAACCTAAACAAATTCCTTATGAAACACAAACTACTAAAGCTAACTCAAGAAGAAATAGCCTGAATATGCCTATATGTATTTTTAAAAACTGAATTTGTAGCTAAAAACCTTCCCACAAAGAAAACTACAAACCAAGATGTCTTTACTAGAGAATTCTAACCATTTAAGGAAGTCATATGGTTTGGAAATGAGGAATAAACCAGTCTTTATTCACAAACAACATGATTATGTAGAAAATTTCATGGAACCTGCAGAAGAATTCTTAGAACTAATAAGTTAGTTTAGCATCATTGCAGGATACAATGTCAATAGCAAAATTCAGTCATATGTCTGTGAACTAGCAACAAGCAATTGGAAATTAAATGTTTAAAAAATAGCATCTCAGCAAGGAGAGAGGCTGAAGAAAAAGTTTTAAATATATAAAATGCATCAAAATTTTGAAATGTTTATGAATAACTTTGGCAAAAGATGTGTAAGTCCTGTGCATTGAAAGATACAGTTACTGTGAGAAATTGAAGACCTAAATCAATTGAGAGGTATGCTATGTTCGTGTTTCAGAAGAGTCAATATTGCTAAGATATCATTTCTCCCAAATTGATCTATAAATTTACTGTAATACCAATCAAAGTACTAGCAGGGTTTTTTTGTAAAATTTGATAAGCTGATTCTAAAATGTATATGGAAATGCAAAAAAATCTAGACTAGCCAAGATAACTTTGAAAAATAAGTTTAAAAGCTGGATGAATTACGTCATTTAAAGATTTATAAAGCTTCAGCAGTGAAAACAATGTGACATTGGCAGAGAGACAAAGAAATCAGTGGAGCAGATTATCAATGGAACAGATAGTGTGTCCAGATAAGACTCATGTACATATGACTTTTGCTAGACATGCCAAGGCAATTCAATGAGGAAAGGATAATATTCACAAGAAATCTTTACAACTGGTTATGTAAAAAATTAAACCTCTGACCTTAGCTCACACCACACACAAAGAAAGAAATGGATCACAGACCTAAATGTTAGCACTAAAACCATGACACTACTAGGAGAAAATCTTCGTGACTTTGAATTTGACAGGGGTTTTTAAGTATGACACAAAAAAACCTACAAAGGAAAAAATCAATAAATTGGACTTCTTCAAAATTAAAACCTTTCATTCTTCAAAAGACACTGTTTTCAGTTGGCATGTAAGGAGCTTAGCAGTCATCACCCCCAACCTCACAGCAAGAAAAATGCTGAAGAGACTGAAAATCAACTTTTCTTGATCCACCAGAGATTTGAGGCCACGGGGCAAACTGCTGCCCTCAAAATGGAGAGACAGAGAAGCACATACAGAGAACCAGAACTTACTGGAGCAGAAGCCTCGGAGTAGAAAACTCCACAGGAACCAGTACCGGAGTAGAGAAACCTAGAACTTAGTCGATGATTTGCTGGGCGCTCTATGAGAGAGTTAAAAATACCAGCAGAGCCAGTCTTACGGGGTCCCACTCAGTTTTTTGTTTTGTTTTGCTTTACCAAGCTGTCACAGTAAAGATCAGAGAAAAATTCCCTGGTGCTTATGGTAGAGCAAAACAAAAGGTAACCCAGAGCATTCTCTTCTTAACAAGGTCTGTCCTCAGGAGAAACTGTTTTACCAGGGCCTGACATGTGGGAAGAGAAATACCCAACTCCAGCCTCCTCTAGGCTTCCTGCCCACCTCCAGCGGGGAAAGACAAATGAGAAGCACTTGTGCTGGTCACAGCCCCAGCAGAGGTTCATTAAAAGACCGAGACCTATAGAATGCTTCCCCTCCACGCCTCACTACCACATCGACAGGGCTCCTGTAATAACGAGAGTACAACTGAACTGCACATCTCAGACCTGAGTTATGAAGAAGACTCTAGGGAAACCCAAAGACAACAGGGAAGCTGCAGACAAGAACAAGAAAGTAAATGTTATCCTCTGACTCCTACAGCTGGAGCAAACTGTAAACACAGCCGAACTCCAAGCCAGATAGAAAGTGAATGTTATCCTCTGACACCCACAGCTACAGCCAACGGTAAACACAGCCCAACTCCAAGCCAGATAGCCAAAGTGAATGTTATCCTCTGACACCCACAGCTACAGCCAGTGGTAAACACAGCCCAGCTCCAAGCCAGATAGCCAAAGTGAATGTTACCCTATGACTCCTACATCTACAACCAACGGTAAACACAGCCCCTCTGACTCCTACAGCTAGAGCCAATGGTAAACACAGCCTCTCTGACACCTACAGCTAGAGCCAACGGTAAACACAGCCCCTCTGACACCTACAGCTAGAGCCAACGGTAAACACAGGCCAACTCCAAGCCAGAAAGAATTCTGTATTCACCAAATTATCCTTCAAAAGTGAAGGAGATACTGGAAATACAATCAAGTTTGTTTTTTTTTTTTTTAAGTGAAGGGGAAGTAAAGTGCAGAAAGCCTCACAAAAGGCTTGTTTACCTCAGTTTCTTTTGCCCAACACATCATGTTTTATATATACTACGAGACAAACACACTTTGAACAGACAGAACAAACATCAGAATAAGACTCAGAGATGGCAGAGACGCTTGAATTATGAGAAAATTTAAAATAATTGATTAATATGCTAAGGACTCTAATAAGAAAAGTGGCTAACATGCAAGAACAGAGAAGTAATGTTAGTAGAGAGATGGAAACACCTAAGAAAGAATCAAACAGGCCAGATGCAGGGGCTCACGTCTGTAATCCCAGCACTTTAGGAGGCTGAGGAGGATCGCTTGAGCTCAGGAGTTCGAGACCAGTCTGGGCTACATAGTGAGACCTTGTCTATAAAAAAGAAAGCAGGAAAGAAGCAAAACAGAATGCTAGAAATAAAAATAAATAAAACACTATAACTGAACTGAAGAATGCTTTTAGTGGAGTCATCAATACATGGGACATAGCCAAGGAATGAATCAGTGAGCTTCAAGGAATGTCAATAGAAACTCCCAAAACTGAAATGCAGAGAGAAAGAAATAATGGAGGTGGAGGATGCAATGAGCTGAGATCACACCACTGCACTCCAGCCTGGGCGATAGAGAGAGAGGCCATCTAAAAAAAAATGTGTGTGTGTATATATATATATACACACACACATACACACACACATTTATATATATACATACATATATATGCAAATTAAATCCAACAGTGCATAATGCATAATGGCAATTATATACCACAACCAAATAGGATTGATTCCAGATATGCAAGTCTGGTTCAACATTTGAAAATCAATTAATCCATTATATCAACAGGAACAGGCTAAAGAAGAAAACCCACATGATCATGTCAATAAATGCAGAAGAAGCATTTGACAAAATCCAACACCCATGTATAATAGAAACTCTCAGAGAACTAGGTATAGTTCTCTGAGCTTCAATTTGAATAAAGAACATCTACAAAAACCCTACAGTGAACATCATACTTAATTGTGAGATACTAGATATTTTCCCACCAAGATCAGGAACAAGGTAAGGATGACCTTTCTCAGAACTACTATTCGGAATTGCACTGGAAGTGCTAGTTAATACACTAAGACGAGAAAAGGAAATGAAAGGCATACAGATTGAGAAGGAAGAGCTAAAACTGTTTTTGTTCACAGGTAATGTGATTGTCTACGTAGAAAATCCCGAAGAATTAAAAACAAAAACCTCCTGGAATGAATAAGTTATTATAGTCAGCTTGCAATCTTGCATTGCAATTTTCATTTTCATTTAGTTGAAATAAGTGATTATAGCAAGGTTGCATATTACTCACAAGGTTAATATGCAAAAGTCAATTGCTTTTTTTTTTTTCAGAGATGGAGTCTCGCTCTGCCACGCAGTCTGGAGTGCAGTGGTGCGATCTTGGCTCACTGCAAGCTCCGCCTCCCGGGTTTACGCCATTCTCCTGCCTCAGCCTCCCGAGTAGCTGGGACTACAGCCGCCACCATGCCCGGCTAATTTTTTTGTATTTTTAGTAGAGACGGGGTTTCACTGTGTTAGCCAGGATGGTCTCGATCTCCTGACCTCGTGATCCGCCTGCCTCGGCCTCCCAAAGTGCTGGGATTACAGGCATGAGCCACTGCACCCGGCCGTCAATTGCTTTCTTATGTACCAACAATAAACAAGTCAAATTTGAAATAAAACATAGGCCAGGCACAGTGGCTCACACCTGTAATCCCAGCACTTTGGGAGGCTGAGACAGACAGATAACCTGAGGTTGGGAGTTCGAGACCAGCCTGACCAACATGGAGAAACCCCATCTCTACTAAAAATACAAAATTAGCCGGGCGTGGTGGCACATGCCTGTAATCCCAGCTACCGGGGAGGCTGAGGCAGGAGAATTGCTTGAACCCAGGAGGTGGAGATAGCGGTGAGCTGAGATTGAGCCATTGCATTCCAGCCTGGGCAACAAGAGCAAAACTCCATCTCAAAAAGAAAAAAATAAAATAAAAACATAATAGCGTTACATTAGCACCCCCCAAAATGAAATACTTAGGTATACATCGAACAAAATAAGTAAAAGATCTATATGAGGAAAATGACAACACTTTAATGAAAGATATCAAAGATCTAAATAAATGGGGAGATATCCATCCCATCACAGAGATCTTGACTCAGTGTTGTCAAAACGTTTCTTCTGCAATTTGATTGGTTCGATGTAACCCCAAAATCCCAGCAAGTTATTTTATAGATATTGGAAAACTGATTCTAAAGTTTAGTTTTTATTTTTTAAGACAGAGCCTTATTTATAAAGTCACCCAGGCTGGAGTGCAGTGGGGCGAGTTCGGCTCACTGCAACCTCTGCCTTCCAGGTTCAAGCCATTCTCCGGCTTCAGCCTCCTGAGTAGCTGGAATTACAGGTGCACACCACCACACCTGGCTTTTTGTATTTTTGGTAGAGACGAGTTTTGCTGTATTGGCCATGCTGGTCTCGAACTCTAGCCTCAAGTGATCAGCCCATTTCAGCCTCCCAAGGTGCTGGGATTACAGGCATGAGCCACTACGTCCAGCAATTCTAAAGTTTATATGAAAAGGCAAAGGCGCCAGGATAGCCAACACAATATTGAAGGAAAAGAACAAATTGAAGAACTGATACTGACGTCAAGCCTTACTATAAAGCTACAGTAATTAAAACAGTGTGGTATTTGTGAAAGAACTGATAAATGGATCAATGGAACAGAAAAGAGAGCCCAGAAATAGACCCACACAAATAAAGTTTGCTGATCTTTGTCAAAGGAGCAAAAGCAGTTCAATGGAGAAAGGATCGTCTTTTCAACAAATGGTGCTAGAACCGCTGGATATCCACATGCAAAAATGAATCCATGCTGGGTGTGATGGCTCACACCTGTAATCTCAGCACTTCAGGAGGCCGAGGAGGGCGGATTGCTTGAGTTCACAAGTTCAAAAGCAGCCTGGGCAACATGCCAGAACCCCTTCTCTACAAAAATTACAAAAATTAGCTGGGCATAGTGGTATGCACCTGTAGTCCCAACTATTCAGGAGGCTGAGGTGGGAGGAAGGCTTGAGCCCAGAGGTTGCAGTGAGCTGAGAGCACACCACTCCACTCCACTCTAGCCTGGGGGACAGAGCCAGACCTTGTCTCAAAAAAAAGAAAAAAAAAAAAATCCATACACAGACCTTATACCTGTTATAAAAATTAACTCAAAATGGATCATAGACCTAAAGGAACAATGCAAAACTATAACTTCTAGAAAATATAGCAGAAAATCTAGATGACTTTGGATTTGGGAGTGACTTTTTAGATACAACACCAAAGGCACAATCTATGGAAGAAAATATTGATGAGCTGGACTTCATTAAAATTAAAAACACATGCTCTGCAAAAGATACTGTTTGAAAAATGAAAAGACATGCCATAGACTGGGAGAAAATCTTTGCAAAATACCTATATATTTGGATGGGCATCCAAAACATATAGATACACAAAATCTTTTTTTTTTTTTTTTTTTTTGAGATGGAGTCTCACTCTGTCGCCCAGGCTGGAGTGCAGTGGCCGGATCTCAGCTCACTGCAAGCTCCACCTCCTGGGTTCACGCCATTCTCCTGCCTCAGCCTCCCAATTAGCTGGGACTACAGGCGCCCGCCACCTCGCCTGGCTAATTTTTTGTATTTTTTAGTAGAGACGGGGTTTCACTGTGTTAACCAGGATGGTCTCAATCTCCTAACCTCATGATCCGCCCGCCTCGGCCTCCCAGAGTGCTGGGATTACAGGCGTGAGCCACCGCGCCCGGCTGATACACAAAATCTTACAACTCAACAGTAAGAAAACATACAATCCAAAATTTAAAATAGGCAAAATATCTGAACAGACATCTCATCGAACAAGATATACAGATGGCAAATAAACATATGAAAAGATATCCAACATCAGATGTCACTAGGAAATTACAAATTAAAACAATGAGATGCCATGAACACCTATTAGAATGACAAAAATCTAAAACACCGACCACATCAAATTTGGGCAAGGATGGGGAGCAACACGATCTCTCATTCATTGCTTGTGGGATGCAAAATAGAACACAGCCACTTTGGAAGGTAGTTTCTTACCAAAGTAAACATAGGCCAGGCGTGGTGGCTCCCACCTTTAATCCCAGTGCTTTGGGAGGCTGAGGCAGGAGGATCACTTGATCTAGGAGTTCAAGACCCTCCTGGTAGCATAACAAAACCCCATCTTTACAAAAACAAAAGAACTACACATGCTTTTACCATAAAATGTGGCAATCATATTCCTTGGTTTGTATCCAAATGAGTTGAAAACTTGTGTTAATATAAGAACCTGCACCCACACAGATATTTAGAGTAGCTTTATTCATATTGCCACAAGTTGCGCGCAACTAAGATGTCTTTCAGTAGCTGAATAAATAAACTGGGGTACATCAAAACAATGGAATTTTATTCCGCAATAAAAAGAAATGAGCTATCAAGCCACTAAAAAACATGAATGCTCATTGCCAAGTGAGAGAAGCCCATCTGAAAAGGCTAGCTATTGTGTGATTCCAACTACATGACATTCTGGAAAAGGCAAAACTATGGAGATAGTAAAAAGATCAGACCGGGCGCAATGGCTCATGCCTATAATCCCAGCACTTTGAGAGGCTGAGACGGTGGATCACAAGGTCGGGAGTTCAAGACCAGCCTGGCCAAAATGGTGAAACCCCATCTCTACTAAAAATACAAAACTGCCGGGCATGATGGTGGGCACCTGTAATCCCAGCTACTTGGGAAGCTGAGGCAGAGAATTGCTTGAACACAGAAAGCAGAGGTTGCAGTGAGTC
>NW_012115155.1:9849669-9851288 GCF_000951035.1 Colobus angolensis palliatus | reverse complement strand
TACTAGGGAGTTTTTAAACTAGAGCCTAATCTCCTTTAGTCTTGGATATTTGGGAAGCAAAGTCCTCCCCAGGAAGGGGGACTGTCTTGAACAAACTGCCAGTCTCCTTCTCAAGGCATTTGCCAAATTTGGAAGCAGCAGGGGACAGGGAACTAAGGAGCAGAGTTTAAAACTGCCAAAGGGAAGAATGACTCCTACATCTTTGGGATTAACAAGACAGACTTACCAGGCACTCAGGCTGTCCCATCAAGCCTTTGAAACCTGATATGGACTGATTATAACTAAAGCTGCAGCCCAGCTTCATCCCAGTTTTGTTGTTAATTAAACCTGAAAGAGCAGACTTTCCTGACAAGAAAATGATATAATATTTGGTTGCTACAGTTCCTTTATAAGTAGTCTTCTGCATACTGTAGAAATTACAAGACAGGCAAATAAAAAGGAAAATAGAACCAATAGTCAAGAGAAAAAAAGCCAGTAGACATAGACCCACAGATGATCCAAATATTGGATAAAATAATAACTGTAGCAATATATTAAAGAAGATAGAAGAAAAATGGGGAAAATAGGTGAAAAGATGGAGAATTTTTACAGAGAAATGGAATCTGTAGAGAGGAATCAAGTGGACATTCTAGAATTGAAAGGTTTAGCATCTGAAATTATTAACTGATCGGCTAAGTTTCACAGGGTTTGGACACACGAGAAGACAGAATTAATGAACTTGAAGAAAGATAATAGAAAATATTCAAATTATAGCATATAGAGAGCAAAAAGAGTAAAGGTAAGGAGGGATGGGATGGCCAAGTACAACCACTCACATGAAGTCCTCTGTCTTATGATTTTTTTACCACATGCATGTATAACTTTTTTTTAGCGTGTGTGTGTGCTGTGGCCTGCTAAAGGCTCCTGGGGCCTCAGGGTCCACACTCTGGCCCTCACACTTACTGTCCAGGGTGGTGGGACAGGTGCACAGGAAAGAACACTGGACACCAAGCCAGGGGACCCGGTTTTAGCCCTAGCTCTCCCACCAACTCGTGTGTGACCTGGGTTTTCTTGCCCAAATGAGGGACAATTGATGAATGTGAGGCCAATTGTGGGGTGAGGTGACACCCCCCAAAACAGCATAGCTTCTCTGGAGCCAGGCGGCCCAGAGCCCATGTTACAGCACACATACCTAATTCCAGAGAGCTCTTGTCCCTCCCTCGTCTACCACCCTGATAATAGACCCAGAACCCCATCTACAGCCAGCCATGAAGACCCTGCTGGCCCACGGCTCACCCCACTCAGCCGCAACCTCTGCCAGAACCAGCAGGGAGCCTGCCTTCCACCTCAGCTCTGCTAGACTCCTGCCAACTTCCTCGCTCCACTGAGATCTCTCCAGGCCCAATGTTAACTAAAGGGACCCCGCCTGGAGTCAGGCAGATTTGGGGGCACATCTCCATTCTGTCTGTACTTGCTGTGTACATCTCTGAGCCAGTTACACTGGGGGCTAAAATGGGAGGGCAAGAGCATGTATCTCTTAAGATCACTCAGAGGGCCCAGCATGGTGGCTCACACCGGTAATCCCAGCACTCTGGGAGGCCGAAGCAGGCAGATCACTTGAGGCCAGGAGTTCGAGACCA
>NW_012115155.1:9847529-9849384 GCF_000951035.1 Colobus angolensis palliatus | reverse complement strand
CACTAGAAAGATTATGGTGTGCTCCCCTCCCCCACATACATAATTTAAAATTAAAATAATAGCCACAGAATAAGTGCAATGAAGTCCATCAAAATTCCGACTTTTCCCATGATGCCTACTTTGACATCTTTTTTCTTGACAGATGGTTTTAAAACTCATTTTTTCAACTGTGCAGTGCTCTAAGTGTTTGCTTGCTCAGCCCTGAGGCAGGACTGCAGCCCTGTGGGCGGGGAGTCTCCTGAGTGGAGAGGCTGGGGGCTGCCCACCCCACTCATCTAATCTAGGCCAAGCTGTGTGGGGCCCCCAGCAGGGCAGGGCCTAGCCCAAAACCTACCTGGGGAACCTGTTGGGGAACAAGGCTGAGGTTGGCTAATGATTGACCCACCCCAAATATTGACAGAGCCTAGGTCCTGCCACTGCCCAACCATGCGCCAGTCTTCTCCCCGACCTGCCACCTGGCTCCATGTCCCATGGGACACCGCAGGGACTTTGGAGCCTGCTACATTCCTACCCAGACTCCTCCAATAGCAGTGATGTAGGGAGCCCGCCAGAGGCTCTTTTCCCTTCATCATAATGGAGTCCGCAGTTCCTCCCTCGGTTGCTCTGTGAAGCCCCCGGTCACCGTGGGTCAGGTGCCTGGCGTGGGCCTGCAGTGAAGGTTCTCAATATGGCCTGGTGCCCCAGCCCTCCACCCACAGCCTCCCAGACATGGCCCTAGAGCTGGGTGCTGTCTCTTTCCTAGGACCTGGCTCCCTGCTCAGCCTCTCTTGGCCTCCCCTGAGGCTTAGCCTGCCTGTTCCTTCTACCACCTCAACGGTCTCCCCCAGCTTGCCCTGGTGCTTCTGGCCTTGTTTGGTCAGCAGTTTCTCATCTATCCTTCCCACAGCTCATCCCCTAGGCTAAGCTGGTGGGGGCTTCTCAGGGAACTGAACCCCCAGGCCTCGGCTCCAGCAGCCCCATCACAGGGCTCTCTGCACATTGCCGCCTTCCGCTGGAGAACTGAATTCTTCCACTCTCACCAATGGCTTTAGCCTGCACTGATCTCTCCCTTCTCCAAAGAGATTTAGCAATTGTGACCATCAGGTCCTGGGCTCTGCATAAAGGGCTCAAGAAGAAGGGGAGACAGGCATCTACCCAGGGCCAGTTCCAGGCACCAGGCCTTGCAGGAGTTGGCCTTCCTTTCATCCCTACAACCACTGGGCATAGAGGGGGGTGAGCCCAGTTCTTAAACAAGGAAAAGAAGGTGCAGGAAGGCCAGGCAGCAAGGCTGGGGGCATCAGCCGGGGAAGGGCCACTGAGCCCAGGGCCTGGGTACCTTCTCTGCAGCCAGGCTGCCATCTGACATCAGCTCTCAAATGTTGCGGTAATAAGAGATCACTTCAGCCCACTGAGTCTTAAATTTCTTTTCAAGTCCTTTTATTTTTGTCAATGGAAAGGCACTGTCAAAGCAAGTTTGTAGGAAGCTTCTCTCGTACAATTTGTGTGTCCCTGGACCTTGTCTGACCCACGCGCCTGTCTGGGCTCAGCTCTGGGCCCAGACGTGGCACTCGATAGATACGGTCAGTGGATAAGCGCTTCACCCAGCCTGTCTTCGACGCTGCCCACCTCCTTTGTGACACACCCCCACGCACGCCAGACCTGCAGCCTCCCGAAAGACTCTCCCTCATCTGCCTCCAGAAGGCCCAGCATGTGCCCCCTGGGGGAGGGCGTCTCCTCCTCGGCGGTGGCCTCAGCCGTGCACTCTGAAGATGGGTGTTGTCATGGACATACAGAGTGGAATCCTAGACATGGGAGACGCAAAAGGTGGAAGGGAAGGGGCGAGGGTTGAAAATCACCTATTTGGGTGCAGTGCTCA
>NW_012115155.1:9844148-9845539 GCF_000951035.1 Colobus angolensis palliatus | reverse complement strand
TACAGGCACACGCCACCACACCCAGCTAACCTTTGTATTGACCTTGTCTTAACTAATTACATCTTCAGCAACCCCATTTCCAAATAAGGTCACATTCTGAGTTTTTGGAGGTTGGGGTTTCAGCGTATGAATTTTGGGAGGACAAAATTCAACCCGTGACCCTTCATGATGGTTAATTTTATGTGTCATCTTGGCTAGGCCACAGTGTCCATATATTTGGTCAAACATCATTTCGAATGTTTTCTGGGCAGGTGTTTTTTTGGGTGAGAGTAACACTTCAACCAGTGGACCTTGAGTAAAGCAGGTCATCCTCCGTAATGCAGGTGGGCCGCATCCAATCCGTTGAAGGTCTTAATAAAGGCTGACTTTACCCAAGAAAGAAGGAATTCTGCCAGCACACTGCCCTCAGACTCGAACTGTGAGTGTTGCCTAAGTCTCCAGCCTGCAGGCCCACCCTGCAGATTTTAAACTTACCAGCCTTCACAATTATGTGAGCCGTTCCTTTGAAATAAATCTCTCTCTCTATCCAGTCAGTCTCACTTCCCTGGAGAACCCTGAATAACATGTATTTGCTTTTAACTTTTTGTTTCTGGATAAGAATATTTACTTATTTATTTTGAGACGGAGTTTTGTTCTTATTTCCCAGGCTGGAGGGCAATGGCGCAGTCTCAACTCACCACAACATCCACTCCCCGGGTTTCAGTGATCCTCCTGCCTCTGCCTCCCTAGTAGCTGGGATTACAGGCGCCCACCAGTATGCCCAGCTAAGTTTTGTATTTTTAGTAGAGATGGAATTTCACCATGTTGGCCAGGTTAGTCTTGAACTCCTGACCTCAGGTGACCCACCCATCTTGGGCTCCCAAAGTGCTGGGATTACAGGCGTGAGACACTGCGCCCAGTCTGGATAAGTATATTTAATTTCCCTTCTGGTGTTGCTGTAGCTGTGAAACACAAATTAACATTCAATTCTTATAGTTCCTTAATTTATTTTATTGCCTGCTAATACGTTAATTCGTTTGCAAACATGGCATTTTTAAAGTTTTTCATCAGAAATTTCTACTTTTATTGCCTTTTAGCTAGAGGACATGTTCTGTATTATACTGATCCCTTGGAATTTATCGAGGCTTTCTTCATGGTCCAGTATAGTTTTGTAAATGTTCCTGGTGTGCTCAAAAAGAATCGCTCGGCCGGGCACAGTGGCTCACGCCTGTAATCCAAGTACTTTGGGAGGCTGAGGTGGGTGGATTACCTGAGGCTGGAATTCGAGACCAGCCTGACAAACATGACGAGACTCCATCTCTACTAAAAATACAAAAACTAGCCAGGCATGGTGGTGGGCACCTGTAGTCCCAGCTACTCAGGAGGCTGAGGCAGGAGAATCGCTTGAACCC
>NW_012115155.1:9840542-9842033 GCF_000951035.1 Colobus angolensis palliatus | reverse complement strand
GCCCGGCCTAATTTTTGTATTTTTATTAGACAGAGTTTCTTCATGTTGGCCAGGCTGGTCTCGAACTCCTGACCTCAGGGGATCCACCTGCCTCAGCCTTCCAAAGTGCTGGGATTATAGGTATGAGCCACTGCACCCGGCCTAAGTTCAATGCTGAGTTAATTTTTGTATGAGGTGAGAGATATAGGCTGAGGTTCACTTTTTTGCCTATTGAGGCCCCACTCTGCCAGCACCCTTTGTTGAATAGCCTCTCCTTCCTCCATTGAATTGCTTTTATATCTTTATTAAAAATCAAAAGGCTGTAGCTGTGTGGGTCTCACTCCAGAGTCTCCATTTCGCTCCATCTGTGTGTCTCTTCCTCCATTAGCACCATGTAGTCTTGATGACTGTACCTTTTCAACAAGCCATGAGGCTGGCTAAAGTGATTTCTCCTAAGTCTTTTTTCCAAAACATTCCAGTCATCTGAGGTCCTTTACACACATACACACACATATAGTACCTTGTTCATGTCCACAAAAAGACATACTGGGATTTTGATAGGAATGACATTACATCTGTAGATCAATTTTGGGAGAATGGACATTCCCGGCATTTTGTAAATTTTGTCACACAGCTCTGGTACATGTTTTGCTAAAAGTATATCGAAGTACTTTCTTTCCTTAAAGTGCCTGGGGTGGTGGTGTGCTTTTAACCTGGGTTTCCACATGTTCGTGTTCGTGTAGAGAAATGCAGTTGATGTCTCCGTGCTTCTCGCTTATTTTCATTCTCTCCTTTGCTTTCTGTTGGGCACATCCCGTTTTCTTCTGTTGGTTTAAAAGTTGTGTTTTTGTTCTTGTTTTGCTTGCCCTCAGGGCCATTTCCAGGACTTGAAATGTTTGTTTGCTTTTCTAATTTCCCCATTTTCCCCAGGCAGCAGGTCGGTGCCAGAGGTGTCTAGGCCATGCAGGGTCACTGTCCTGACAGCAGCCCACCCGGCAATCTTCAGCAGAGGCAAAGCCTTCCAGCCCTCTGTCATTCTCTCAGTCCGTCACCTCCACTGAGACTGTGGTGGGCACTGGCCCTGTGCCATTTGGCAGTTGCTGCCAGCCCCGGGTGCGGTTTGCTCCCATTTCCAGGCAGCACCACCTGTTCCTCCCCCAGGTCAGTAAGGAGGAGAATCCCGCAGGCCCCAGCTCGGGCAGGTCTCTTTTCTTGTGGCCACACACAGATAACTAACTCCGTGGGTCCTGGTGTCCCCTCTGGTCTGGCCGCAGCTGCTTTCTCAGATAACTGGCTTTATCCTCGTTGACTTGCAGAATCTTAGAACTAGAGTTTACCTGAGAAGAAAAGCCCTTAAAGACCATTTGGTCGGCCGGGCGCAGTGACTCAAGCCTGTAATCCCAGCACTTTGGGAGGCTGAGACGGGGGGATCACGAGGTCAGAAGATCGAGACCATCCTGGCTAACACGGTGAAACTCCGTCTCTACTAAAAAATACAAAAAACTAGCCGGG
>NW_012115155.1:9833715-9839482 GCF_000951035.1 Colobus angolensis palliatus | reverse complement strand
GTTCTCCAGAGACAGAACTAATCGGATGTGTATATAGATACAGATAGATGAGAAGGGGCTTACTAAGAATTTGGCTTCTGTGGTCATCGAGGCTGAGGCGTCCCATGGCAGACCTGCAAGCTGAGAAGGGAAGCCAGCCTGGCTCAATCTAGGTCTCAAGGCCTCAGAACCGGGGGAGCTGACGGCGGGATCCTCAGTACAGGGCTAATGGCCGGAGGATCTGGAGGGCCACTGATGTAAGTCTCAGAGTCCAAAGGCCTGAGAACCTGGAACTGATGTCCAAGGGCAGGAGAAGGGTGTCCCAGCTCCAGGAGAGACAGAGAATTCACCTGTCCTCTGCCTTTTTATTCCATCTGGGTCCCCAGCTGATTGGGTCGTGCCCGCCCACACTGAGGGCGGATCTTCCCCACACAGTCCACCCACTCAGTGACCCATCTCCTCCAGAACATCTCACAGACACACCCAGAAATCGTGCTTCGCCAGCCATCTGGGTATCTCTTCATCCGGTCAAATGGACACCTAAAATTAACCATCACACCCAGAGACAAGAAGAGACTTGCCTGAGGCCACACAGAGAGCTAGACCGATTTTGGACTTTCGATGAATTTTCTCAGCTTTATCTCACCACCGTTCATTTTCATCAGGTACTTCATGATTTCAAATCAGAGCATCCTCGACTTATTTCTTTCTCATCCAATTAGGCCCATGAGGCCAGGTTAAGCCAGAGCCTCTTTCTTAACTGCTGTTCATGATGGTGTAACATTGTTCTGAAACAGCTTCCCCCCGCGACACTGTGAGCTCATTCTGAGCTGAACCAACACTTCCTGGGTCTCTGGCTGCTTCCCCACAGAGCTAATGGTGGCCTCCACACCGAGCAAAACCGCTGTCCTCCAGGACAGTGGAGAACAGAAAAAAGCACCTGGGTTTTGGAGTCAGACCTAGATTTAAATCCTGGCTCCACCATGCAAACCTTTCAGACCCCTCAGTTTCCTCCTCTGTGATAATGAGCTAAACGTATCTACCTCATAGCTGGGCTTGCTGGAAAGCTGGTCAAGCCTCACCTTCAGCATCCCCGGCTTGCACAGGCTCTTCCCAAAGCCCTGTGAAAGGCTCTAGTGGCTTTGTGACTGTGTTTTTTATTCTTTTTCATAAACAGAGTATTCCCCCCAACACACACAGCTTTAGACCCTGCCAGACTTGGATCTGCTCCTCCCCACCCCACAGAGTTGCTCTGGGAGTTAAGATTCTATTTATAAGGCATGTGACATACAATAGGTGCTCAATAAATGGTACTTCCCTCCAGAAGCGCCCAGAAGAGGGATGGAAGGACAGAGAACAGCAGGCGCTATGCTTGTTACATGACCCTTTAATGTCCCATCCATCGCCACGCAAAAGCCCAGCCCCGCAGGGAGGGTCGCTAAGGTGCCCAGCCCTTCGCGGGGGCTTCCTTGTCTCTGATGTGCCCGTGGATCCAGTCGAGGTAGCGGCTGACTTTGGTGTAAACGCCGTAGTTGTGAAGGAGCCCACAGCCCTCACCCCAGCTCACCAGGCCCACCAGGAACCAGGTGCCATGGAAGGAGGCGACCATGGGCCCCCCGCTGTCGCCCTCGCAGGCGTCCTGCCGGTCCCCGAGGATGCCCGCACACAGCATGTTCTCAGACACCATGTTGCTCATGACCTCGCTGCACTCATTGCGCGGGACCACGGGAATCTTGATGAAGTTGAGGACGAAGGTGCGGTTTCTCCTGGCCTCCTTCTCTCGGCTGCTGTGGTAGCCCCAGCCGGTCACGAGGGTCTCCTGGCCGGCCTGAGTGAGCTTGCGCTCTGCAAGGCCGCTGTCCGGGAGACAGATGGGCACGATGGTCTGCGAGAGGGTGGCGGGCTGGGCCAGGCGCAGCAGCGCGATGTCATTGTCGGTGGTGCTCTTGGTGTAGTTGGGGTGGATGAAGACCTCCTCGATGTCCAGGTCCAGCTCCCACTTCTCCCAGCGCCGCAGGTCATACTCTCCTGCAGGGCAGAGGGCCCAGTCAGAACGGGCTGCGGGGAACCTCTCCCCAGCGGCACTTTCCCAAGGCCCACCCACTGCTGTGCCCATGCAGGCCTGGGCAGAGGGCCTGAAGAAGGTCCACCCGGAGACTCTGCACCCACACGTCCCAGGTGCTGTCGGGGAGCCACCTGTCTATGCCATGGATCCCTATCAACGGTGACTTTTCCTGCCAGAAGGAGTAGCCAAAGGCTGTCAATCCCAAAGTGGCAGGATGCTGGTCCATTTTCGGGAGTCATGGAGCCGTGAGACCAGAGAAGGAATGGGCAGCAGGGAAGCCCGAGGCCCCTGGAAATTGCGGACACAGACCAGAGCCACAAAGGAACGTGGAGCAAAGGTAGCTGGAGAGACCCCAGGGGCAGTGAGACCCAGAGAGAAGGACCCCCAGAACACGGCACTGCCAGGGAGGACAGGACCGGGTCCCACCTGGGAGAGAAGGTCCCCTCAGTCCAGACCGATGGCTCCTGGGGAAGAGCACCTGGGAATGCTAAGCCAAGCCCCACGGGGGGCCACTGGCCATAGATTATGCTGTAGGAAATGTGAATTTGGTCTTTCTCAATATGCTTTTTCTTCTTTTTGGCATAAAGGGTTGAGCCAGACCCTCCCCCCCGAAGAAATTGCCATAGATCAGGGCCAATGCATAGGTGCCCCCAGCCTGCTAGGGAAGCAGCCTGTGGCTTTGGCAGATGCTAGGCACCAGAGAACCCCCTACTGCAAAATACCAGGTGTCACAGCGGTGGGCAGGGTGGGGGCACCTAGGCCTCTTCCCCCAAACACCTTCTGTGGAGCTCAAGAAGCCTCTTGCTTAAGCACCTGGGGAGCGGGGTCCCCCAGATCTGAACAGCCTGCCTGGTCCCCATACCCAGGCCTCTGGCAGCCCCCTCCTGCCTGGCTCCAGCCCATACCAAGCCTGACAAGGAGCTTCTTGGACTCCTCCATGCAGTGGGCCGCTGTCAGCACCCAGGAGGGGTGGATGAGCACTGCCCCGCAGGCCAGCTTCTTCTTTGAGTCCAGCAGGACCACCTGGAATGGGGTGGGATGATGACGTCACAGGGCTGCCTCCTGACAGCCTCCAGTCCAGGGCACCTGGATCTCATATGCACTTTCCTGGGTTCCCTGGTCACATGGGCATAAGCTTAGGCCCTTTCTGGTATCTTCTATTTTTGCTCATTTTATAGAGTTAGCCTGTCCCAGGGTATCTTCCTGGCTGTTCCTGTACCATTCATACTGTTCCAGTCATCCTAAGCCACACCCAACATCGCCCAGCGAGCTCCTCTCATCCTTAGAGGCTTAGCCAGGCTGTGTGTCTTCCGGGAAGGCTTTGTGGCCCCCAGGTTGCCTGCATGTTTCCCTTGGGCCTCCCTCAGCCCCTGTCTTGAAGGGTCATCCTGGCTCTGGTCCCACCGGGCTGCCCGGTCTTTGGGGTCCTGACCCTCACAGAGTCTGAGTCCCCAGGGCCAATACCCCCATTTCTTGGTTTCCATCTCCTCGATGCCTGGCAGAGAGGGGAACCCAGTAAGTGTCAGTTCCCATGTGGATATGGAGGCTAGAGGTGTACTCAGGCCCAGCCCTTCCTCCTAGCCCTCTCCCATCAGCAGGGCTTCTGCCTAAAATGCCACCAGCACAGCAGTCTTTCCAGCTCCTTTTAGAAACGGTAACCCTCCCTCCTGCAGACCCCTCCATTTCCTCCCCTCACCCGCCCTGGCTGCTCCTCTCCCCTCAGGTTGCGTCCATCTTTCCCTGAAGCATCCCCCGCCTTTATCATCCCCTGCAAGGACTGCAGTGCTTCCCTCCCGGTCTCTGCACAGCTGCCAGGATGGGCTTAGTGACCCCGGACCCAGTGCGGGAGCAGCCAGTGCTGCCTCGCCTCCCACCTGCCAGGGGCTGTCTCCCCGCCTGGTCATCTTCCCGTCAACGAGCCGCGGATCTACTTGGTCTTCTTGGTCTTCTTGGTCTTCTGTGTCTCGTCGTTTCAGGTGACTTCGCTTCTTCTCTATCCGCCTCCATGGCCTCCCACAAGGGAACTTCACTGAGGCAGGCGGAGGCGGTGAGGGGCCTGTGAGGCACTCCTCCCGAGATTGCCCTCCTGTCTTGGTCCTCCTCCTGCCTGCAGGCCACTTTGCCACAGTGCAGGGTTCAAGGAACCAATGACACTTAGACCACTCCATTAATATTAGCTATAAGCCCCCTCCAGTCAGTCAGTCAGTCAGTCAACAAACAGTGCCACCGAATGGCAAGAGTCAGACCAGGCAGCATCACCCGCTGGCTGTGTGTCCTTACATAGGTCGTTAAACTTCTTGAAGGCTCATTGTACCCCAGGGCTGTTGGGGGTGATCCCTGAGATACAAACTACAAACCCCCTCCAGTCAGTCAGTCAGTCAGTCAGTCAAGAAACATTACCGCCCAATGGCAAGAGTCAGGCCAGGCAGCATCGCCCACTGACTGTGTCTCCTTACATAGGTGGTTAGAATTCTTGAAGGCTCATTGTACCCCAGGGCTGTGGGGGGTGGTCCCTGGGATTAGTAAGGCTTTATGCTGGGGATGCGGCCGAGCTCCTCACAGAGGAAAGGAATTACAGGGAGAAGGAGGTGAGCATTCTTGGAGAGCTCTTACAGTAGGCTTGGCATGTTTGTGAAGCCTCCCTGCCAAGAAGAAAGTGCATACACCATGGAGAACTGAGGGCTGGAAGGTAGGCCCAACTCTGCTCAAAATGGGCCTTGAATGCCAAGTCCAGATATCTAGACTTAAAGGGGCAATGGGACGCCCTCAGCAGGGGAGCTGCATAATGACAAGAGAGTGGAGAGGACACAACAGCAACACAATTCCAGAAGCTGACAGCAGATAGATGGATGCAGTAACTGACTTGACGGACTGGAAAGCAAAAATCTTAGCCCGTGATGGGCTGAGAGAACCACAGGAGGCTGTGGGGCTGCCAGGAAGGCAGTGCAGGTAGGAGGGCATGTTGAGAGTTTGTAAGAGAAATTGCGAGAGCCCTCCTCACTGGCTTGACTCCCCTCTCCCTGCCTGCAGAAGGGGAACCGGTAACTCTGACTAGGGACTCCAGGCCCCGCCTCAGGAAGGAGTGGTGCTCTTGGCTGACCACAGGGAGTCATGCAAATGCTCACAGCCTGCACAGGCGCCAGCTCCCCTGCCCCAACCTGCTCCGAGGGGCTGAACACCATGGGTGAGCATCCTCCATCCTTCAAGAGCTTGGAGGAGTCCTCTTGGAAAGCAGCCTAAAAGGAAAGCCCTCGGCCGGGCGCGGTGGCTCAAGCCTGTAATCCCAGCACTTTGGGAGGCCGAGACGGGCGGATCACGAGGTCAGGAGATCGAGACCATCCTGGCTAACACAGTGAAACCCCGTCTCTACTAAAAAACACAAAAATCTACCCGGGAGGCGGAGCTTGCAGTGAGCTGAGATCCAGCCACTGCACTCCAGCCCGGGCTACAGAGCGAGACTCCGTCTCAAAAAAGAAAAAAAAAAGGAAAGCCCTCACGATCTGGGGTTCTGCCAGTGACAGGGCCTTCCCAACACCTTGCAGGAAACCCACAGGCCAGCAGGCCCACCAGGCATTTCTTTGCAGCTTCCTGGAAATCTCTAATTATTTCAAAATAAAAAGTTAAAATTTTAAATCTTTTTTTTACTTTTTTAAAAAATAGAGACAGGGTCTCACTGTGTTGCCCAGGCTGGTCTCAAACTCCCAAGCTCAAGCAATCCTCCCA
>NW_012115155.1:9817737-9831595 GCF_000951035.1 Colobus angolensis palliatus | reverse complement strand
GCACCCCCTCTCCCCCTCACCGCGCTGGCAGAAGCGGCCCTCCCAGCCGCTGCGGCAGTCGCAGCTGAAGCTGCCGATGCCATCGATGCACGTGCCGTGCCCGCAGCACAGGCTGCTGCACGGGTGCTCCAAGGGCAAGACCAAGCACTGGTCACCGTCTGCGACACAAGGCGGGGTACGGGGTCAGCGGCCAGAGACCCCGAGTGGCGCCGGCGCCGGTAGTCCAGCCGGGGATCTAGAACGCACTCACCGACGTGCTTGGACCAGAAGGCCAGCTGCAGAGAGAGCGGGCAGCGTGAGGCGCCTGCAGCCGGTGTGCGGAGGGGGCGCGCCCGGGTGGGGCAGGGCAGCGGGTGAGCGGGCAGGGGAGGGGAGGGCTTCCAGACGAACAGGGATCGACGCCTGATGGTCGTCGGCCCGCTAGGAGCTGGTGCTCCCTGCCCCTCCCCCGCCCAGCCTCCATCCCACATCCCTGGAGCAACACCCTCTCCCCATGCAGCTGCAGCGCTGGTCTCACGACTGTCCGCTCCCACAGCAGCCTCTGCCACGCAAGGGACCCGAATCCCTCGCCAAGTCACTCGGCCTCCTTCCAGCCCCCTCACTCCCTCTGCCCGAGGGCTTTGGGGGACCCCTGAGCATCTCGCCTTTCCCTAAGCCAGTGTTCTTCAGAGCTGGGGGGATGGGGGCAGAGGGACTGCGTTCCTAACCAGGCACCAGGGTTGCTGCTGCGGCTGGTGCTGCTGGTCTGGGACCACCTACCCCACGCTGAGACCCAGAGCCTATGCCTGATTGCCTGCTCCATCAGGGAAGCTAGCCAAGGCCTGCTGGGGCTGAGAGACCATGGGTGAGGTGGGAGCACGGTGGGGACTTGATGTGATCAGATATGTGCCTGCAGAAAGTCACTGTGGTGTCTGCCAGGGAGGCCGTTGGGGAAAGAGGTGGTGGGGATGGAGGGGAGCAGATGGGGGTCCAATCAAGGAGGTGGAGGCTGAGGGCAAGAGGGTGCAGGCCAGAGGGTCTCCTGCCTTGAAAGCCTCCACTGGAAAGCCTCCCTGGATGCCTTGGAAGGGGGCCCAGGCCATGCACAATTTTCAGGTCCTAGTGGCTGAAGCGATCCCCAGGGACAGAGCGAGTCTGAGCCTTGTCTGGGGGAGCCAGCCCTGCTACCAAGCTCACCCTGCTACCTAGGACCACCTCCACGGGACTCTGGGGGCTCCAAAGGACTCTGACCCTTAGACAAATAGGACACAGACCCTGTCTTCCGACCCCCTGAGCAATCAGATTTTCTCCCTTTGATGTGAGGCACAGAGTGAGCGATTTTATGTGGACAGAAGTGAGTCTTGGTTACACACACCCTGATCAGCAGAGGCATGGGTGGAAGCAGGATGGCCTTTGGGTCCCCTCTTTGTGAGTCAGGAAAGGGAGGCAGTGGTACTCAGTGGTGGCCGGAGGGTGGACTGAACCATTTGCACTGTGGTTGGTGGGAGTCACCGCCTAGGGTTGCCCCACACTGTTTCCTGGAGCTTCTTCCTGAACTCTGTTTCTTGCGGTCACATGTGCCTGGCCAACACCGCAGGACCAGTATCCTCATCGCTCCACTCAGCCACGCCCACAACTCCCAAGAGGGCCTCAGCATTGAGTCCCCACCTGCTCCTCCCGGCCCCTGCTGGTCACCAGCTCACCCCTGAGCCTCATCCTCTGGACCCATGGTGGCCTTACTGTGTCATCCACATTTTGGAAAATTTCCTTGGCCTCCTCGAAGTCACAGATCTCCTCTATGCACTCCCGCTCCAGGCTGTTGGGACGGAGCTCCTCCAGGAAGGAGTTGGCGCGTTTGCGGATCCGCAGCACCTGGTGGGCACGCTCGCTGCTGGAGAACACTGAGTCTGGTTTTGGAGGGAGGGGGAGCTCACCTTGGTGGAGGGGCCTAAGAGGGGCTAGGGCCATGAGAAGGTCTGAGGAAGCAGAGCTGGGAGAGCCTGGGAAGGTCTTGTCTCCGCCCCACTCAAGACTCATTCTAATTCTAGGTCCTGGCTCTGCCCAGGGCTTCTCTGCTCTTTTCCTCCCCAGGAAGCAGATGGCAGTTGGAGGATGAAGCCTTGCTCTGAGATGGAGAGGCCTCCCTGTGAACCCCACCCCGACCTCTGTGTGACCTTGAGCCAGCGTCTTTACCTTTCTAAGGTTCAATTTACTCATCCAAAAACATGGGGATAAGACCGTCATGTAAAACATCCAATACAGTCCCTGGCCCAGAGAGAAGCACTCAAGCCCTGGCCACTGCTGTAAAGGCTGCCAACTTAAATCATCTCGCTGTTCCCTCAGTACACCATGTGCAGCCCCATCTTGACACATCCCCTCAGTCTTCCTCTCCTTCCCCGACCAAGTATTCCCCGTGCTCCTTCCCGTGGGCAGGGACACCTGGAGGATAGACAGATCTATCACCCAGGGAGGGTCCCCAAGTGTCCCCTGGGCTCCACGAAGTGTTTGTTTTGGGTGCAGGGCACAGTCAGGAGGGAAGGATCAAGTTGGGGGTGTGAGCAAGAGGGGATGGAGGGAAAGGTGTCACAGAGAAGGGTATGCCTGAGCTGAGGACACTTTGGGAAAGGGTGGGGGCGCGGGTCCCAGGCAGATAAGCAGCTCAATAAAGGCACGAATGAAACCAACAGCCTGGTGTGGCTCTAGGGGCCCGTGTGTCCTGCAGACCTCCCCAAGAATCATGGCCTCCTCCCGTTGGCTCTGGAGACCAGGAAAGGCGTTGGGGCAGGGCAGCCTTGAGGCCGGTGTGCATTTGCGTAGGAGAGGCTGGGCTGGACAGCGTGGGTGGTAGCCTGGGCCTGGGGTCTTCACAGTTGAGGGAGTGAGTGGGTGGAGAGGGAAGACCCACGGGACTCTGTGACCATCCCCGTGTGGAGGAGGGAGCTTTAGGAGGTCATCGCAGGGCTCCCTGCCATCACGTGTACCTGCCCTGGCAGCCCCCGTGTGGCACTCTGGCAGCTGGCCTACCTGGGACTTGTCAGTCGATTCCTGCCATTCCCATCTGCCCCTCACCTCACCCAGGGCTCAGAGAGATGGTGGAAGCCGTGAAGGCCTGGACAGATGCCCACCGGGGCCTTGTAGAGGCCACGAGGGTCCTGGGGTAGGGGTGGGGTGGCCTTACCGAGCGGAGCTGGTGTGCTGGAAATTCCCCAGGTGGCCACGAACAGCAGAAGGCTTGTGAGCCGCCACATTCCGGAGGCGCTGGCACCTGTCTGAGGAGGACTTCTGAGCTCCGGGCAGTGCCCACCCCCGCTGCTGCTCTGCCTGCACCCCCAGGTGGAAGCAGAATGAAAGGGCTGTCCCTGTGTGCTGGCTGTCAGGGCGGAAGCTGGGATTGAGGGTCCTTGTTCGTGAGACACATAGTCACCCTCAGAAGGCCTGGGCCGCCTGCTGTACGTGGGGCTGAGGTCACACTGCCTGCCTAGAAAGCAGCTCCAAAATGCGGTGGAGAGGGCGCCAGGATGTTTGTGCCCTCCTTGGGGACAGTGGGGTGGCTGCCTCTACCAGTCTGACGACAGGGCCGAGAATATTAGCTAACGTTGATTGGACACCCATGGTGTCCTTCAAACAACTTTTACAGGATTCAGAGGGCAGGCCATGAAGCCAGACTGCACGGTGCAATTTCTAGCTCCAGCACTTACTGGAGGGCAATGTTGGGCAAGATGCTTAACTGCTCCATGCCTCAGTTTCCTCATTTGTAAAATGGATGGAATAACGTGTTGTATTTCTGCCTTAAAGTGTGTTGTAAGAATTAAACAGGCTTTGCACATAGCTCATGCTCAGTAAACATGAGATATGACATCAGTTAAGGTTCACAACCACCCAAGAGGTAGCTATTAATGCTGTCAATCCCATTTCATAGAGGGGGAAACTGAGACTCGGAGGAGTTAAGTGGTTTATTAAAAATCCAACCCTCGCTGGCTTCCGTTGATTGCACAGGAAAGTCACCAACCCAGGGGATGGATCAGATTCTGTCCCTCATCCTCCAGGAATAGGGTCTCACACCGTCAGTACACTGCAGGCACCAGACTCGGAAGACTGAGGCCGGGTCCTGGGCATCCATGTTTACATCCGTGTGTTACTCTCAGAGCCAGGACTCAAGGCCAGGACTGTGTGGTTTTAGGCCTGGAACCTCAACCCCTGCCCCAAACCACCCAGTGCCTCACAAGGCCACAGAGATAGCCCTGGTGGCCAGAGAGCAAGGAGCCCTCCCCAGCGGATAGGCCACCTGGCCCTCTGCACACCCTGCCGGACCCTGCTCGCCATTCTGGCTGACTCCCTCTGAGGCTTCTGAGATTTGTTCAAATCCGACACCCCCAAAGGTGGAAGTGGGGCGGGGAGAATGGAGGGTCCTGGGCGGCAAACTGTCTGTCGGAATGGCCCTGGGTCCTGGAGACCCTCATCCTGGAAGGAGGGAGGCGCATGGCAAAGGGACTTGGGACTGTGGCTGCCAGGCCTGGCCTGTGGAGGCCCTTGTGTCCTTTTACCCCAAGCTCAGGCTTGTTGAACACCCTGGCTGGAGGATTCAGCCCTCATCACCACCTAGCTCTCTTCTCCCGGGGGGCAGCCCTCCCTCCACACCCCTCATAGACCTGCCTGGAGGGGGACTCACAGGGGCGGGTCGTGGAGATACCGCAAGTTCGCCGTCCTGCCACCATGACAGCCTGGAGTTTGAGTTAATCCATAACCACAAATATTTGCTTGGCCCTCAGCACTGAGGCCTCCCTCTCCGCAGACAAACAGTGGCACTAGCACTCCTGGTCCTAGCTCAGCACGGCTTGGTCTACCCGAAGCCCACCTCTGCCCACCAAGGATGCCGTCCAGCAGGGAGGGAGGTGAGGGCAAAACCCTTGACAGATGTGGTCTCATTTTAGCCCCATAGTGGCTGGCCGAGGGAGGAACGTTGTCCCTGTTTTTCAGATGGGGACATTTTTACCCAGAGATATTGTAGTTTGCCCAAGATCAGCACAACAGGTAATATTCCTATTTCATCAAATCTAAGATGCCATTAATTGTAGGAAGCACCTATTTATGTGCCACCATACAAGAAAAAAGACACTGTCCCAGTGACATGCCATCCCAATTTCTGATATGTAAAACCATGAGCAGATGCTCCTTTTAGGGTTCCCAGTGCATGGGTGCTGGGCACAGGGCTCCACCCTCACCTTCACCTCCCCTCCCCTCACACACACAACTGCACATAGCATCCCTCTAACCTCTATTTTTCAGGTAAGGACACTCAAGTCTTGTGTTACTCGCCCAGATTCACTGAGCTAGTAGTTGACAGATTTAATTTAAACCCGGTCTTGCTGCTTCCATTTGGCCCCTTTTTTGAACCAGTAAGAAAAACGAACGGGATTCCGGAAAGGCTGCAGCAATTTCCTGGCTGGGGTGCCAGAAGGGAGAAGGGCAGAAATAAAGGGTCCAGCTCAGCACCTTTGCCTTTGTCCTGCAGTCTATCAGCATTTACTAAGTGTCTTCCTGCTCCGAACCAGGCTGCACCAGAGATGCCCCCTTTCCTCCCTGCCCTACCTGTTCCTGGGAAGACTTGCCCACATTCCTCCTCCAAGTCTGCACCTCTAAACGGGGCATGTGACCCTGCCTCGCTGGCTTCCGTTGATTGCACAGGGAAGTCGTCAACCCAGGGAACGATCGGATTCTGTCCCCCATCCTCCAGGAGTAGGGTCTCACACCGTCAGTACACTGTAGGCACCAGACTCGGAAGATTGAGGCCAGATCCTGGGCATCTGTGTTTACGCTTAAAGCAGAGGAAGCTGATGAGAAGAAAGATGCAGGTGTGCAGAGGGAGGCTGAGGCCGGGTACACCTGGAGGGTCCCAGGGAGCAGCGGAAAGAGGCCCCTGCCTCCTTATGACTGGTGGCACTTCCTGGCTTCAGGTGCAGGAGGGTCCCCATGCCCTCCTAAAACCCTCTTCCTCCTGAAGTTTCTTCAAACTGGCTGGAACAGCTTGGGTTGATTGTAACCAGATGCCTCCTGCTGAGGCACCACACCATGCTGGGCTGTGGTGGTACCAGGCCCTCCTAGTAAAACTCTAACAAGCCAGGCCCACCTTGCAGGGCGCAGGGGCAGGTACACAAGGTAAATGCTTACAGAATTCAGAGGAGAGGGCAATCAGTTCAAACTGGCATAGCCAGGGGAGGCTGCCTGTAGGAGGTGACACTTCAGCTGGACATCAAAGAACAGACAGGAGGAAAGACCCCCCCCCCTTCCCGCCCTACCCCAGGTCGGGAGAGAATGGGGAGACACAGAGCACAAGCAGCTGGGAGGTGCTGGGAGGGGTGGAGGTGGAGAGGAGGTGGAGGTGGAGAGGAGGTGCAGGGTGAGGCAATGGATTTTGGAATTGAGACTATGAGAAGTGGAGAGCCAGGAGCTGTTTGTGACAGGCTGTGGTAGCTGCCTAGAGAAGCAGAGACAGGCTCCTGGGAACTCAGGCAGGAAGCATGAAGACCCCATACACAACCACACAAGGCACCAGCTTGTATGTCCCTGTTCTTGCTCCAGACGTCGCCCCCGCAAGTCCGCAGGGATCACTGCCGTCTGCTTTGCCTTCTAGGCGCAAGATGTTGTGGGTATTCTTTTGGCGCCGCTTCCCTTCCCCACCGACTTCTCGCCCTCCACTCCTCCCAACCCCAGCACAGGCAGCCGCTCCAGGGCCAGTCTGTGCAGGCTCCACACACTGATTCTGACCTGCATAATGGACTCTGCCGGGCACCCATGTCCAAACCAGCCCAGATGCCCAAAAAGCACTGGCACCGGTACGAGCCAGGACGGCTGCAGTGCTCCCAGGTGCCCAGTGCTGGAGGTTGGGGGTGCCACGGCTTGGGAGGCTGCCCAGTGGGCGGGAGGGTCCTCTGCAGAGCTCTGCACGCCTGTCGGCCGACGGGGACTCTGCACCGAGGGCTGCGTCACGGACTCCTCTTCGGCCTGCAGCGCAGGAAACCCCGTCACCTCCTCGAGGCAGGGACGGTCCTGCCGCCAGCCATTCCTGGGATCCCAATGGTCTCTGCAGTTACACCGGGTTCCAGCCGGCGGCGCCGCACCGCCCCGCTCCCGCGGAGGAGCCAGGTCAGCTTCACAGGCGCGGCCTCACCCGCTGGACTTGCCAGGTGTGAGCCGCCCCACGTGGGCCTGAACGCGGTCAGGTCCACCCGGGAAGCCAGAGCAGGACTTTGGGCAGCAAGCTTGCTGTGTTAGACAGCAGAGGGACATCTGTGGCTGAGGAATTCGCTGCATCGATGAAGACCCAAGCAAAGGAGTAAGAACCAAACGTAGGTGGGGCAAGGCCAGCCACAACTAATGGAGCAGGCGGTGTTCCAAAGACTTCAGCTCTGAAGTCAGGTTCACACGGCCTTAAACCTCCGCTAGCCTTTTTCTGACAGGGGGATTTAACTTCCCTGCGTCTCAATGTCCACATCTGTAAAATGGGGTCAGCGTCCATCTCAGGTGACTGTTACAAGGGTCACGTTAAATATTTTAATAATTTTTTAATTAAAAAAACTTCTTTGAGACAGGGTCACTCTGGCTCTGTCACCCAGGCTGGAGTGCAGTGGCGGGATCACAGCTCTCTGCAGCCTAGACTTCCTGGGCTCAAGCGATTCTTCTGTTTCAGCCTCCTCAGTAGCTGGGATCACAGGCCCGCGCTGCCACACCCAGCTAATTTTAAAAAAATTTTAGGAGACAGGAAGTCTTGCTGTGTTGCTCTAGAACTCCTGATCTCAAGTAATCCTCCCTCCTCAGCCTCCCAAAGTGCTGAGATTACAAGCGGGAGCCACTGTGCCTGGTCTTATTTTTAAGTATTTTATACAAAGCGGACATGGCCTGGGACTTAACAGTTGAGCACTCAACAATAATTTCCTCTCTCAGCTCCCCAAATATCCTGGAGAGAAAAGTCAGGTACCACACGAAGCTTTGTGGGGATCAAAGCCAGGTGATAACGGGCGTTGCCCTTCCCCCAGGCCTGGGAAGGTCAGGGAGGGGCCGACTAGGAGGGATAGGGGTCAAGGACAGCTGCTGCTGTGTGGAAGCTCAGACTGCACAGATCTGTTGTACCGATCAGGGCCGATCATTTAGTTAGCCGTAATCTGTACAACACTCCCCACCCCTTGTGTTTTGGTCCTGGCTCTGCGGATAGGTGCCAGAAACCCAAGTTGAGCTCCCTCTGCTGAATAGTGATGAGAGATGGGCTGGTGGTGAGGGCTGACTGGACTAAGGTTCCTTCTCACCCCATGCCACGCCCCTGTGTGGACACTGCCCATTCTCCACTCTCTCTGCAGGGACGCTGTGCTGCTCAGCCCACCCCAAGCAGGGCAGGGAGGGGAGACACTAGAGAGGCTCCCGGGAGCTCCTTGGTAAGAAGTGGCGTTGGATGGATGCAGTCCAATGTCTCTTTTTGTTGTTGTCAGGTTATTGTGGTATAATTTACATACAGGGAAACTCACACTTTAAAAATGTACAGTTCTGCTTGTTTTGACAAATGTGTGTTATAGTGCAGCCACCACCACATCAATATAGGACATTTTCATCACCCTCAGAAGTTCTGTGTTCCACCCCAACTCTTGGTAACCACTGATTGGATTTCATCTCTATAATCTGCATTTTCCAGAATAGCATATAAAGGGAATCCTACACAGCACATATCTTTTTTTTTTTTTTTTGAGTTGGAGTCTTGCTCTGTCGCCCAGGCTGGAGTGCGCTGGTGTGATCTTGGCTCACTGCAATCTCCACCTCCTGGGTTCAAGCGATTCTCTTGCCTCAGCCTCCTGAGTAGCTGGAATTACAGGCACATGCCACCACACCCCGCTAAACTTTTTGTATTTTTTAGTTTCACCATGTTGGCCAGGCTGGTCTTGAATTCCTGACCTCAAGTGATCCGCCCACCTCAGCCTCCCAAAGTGCTGGGATTATAGGCGTGAGCCACCGTGCCCAGCCAGTACATAGCTTTTTAAGACTGCCTTCTTTCACTCAGTATAAAACTTTTGAGATTCATTCAGTGTGGATGTCTATATCAGTACTTTATTTCTTTTTATTGCTGACTGGGCTCCATTATATAGATGTACCACAATCTGTTATCCATTTGCCAGTTCTTGGCGATCATTAGATGAAGCTGCTAGAACATTTATGTACAGGTCCTTGTATGGGCATATGTTTTCATTTCTCTTGGGTAATATCTAGGAGTGAGATTGCTGAGTCATATGGTGAGTACGTGTTTACTTTTGGGAAAAAAGAAAATAAAGTCAAACTTTTCCAGAGCGGTGGTGGCATTTTGCATTCCCACCAAGCAATGTCTGAGTGTTCCTGTTACTCTGCATCCTCACCAGCATTTGGTGTTGTCGGTTGTTTTTTAATTTTAATTTTTAGCCTTCTTAATAGATGTGTAGTGGTATCTCATTGTAGCTTTAATTTTCATTTCCCTCTTCTCTGATGATTTTGAGCATCTTTTCCTGCACTAATTTGCTATTTATATCTTCTTTGGTGAAGTGCCTGTTTAAATCTTTGGGCTGTTTTTTGTTTCTTTGTTTTTGAGGGTTTTTTAAATTGAGTTTTTAGAATTTGTATGTATCCTAGTAACAAGCCCTTTGTCAGCTAAGTATGTTGGAAAAATTTCCTCCCAGTCTGTGACTTGTCTTTTATACTTAACAGTGTCTTTTAATGAACAGATGTTTGTAATTTTGATGAAGCCCAATTATCAACATTTTCTTTTATGGTTCTTGTTTTTGTGTCCCACCAAAGAACACTGCCTCATTCAAGGTCACAAAGGCTTTCTCTTACGTTTTCTTCTAGAAGATTTATGGTTTTCACTCTTACATTTATATCTCTGACCCATTTTGAATTTGTTAATTTTAGTATATGGTGTGAGGTAGGGGCCAAGAATCATTCTTTAAAATATATGGAGATCTAGTTGTCACAGCCCCATTTCTTGCAATCACTATCCTTTCTCCCATTGAATTGCTTTGGTGCTCTGTTGAAATCAATTGACCATATATGCATACATCTACTTCTGGACTCTATTTTGTTCTGTTAATCTATCTTTCATTCTTATGCCAACATTATAATGTCTTAATTGCTATTACAAGATTCAAGTAAGTCATGAAATCGGCCGGGCGCGGTGGCTCAAGCCTGTAATCCCAGCACTTTGGGAGGCCGAGACGGGCGGATCACGAGGTCAGGAGATCGAGACCATCCTGGCTAACCCGTGAAACCCCGTCTCTACTAAAAATACAAAAACTAGCCAGACGAGGTGGCGGGCGCCTGTAGTCCCAGCTACTCTGGAGGCTGAGGCAGGAGAATGGCGTAAACCTGGGAGGCGGAGCTTGCAGTGAGCTGAGATCCGGCCACTGCACTCCAGTCCGGGTGACAGAGCGAGACTCCGCCTCAAAAAAAAAAAAGATTCAAGTAAGTCATGAAATCAAGTAGTGTAAGTCCTCCAACTTTGTTCTTATTTTTCAAAATTGTTTTGGCTATTCTATGTCCTTTCTACTTCTATATAAGTTTTAGAACCAATTTCTCAATTTCTAAAAAAAAATTCTTGGTGGAATTTTGATTTGGATTGAGTTGAATCTATAGAACAATTTAGGAATAAAAGACATCTTAATAGTGAGTGTTCTGATCTATTAGCATGGTATTTCTCTACATTTATTTACCTGTTTGTTAATTTCTCTCTCCAATGTTTAATTGTTTTCAGGTATAGGTCTTGAACATATTTTGTTAAATTTATCCCTACTTATTTCATGTTTAAAAATGTTATTGTAAGTGGCATTTTAAAAATTTGAACTTCTTTTTTTTTTTTTTGAGACGGTGTCTCGCTCTGTCACCCAGGCTGGAGTGCAGTGGCCGGATCTCAGCTCACTGCAAGCTCCGCCTCCCGGGTTTACACCATTCTCTCGCCTCAGCCTCCCGAGTAGCTGGGACTGCAGGCGCCCGCCACCTCGCCCGGCTAATTTTTTGTATTTTTTTAGTAGAGACGGGGTTTCACTGTGTTAGTCAGGATGGTCTCGATCTCCTGACCTCGTGATCCGCCCGTCTCGGCCTCCCAAAGTGCTGGGATTACAGGCTTGAGCCACCGCGCCTGGCAAAAATTTGAACTTCTAATTGTTTGTTGCTAGTATTTATAAATACAGTTGACTTTTTAAATTGAGACATTATTTCCTGATTCTATAAACATGATAAGATGATCAACTATCCCATTGGTCTGGGATTGTACCATTTTTAACACTAAAAGTCCTAAAGAAGAAGCCAAAAAGTTAAAAGTAAACTCTCCCTTGGGAAGAGAAAAGTTGAGGTTTTCAGTTATTGATACAAGAGATTAGGGGAAGGGTACAAAACCCACATGGCAACCCCAGAAACAGAGGCTGAAGGCAACATGGGTTTTAGTGCCAAATGGACGCATCACCTTCCTTAGTCTCTGTTGCTGAGGACGACAACCGTGATTTGCAGTACACCACAGAGGGTCATCCATTATTATGTCACTCCTTGTGATGTAACTTAAGCGCACTGTAATCTTGAACGTGACCATCCACTTTGCCTGTGGATTAATTGTTGTGCTTTGTATTGAGACACTGCTAGTTTAATTTTAGCATGGTGAATACTGGGGCCATGTTTTCTTAAGGATTCAGGTGATGAAAATGAGGAAATGGTGTTGCAATATCAATGCCAACGTGACCCAAATGGCCATGTTATTTTAATGACAGGTGGAGTGACACAGACAACTGGATGAGGGAGGTAAAGAATCAAAACAAGGGATACTGCACAACAAGCAGAGAGAATTTGGGGTTGGGCATGGTGGAAGAAGGGACTGTAGAGACTGCCTCACAAGTCCCCAGTGAGATAGGCAAGTATGTCCAAATTAACCAAAAAGATTTTTGTCTCCCCAAAAGATACCAATTGAAAATAGTGGCTGCTGAATTAGCTAGGGCATACTACAAAAACGAATTTGTGTGATTGTGCTGCTCCTTTGATTGTTTTTTGAAACTGAGCAGAGGCACATTTCCTCATTCAGAGGCTGTAATTGAAATATCATGTTGGGGAACAAAGGGAGAAGTGTTGATGGCAGCTGTATTGGCCCTTTACAACATGCAGTGGATTCTGCCAGACTCCACCAACAGTCATGCTTTCTACAGTAACCAAGTGCTGCATCCAATCATGGCAATGAAAAACAGTTCTCCTAACTTGTAAACACTTTGATTTGAAAAAAAGGAGTTTCAAATCATCCTTTTTATTTCTATGAAGATTTTAATCCACCTGCAGAAAAAAAAAGAATGTTGATGCTATCTTGTCCAAATACAAACGTGACTTTGCCCATCTGCCTATTTGGCAGACAGCGCAAATGTAAATTTTTGCAAATTCCATGCAGTCTATGAACTCTTTACCAAAGAAAAGTTAAAAATGTTAGCTGCGAAGTGTTCTGCACAGTTTGTACACAGCATCAGTAAAAGGGGAGGGAGTCTGCGTCCCTGCGATATTGATGCTTTCCAAATGAAAGCTTTGATTTGCTTTTCAATTCCCTGAAAGCATGAAAAAGCACTTAATGAGATTTTTCACATTCCAGAAATGGAAGGAGATGGCCTCCTTTGGACATGTGCCTACAGGAGTGCTGTCACTGTTGCCAGGGTAAAAAGGCAGCCGCGATACAACCATATTTTCAAAGCATGGGACAAGAAGAATGTCCTTGTCTAATTTGGAAATATATTAAGAATGAAAATAGAGAAAAAGATTATGGTTAAACAGTCAAACTGAAATTTATAAGTTGTTCCTCCAAAACTGCCTGATGATCTTTTAGGAGCCCATAAGGGCTGTGGAAAAGCATGAACTGACTGTCCCTGAGTTGTCGATGTTATAGGTAGGTAGTGACAAAGCTCATATAATGAAAAACTGACTCATTTTTTGGAAATGAAACCAAAATGTCACCAGAAAAGGACAGCCACTTTAAACAAGACTTTCTCACTTCTTTACTAAAACTGTAACTTATTTGGAATTCAACTTCAACTTCACAAGTTCAAAGTATCTCTGTGCTTTAAAACTATTTTTCCTGAGAGAGACACAGACAGACAGGGAGAGAAACAGAGAGGTTTAACTTACAATGACATCCAGTGTGCTCAGAAATGTTCAAAAAGGGCCAGGCATGGTTGCTCACGCCAGCACTTTGGGAGGCCGAGGTGGGCAGATCACCTGAGGTCAGAAGTTCAAGACCAACGTGGCCAACATGGTGAACCCCGTCTCTACTAAAAATACAAAAATTAGCCGGGTGTGGTGGCGCATGCCTGTACTCCCAGCTACTTGGGAGGCTGAGGCTGGAGGATCATTTGAACCTGAGAGGCTGAGGTTGTAGTGAGCTGAGATCGCACCACTGTACACCAGCCAGCGCAACAGAGTAAGACTCCATCTCAAAAAAAAAAAAAAAGTTCAAAAAGGATGGATATCTTAGCCATGGATATCCTACACGATAGATGCAAAAGATGACAAACTGCTGGTTTACCTAAACCAGCCTGCAGATGCAAAGCGAATGGACATCTTTGGACAGCTGGAAACGAACCCCTACAAATCTAACACCCTGCTGTTGCTGGTAGGTACAATCCTAAGTATTTCATTCTCAAACGCTTTTGTTGAGATAACAGCTTGAGGCTTCACACTGGACTGACCTCAGGAGTCAGTGTACTGTGGACTAAGAGCGGAGCTACTAGTCAAAGGATTTTCCATTTAACTATATTCAGTTTCATCACTACATCAAGGAAGAACTTCCTACTAAAGGCTGCAGGCAAGGAAGTCAAGAGTCAAAATATCCTACTGTATCGTAGGACCAAAATTT
>NW_012115155.1:9815909-9817612 GCF_000951035.1 Colobus angolensis palliatus | reverse complement strand
TTTCTTTCTTTCTTTCTTTCTTTTTTTGTAGATTGAGTCTCACTCTTGCCCGGGCTGGAGTGCAGTGGCGTCATCTTGGCTCACAGCAACCTCCACCTCCCAAGTTCAAGCAGTCCTCTTGCCTCAGCCTGCTGAGTAGCTGGGACTACAGGCGGGTGCCACCACGGGCGACTAATTTTTGTTTTTTTAGTAGAGACAGGGTTTCACCATCTTGGCCAGGCTGGTCTTAAACTCCTGATCTCAAGTGATCGGCTCGCCTCGGCCTCCCAATGTGCTAGGATTACAGGCATGAGCCACCATGCCCAGCCCGTCATTGCTATTTTTGATTAAATATTAGTAATATCTTTTTAAATACTCCTATTATATTATATTCACCATTTTTAAAGTCTTACATTTATGTATTTTGGTACAAAATTTAAGTATCTAATAATGAGTTAAAATAAATTGCTAAATCACCAGACAGGAAGAAACATTATAAAACTATTTTTAATTTTTCTCACACATGTTATTTGTTATTAGTCCTATTATTACTAATAGCCACTGTGAACTAATCATATTGTTGTTTTCTTTAAATAATAGCATTTATATAGAAGAAAGGTAAAAAATACACAATATGTATATTTCAAATAAGCACCATACATGTATATTATTTAGTTTTTATTTTTTAGAGACAAGGTCTCTCCCTTTGTCTTACAGGCTGGAGTGCAGTAGCACCATCACAGCTCACTGCAGCCTGGACCTGTTGGGCTCAAAGGGTCCTCCCTCCTCAGCCTCCCCAGGTAGCTGGGACTACAGGTGCAAGCCACCACGCTCGGCTATTTTCTTTCATTTTTGTACAGACAGAGTCTCATTATATTGGTTGCCCAGGCTGGTCTCAAACTCCTGAGCTCAAGTAATCCTCCCGCCTCAGCCTCCTAAAGTGCTGGGATTACAGGCGTGTGCCACCGCGCCCGGCTTACAATAATTTTTAACATACTATATTATGTTGATTTTTTTTTTATCTGGTATGGCTGTGTTCCGGGATGGATCTCTAAAGTGTGTCGTTGAATACACGTCCCATCGCCTGTCGCCTGGGTCTTCTCTAAGCCCTAGTGCTTAAGGGCCAACTAAGACCTAAGACCCAGTCGCTGCGCCCAAGGGGCTCAGTTTGGTGGTAAAGCCAGACACACAAAAAAAACCCCAGAGAGCAAGGCCTAAGGTGACATTAAATAAGTCGCCTCAGGTGGCCCTGGGAGGGCCTAACCCAGGACAGGCTCTCCAGGAAGGCTTCCTGGAGGAGGCGGGCCTCAGCTGGACCGCAGGCGCCCAGGAGGAGCTGGGGGTGGTGGTGGTGGGGGCGAGGGTGAGGGTAGTTGGAGTTCGGGGGCAGTGTGAAGAGGAGGGCGAGGCCCGGACCTGGGCCTTTCCAGGCAGGCGGCCCAAACGGATCTACGCAGCCAGCGACCCCTCCCGGCTGGGGTCTGCGCGTCCCCCTCCAGGCCGGTCGCGGGGAGAGTCTGGCAGTCTGAAGGCCCTGGGGCAGCAGGACTGGGAGAGCCGGGGTCTCCCTCCTGTCCCCTGGTCCGGGGAGACCCGCGTTTCCAGGGCACCGTCCTTTACCCAGGGCCGCCTTCCTCCCGGGCTCAGCTTTTGGCGAGGCCACCGCGCCCCGCAGCGCCGGGGTCACGGCCCCACAGAGGGCCAGGAGCCTCCAGGGCGCCCCA